>NW_008329138.1:81877-115351 GCF_000622305.1 Nannospalax galili
TGCATGCAGTGCCCATGGAGGCCAGAAGAGGGCACTGGATTACCTGGACCTGGAATTCTAGATGGTTGTTACCTGCCATATGGATACTAGGACCCAATCTAGATCGTCCTCAAGAGCAGCTGGTGCTCCTAACTGCTGAGCTAGCTTCCCAGCGCTTCAAAGGTGATTTCCATAAAATGAGAAACATTTGTCTTCAAAGTGTATGATGTTAAAAAGCATTTCCTTAAAAATCTAGTCATTAGTGAAAGTTCTCAGTAGAAACTTGGTCTATTTTATCAGATTTTGGGGTTATCTTGACAGGGAAGCTCTGGGCCAATCCACAAAGACAGCTCTACTACTGTAATTGATAAGTCACAACGGCTCTTAACACAGCTGCCATTTGTACCCAGCAATTGCCATTGCTACATGCCAGCAGCCCTGCTGCCTGTGCCATTGCCATTTCTGTACCGAAGACTTGGTTTTGCAGCCACTATGAGACCTTCACAGACAACAGTGTGCTCCCTGTCACCCTGCCACTTGCTTGCTCACTACTAGCTGACTCATAAGTTTTGAAGAAATGCACATCTTTGGTGCAACCTTGGTCACATTCTCTGGGGGTCTAGCGTATATCACATTTTTAAGGGTAGTCTTTGCTTCTCCATAAGATTACTAATAGATGATTCAGGTATCAGTTGACCAAAAGAAGGCTCCATGTCCACCAACAAATGAACACAGAAGTATTTGGAAAGGAGAGAATGAATGTGTTGGCCAATCCCTGACAGAAGGCACCTGAGATAAGACGATTTATTTTGGCTCATGGTTGCAAAAGTTTCAGCTCACATTTGACTTGATCCATTGCTTCTATGCTGTTGAGGTAGACCACTTTGATGCACGGGCTTGTGGTGTAGTTACCATGTGGTGGCCACTAGCTTACATGGGACATTTCATATTTCATTCAGAATGACAGCTTGATGAAGAAACAGAATCTGCCTTTTGCATACATGCTATGATTTGTCTACATGAAAGATTTTAATTCGCATCCAATTTTTTGAATTAATAAAATTTAGAAGCTTGGTAGAAACAAATCAGAGTAATAATTGCTGTTTTTCTGTAGATAGCCAGGGGATATTAAAAATGGAATTTTCATAAATGTATCATTTACAATAGCAATCAAATAGCTAAAGACAGACGTACAAATTTAGCCAATATTGTTAAAAACATTGAAAGATAGCATTACTGCTGAACCTAATAAAATATTTTGCAAAGTGGATGTAGCTTCTTTTCCTATCTAGGAAGAATAAATATTGCAAAGGCAACATTTTCAAATCTATATAGCTGTGGTTGTTTGAATGAAAATTTCCCCCAGAGACTCCTAAGCATTTGGGCATTTTGTTCCAAGTTGGTGACACTGTTTTGGGAAGTTTAGAAGGTGTGGCCATGCCTGAGGAAGCATGTCACTGGGGGCCAGCTTTGTGAGTTCTTAAGCTTTGCCAGATTTCCAATTGTGCTCTGCATCCAGTGTCTGCTTGAGGATGTAAGTGCTCTGCTTTCTGCTCTGGCCACCTTTGGCGACATGCCTCCCACACCATTATGGACCCTTACCCCTGGAACCATAAGCTCAAACTGCTTTTATAAGTTGCCTTGGTCACAGAAAAGTAACTGATACAGTAATCAATGTAGTGTCATTTAAAATACATATGGCCCAGCACTTGTGAGGTAGAGGCAAGTGGATCTATGTGAGATGGAGGTCAACCAGGTCTACATAGTGAGTTCCAGGCAGGCTGGGGTTACAGGGAGACCCTGTTTCAAAAAATGAAACAAAATATGTAAAGACATTTTTTTTCAAGAATCTAAACTCAGCAAACAATGCTGTAGACTTAAAAAATTTAAATCCAAAAAATAATGGTCAAACCAAATTCAGTTGTTTGGTGTGACTTCCTTTAGTGGTATATTTAATACTTATCCAAGAAAGAGTCATGAAGAATGAAAGTTGTATAGGCTTTGATAACCTTTGAGATTAAAGACACTGATGAACTGTCAAAATATTGGACAAATGCCGATAATAGTGAAAATCTTATTTCTCTCCTTCATCATCATGATGAATATGTTCGTGTTATTAATCATCCGTTACTTTGATAAACTCTGTCTTACTGTGTTTTTTAGAATAATTGATAAATATGACTTACTAATTAATTTACAGGGCTTTTACTTCTAGTTTGAAAGTGAAATTTGCTTACATTCTCCCATAAGCATTACAGTACCATAAGGAAGATTCTCATTTTCTTGTCAGCAATGGCATTTATTAAATAGGCTCACCGAGTCCTTCCTGGGCTGTACAAATAACCTGGAAAACCTACTGTATCTGATTTATTGCTGTTATTTTGTGGCTTGTTTTTAAGGTACTGATTTTATTCCTTTCCTGCTTTTAGATTTATTTGGCACCACCCAGATTCCAATTCCAACAGCCTCTGGAGATCCTGATTCCTGTGCAAGGCTTCCTAGCCTAGCTTCAGACTTCCACACCTTTTAGGGATCTATTCAGCTATATGGAAGGCAGTGTATAGTCAGTCCTTCAACCCTTACTACTGGTGGGCTCTGCAATAACTGGACTCCTTCTCAGTGGGCAGTGTCCCTTACAATCCCTAGACTGGGGTTTTTGGGTAACCTAGGTGCATGTCTCAGTCCATATTGCTACTTTCAGAAAAGCCTGTCCCTAAAGCCAAGTCTCCACTCATCCCCCCCCCCCCATATTATCCACACAGTCCTCATATTTTCTGAGTTGTGTCCACCTGAGGGGGTATATTTCTTTCTGGGTCCAAGTAACTAAAGTAGTCAATTGACTGTAGCGAATGTACAGAATCATAGTAAAGCAATGAAAGTGCCAGTGCATTTTTATTATACTACATGGTCTGGTGGAATGTGAAATGTTCGCAGTCTCATGTGCTGGACGCTTAGTCATAGCTTGTGTTTTGGGTGGGTTGTGGAGGTGGGGTCTCACTGATGGAAGTGTCACTGTAGGCCCACCTCATGAGTTGTAACCCCATCAGTTTCTGGCCTGAGTTCTCTCTGCTTCCTGATGCTTCAGAACTGCAGCTACAAGGTGCTTCCACACTGTACTTTATCTCCTCAGCAATAAGCCAGATAAACCCTTCCTCCCTTGGTTGTTTCCATCAGTATTCTATGACAAGGGAAAAGTAACTCATACAACCACTCTGCTTCTGTAACTCTGAACAGTGTCTTAACACTGGTGCATCAACACATGCTAGCCTTCCTTGAGTAAAACAAAGCCATGGGTTTCTTTTTAAATTTTTTGTTTTTGCAGGTTTAGTTCCTGACCAATAGTATCTATGACATGAGCGTCGTGTTACTTTTGATAAAACTGCTGCCCCCCAAGTCTCTTCTTCCTTCTTTCCTTAAACCAAAGCTTAACCAATATCCATAATTACTCCTTTCAGTATAGAGTCTGCAGGGGAGTCCTGAGAGGGACAGACATTATTGAGCAGATCAGGGGTTGACTGGCCTTCCTTGCCCTGCAGTGGGACCCTCCTCATGCCTGCTCTATGGAGCCTTAGATGGTCACATCCAGAACTGAGCTCTAGTTTCCAAAAATGGTAGCTCTTAATCACACACATTTAATTGGATTTTTAACTATATTCACTGTCTAGAATTCTTCATTTCTGCTTCCTTAGCAACTAGTCATTATATTAAATTTTTGTCACTGATCTCTCTTCACTGGGAGCAATCAAGCAGCTCTGGATGATCAACCTGCACTCCGAGATAAGAACAGCTCCATCACTTAGAGCTCTTTCTCCTCATCTTCACAGGCCCATGGCCACAAGGCTCCCTTTGCCTCCAATATCTTCCTCTCTCTCCTTTCTGCTAAAGGTATTCCCATGTTTTCTTTCTACTTTCTATTTTATATGACCATTTGTGTTTTATACACATGAGGCTGCAAACCATGAAGTATCATTTTGGCCTCTGGTTGGTGGGAGATTGAAGATCTAAGATCAGTTATATGGTTACTACAAACCTGTCCTCCATTGAATCTATGGATGTCAAAGCTTGGGTGAGCTATGGTTTGTCACACATTCTTGCTAGATGAGTATGGTCTTAGGTGACTCCACAGGGAGGCACACAGATTAATGCTAGTTTTCTCAAGGACCTTGTCTATGACATTTTCCATTTGCTGATTTTCTCTCTCTTCTGTTAATAGACTATATTAATAATTATAATGTTTTCTCAAGTCCTATGAGACCTAGTCACTCTTTTAACCTGAATGTTAAGCTTGGAATTTCAACCCAGAGCCAACCCAGTAAAGCTGTGATAAGGCTGGATTACACAGATCGAACTATTTGAGGATTTATCTGCCAAGATCTGGGCTGTGACTTCCACGTACCTCAAGTCTGGTAAAAGCATAAGCATTTCCCAGGAGATGGATACTACTGCCCATGAAACACATTTCCAGGTTGGTTTTCCTAACATAGCAGTGATGATAAACTTTCCTGTTGTTCAGAGCATGGCTGGCACTCTCACTCTTTGCTGAAAATATAGTACAGGTAGTGGACACCATACATACCACATACTTACATAATACATAGCACACACATTCCATGCATACACATCACACACACATTCCACATGAATATACAACACACAAACATGAATGTGTGCATAGAAACAATGTGGTATTTTCTTACTCCTATCTGTAGCTCATAGGAAAACAAGAAATTTCTACAGTCCTAAGAGACTGAACTGAAAATCCTGCGGCCCACTAAACTTATATTCATCTCTAAATACAGAGAAGATCTGAGGGGCACAAAATCAACAAACCTCCATGGGGTATGGAGTGTTCTGCCTAATAACCATGTAGAAAACAGCTCTTCTTTGTTGTAAATAATATTTCTGTTTTATTTGGGTCTTCCTTTTTCCTCTGGTACCTGACAGGATGCAGTGAGACACCATAACTGGGACGATAAAGTCAGAGGTTGATGCATAAAGCAGGACAAGAGGGAAGGAGGGAAGAAGAGGAGGAGGGAAGGAGGCATGGGAGGAGCACAAACCTCCTCTTACTTGCTTTTTGATAATATAGGTTCAGTAAGAGATAGAAAAGATTTAACTTCAGGGGCCTGGAGAGGTGGTTCAATGGTTAAGAGCACTGGTTGCTCTTGTAGAGGATTTGCATTTGGTTCCCAGCACACACACAGTGGCTAACAACTGTTCCCAACTCCAGTTCCAGGGTATCCAACACCTTCTTCTGACCTCCGTGGGATTTGTATGACATGGTTGCACCTACCTACATGTAGGTAATACACTCATACACATAAAATAAAAACAATAAATAAATAATTTTTTAAAATTTAACTTCAGAAAAGTCCTGAAATTTTAATTTTAAAGGTTAGTTTGATAACTAAATTGTGATTAAATTATAATTAAACCATACTTCCTTTGTTGTCTGACAATCTGAAAAGGTTTGAGGAGGTGGCAAACTTCTTCTCTTTGGGTCCTTAAGGATCTGCCAAACACTCCCACCAAACACACTTGAAAGAGCTTCTGAGAGAGAAACAGCACTCTACCCTGCAAATCTCTCTTGTGTAATATGTCTGCAACATTCAAAATATGCATGTCTGTGGGAACGTGGCTCCGATTTCTTCTTCTTTGGATTGATATAAACACTTCAATAGGGAAAATAGTCTTTGTTCTGAATAATATTTCTGTTTATTTTGGTCTTCATTAATGTATCCTTTGTCTAAATGGACAGAGCAGGGCTTCGGTAATTAATTTTCTCATTGCTGTGGCAAAATACTTGGTGGATGCAAACTAAGGGAAGGATTTGTTTTGGCTCACGGTTAAGAGGGCACGCAGGCTGTTTACTGCAGGAAGACATGGTTGTGGGTGTGTGAGGCTGCTGGTCATACTACAGGCAGGAAGTAGAGGCAGAGACACGTGCTGGTGCTCAGTCTGCTTTCTCCTTCACTCCCATTCCCATTTTTCTGTTAGGGACAAAGTTTAGTTCAATTGTAATTATGTCTTGTATGTCATATAGTATCCCAGCTTAAAATAGTTTTCAAGTTTTTCAGGTAATTTCAAATTGGGACTGATATCAAATTAACTAATGAATATTCATTAAATGTTAAGACAATTTCAATTATTTTATCTCATTTAGTCCCTCTACTTTTATGTCTTTAAAAAAAAGTATCCAATAATTTTCTTTAGGGTTACGTACCAGAACGTGGTTGAGGGGCTGATCATAGAAACTTGGACATCTTATCGGTAGCAACATCACTGAAGAAAGTGTCTCTCTCTCAGCGATCATTAATTCTCTATAAATCTTTTCCCTTCAGGCCACTAACATTCTGGGTGGACCATTTTGCCTCAATTAAATCTAGCTTGAAATACTCTCACAGATGTACCCTGTAGCATGTCTTCTGGGTGATTCTAAATCAAGTCTTGCTGACAATGAAGATTAACCATTCCTAAGAACAGGGCTGAAGAGATGGCTCAGCTGTTACAAGTACTGGCTGCTCTTGCAGAGGACTCAGATTCAGTTCCCAGCACCACATGATGGCTAACAACTTTCCGTAATTCCAGTCCCAGGGAATCTGATATTCTCTTTGGCCTGTGCAGGCATTACACACACACACAGGGCATTTCCAAACATGCAGGCAAAACACTTAATTTTGTAAAAGGAAAAAAAAATATAACATAGAAAAGGCAAAGAACAGAAAAATGTACTGATATGCACGGCTCATATCATATCATTTTTAGTATATTCCATGTATCTAAATCTGCCTTGCATTTACTTTAAATGTCCCCGGTAGATCCTGAGCATTGAGTTTGTGGAATTTACTCTGAAACTCCTTTTTTCTTCCTAGGAATATATGTTCTTGGTGAGCAAAGAAACCATCAAGAATAGGACTGGATGATACTGGTCCCTAATATGATGAAGGGATTTGCAGGACATCATAACTATTGTGTTTTTCCACAGGCCTTGCAAATTTTTAGTAACATCCTGAAAAATTGTAACTGGGCAGCATTTTAAACTTTGTTAGTTCATACTGATACTTTCGTCGGTAATTAGATACTACAAGGTTTTTGAATCTGCAGTGCATAGATCTAAGTCCAGGCAGATTGGTGCAGAGCTAAAATCATGTTTGTGACCGCTAGTTAAGGATCAGTTCTCACCTTGATTTGTCAGTGGCAGGTGAGGCCACATAAATAAAATCTGTTTTTAATTTTATCAATATACTCATAATTATTATGTTTATTTATCTAAAACTGATAGTTTATAATAGAGTTCTCCTCTATTAACCATTTAAGTAAGACAATCATTTTTTATTCTGTGACAATTATAATGCTATAACTAATCTACATAGTTTGAAAGGAAAAATTGCTTTATATGTCATTTAAGACTTGTGTGAACACATTTAGATTGCAGAAAAGATTGCTTGGAAAAATACAGAAGTGGTTCCCAAGAGCTCTCAATTGCCTTCTGTATTAAGAACATTTCTTTCAATGTCAGGACGGCTGTACTACTGCAGCATAATTTCAAGGTGACCACCTGTCAAAGAGCTTCTGGGGAGAAAAAGGCAAAATGTCTTCCTGTCTTATTTGTGTACTTATTTTTATCAACATCTCTAATTTTCCAGAGGGTATTATAAGCTAAAATTTTAATGGGATGGTAATAGTTAGCAATGAGTCAATAATATGAATTCTCAGTTGACATAAACTTCACACCAGTTTTGAATGATCAAGGTAGAAGCTACCTCAGAGTCTGGAATCACATCTATTTGCAGATGTTCAGCTGTCCGGAAGAGATCAATGTAAATAACAAAGCTTGCCCTAGTATGTGAACAGACCTCAGTTTCTCCTTGTCCTCAGATGCATGGCACATTGAACTGAGCTGAGTCCTAATTAAGCTGTGCTAAAAAAAAAAACAAAACAAAAAACATTAAAGTAACAGCGATTCACAGATGATTAAATTATTATGAGCTTAGGACTTTGCCAACTGGAATGATTTCTTTATTATAACTGTGTATGTCTGATAATAAATCTCATTCAAATGTAAAACAATTATAGATATTTGAAAGACTGGGCAGAGATTAGAAGTGGATAAGGTTGTCCTTGTGATTTGGTCTTTTAAGACCAAGTTTTTTCATTTATTTTAATATTAAATGATGAAACAAAATGCTACTTGGCTAATGATTACAAGATCAGATAAAACAGTCAGCATGTTTTGATTCCAATTTTCTCAGATTTAATGTGTTGACACTCCCCTCTCCACATAGGACGGCTTAATGGAGTGGAACTTAAAGTGCTGAAGACACTGGGCAGGCTTCAAAGGAATTCCCCTGGTATCAAGAGTTCAGTTTGTGAATGTTTCAGTGGAAGGGGTTGAGAAAGCATTAGCACAGTGGAACTGCAGAGTAGACCATTTGGGACAAAGTGTTGCTCTTGATGTTTAAAAGAATACAGTGTTGGTAAAGGGAATTGTGAAAGGGGAAAACTAGAGCGGTTCTTTCCCAGCCTTCTTAAGAAAACAGCTTTCATCTTTCTAGGAATTTGTTGCTCTTCATCTCTTCCTACCTTTCCTGATAATGCTCTTTAAAAATACAATAATATGCAGAGTCCCACTGTCTCCCTTCACACGTTCCAGTGTAAATTGCTTAGGATCACTGGGGACAATTCTATATCATCCTTAGAATTTCATGTTCTTACTATGAGGAGAGTGAAATTGCTGACCTCCCCTCTCATCTTACAACATGCTCCTGACAGCTGCATTAGCAAAACTGCAAGTCCAGAAAAGAAAGTATTAATATGTAAAGGTAAGTGCATGTCAGAAATGGCAACATGTGGCTGACTGACAGAAAGCTACAAATTGGAACCTGCTTTTAGAAGGCAAAAGGCCCTTTGGTTCAATATATTTAAACTTTTGAAAGTTTGTTTAATGACTTGAATAATTTTGAGCCTTCTGGAAATTGATTGATTCATGCATGTTTCACTGAGGAGTGGTTCCACCTCTTGATTTCTTCTTCCCCACAATTAACCTTCTTCTTGTGAAAATATGAGCCTTTTTCCCATTTATATGAAAGCAATATTGTTTCAGGAAGGGCAGCTATTCTCACTCAAACACGGGAATTTTTGAGAGGTAAATAAACACATAACGAAAGGAACACTTTGTTAATCTTTTTTAAGATTGATTTTTAGTTTTATTTATGTGTATATGTGTGTGCCTTGTGAACCATGGTGTGTGCAGGTGCCCATGAGGCCAGAGGAGGCTGTTGGATCCTCTGGAGCTGGAGTTGTAAGTATTGGTTGTGAGCTACCTGAGGTAGGTGCTGGGAACTGAACAGTAAATGTTCTTAACCACTAAGCAATCCCTCCATCTCCCAGCTTATTAATCTTAAGAGCTACTATAAGTTCTTTTTATGAAATCAGGTTACATTTTTTTCTCTATACCATTGTAAATAATAGTTATAACAAGTAGCTCATGGACATAGTAACTTATGATTGTATTTTAACAATCCTAAGGCAAGGATACAGAGTACTTTTCTGAATGAGATCAGTAACTAATTGTCTTCCTCAAGAATACATCTTATATATCTAGTTTCATTTACCATTCTTTAAAAATATTTATGAAGGGTGGCCTAACTAGAATTCCAAATTTTAGATATTGATGCCCTTGCTGAAGTTATCAGTAGCTAGACTCTGGGAATGAGCTTCAGCATTCTTCAAGGTAATTAGAAGAATCTATTATATTAGCACAGTTATATTCTTTATACTAATTTTTTGCTTGCTATTTAGAATAAATATTAGATATTTGTTTTTAAAGGAAGGATAGGTACTACTGTTTCCTTGCAGATAAACACACTGAGGTAAAAGAAGTAAAAGGATTTCTCAAATTTATTTAAGCAATAAGGGAAAGAGATAAGTCTGAAACAAAAATATTTGACTTCTAGTTCAAGGCCATCTAACCTAACAGCACTGGAGGCCAAATAATTGTATATGTTCACAACGGATTTGATAAATCCATAGATGTCAGATCCACAGCAGATTATTAAAGGTCATCAGATGTTCTTAATACACATCTCCTGCTTCTGTGGGCTAATGTCATGGAGGGTAACCATGCAGTCCTCTGTAAAAGCCTTTGCTGTCACTGTTGGAGACAGCATCCTGGACTCTAGCCCCACTGGCCTGTCCCGGTGAGCCATTTCTCAAGTCCTTATCTTTTGAATACAGAAGCATATTACTAGGAAGTGTGAAGGAAAAGTTGACTTTAATCTTAATTGCCTGCATAACAGTATTTATTAAATGATCTCTCTCTGTAAAATACCACCACCATGGAAGTCAGGAATCTTAGGGCAGAGCAAAGGTTATTAGATAAGTCATGCTTGCAATAACTATATCTTCGATCACTTTGAATTTGCCATCAAATAACAGATGCAGTTCCAAACAGACCATAGCTAGATTATGGGATGTACATTCTGCTGCTGCTTTACCTCTGCTCAGTTTGCATGCCAGACCAGAACAGGGCCTTATCTGAGTGTTATTTGAAGGTTTGTGTTGCTGCTTCATTTCCTTGATATTAGAATCTCTCTTAAAATCTTTCTTTTTCAAATTGTCTATTTGTGAAAGCAGCCCATTGCAGATTATAGGTGTAGTGCACATGGCTTATTGTGTGATATATGTTTGGTTAATCAACACTTAATTTGTCATGGCTATGCAGTGATTAAACCCATTCTTACACTAGCTATAGAATTACTCCTGTTTACTTAAGAACTGTGGATCCCAAAACACTGGCTTCTGTATTGGATCATCTGTCTCTTTTTGCTGATTTGTATAAGTAAATACAGCCCAGCATCCTTTGGTGCATATATTTTGATAGGTATATGTTGAGCCATTCTAAATCTGCACTGATGATAATTTATGATTTACCATAATAAAAGAATCTATGCACAAAAGTATGTTTAGTTCCTAAGTTTTGTATAGGTAGCCTGAGGAGGGTGTGCATGACTCCAGATTAATTCTACAAGAAGAAGGTTAATGGACTCGGGTGTTACTTTTGTCTACCATGAACAGAAGTTTTATGGATAAACTCTGTGCAGAAGAAACTGAAGCATGTAGGAAACACGGCGACGGTGAGTTTCAAACATTATCTACGGCGTTTTAGAGAGTAGATGCTATTTTACTGGCTTGTAATAATTTCTGAATTTTATGCTGGCTGAGGAAGGTGATCAAGTGTACAAATCCCATGATTTCTCAAATCTCTAGTTAGTGTGCGCTGCAGTGAACACGAGGCTTTGTAGCCAGAGATTTGGATGGGAACCCCTGCTAGGCCTGCTACTCATTTACTGTACCATTTCTAGAAAGCTAGTCTTGGTCTCAGATTCTTAGTTTCTTCATCTATGAAATGTGAAAGTCAAGTTACTGACTTTAATAAACTTACCTATGCCCAGACGCATAGCAAACTTTTGACAATAAAGAACAATTAATCAGGGTATTGCTTTTCTTGAAATTAGAATGCTGGCTGCAGTTATGTAGTACTATAAGTAGGTTTTCAAGCAATATTAGCATGAATGGATAGGAAAGATATGTACCCATATGGTTATACTTTACCTTGAAATATGCATATAATTTTATTTATTCTATGAAAGCTTTATGTATTTATACAAGTATTTTGATTATATCTACCCACTATTATATCCTGCCAGTTCCTCCTAGTGGGAGTCCAATTAGCCATGCCCATATGCAGATGGGTGTGGGGCCAACTGCTGGAGCATGGTCAACCTACCCTCAACTACATCCCTAAAGGAGAGTGAGTCTGTCCCTCAGCAGCCATCAATTGTCAATAGCTCCCCCACCAAGAGTAGTGCCACAGGGGCCCCTCCCCAGTCCATGCTGAAATTTTGATTGGCTTGGTCTTGTGCATATCTTGTGTAGGTAACCACAGCTAATGCGAGTTGATAGGTGCAACAGCCGTTTTGTGTGCAGAAGTCAGAATTTTGCAGCTGTCTTCCCCATCTACCATTTCTTACATGATTTCTGCTCCTCTTCTGAGGTGTTCCCGGACCTTAGATGGAGGAGGTTGATATAGATGACTCATTCACAACTGAGCACTTATAATTACTTACACTCAGCACTTTGACCAGTTATGAGTCTTGGCATTAACCACTACCCACTACTCAAAGAAGATTCTCTCTCCAAAGTTAAGAGCAGCAAAATCTATGGGTATAAACAGGAACATTAAGAAGGCAGTTTGAAAATAGTCAAAAATAGTTATTTATTCAAACAACAGTAGATTCCCTCCTGGGGTCTATGATTTCCAAGTCATTTTTATTTTTGAGACAGGGTATCTCTGTAGGCCCAGCTGGCCTGGAACTCACTCTGTAGACTAGGCTCACCTGGCTCTCACAGAGATCAGCCTGCCTCTGCCTCTCAGGTGCTAGGATTAAAGGTGGTGGCCTCCTGACAAATACTTGTACTGAGGTATCTGGGCCTGCTGCTGAGATTTTCATTTAATACCTCATTGTCTTCTGGGAGTAACACTGCCCACCTACTTTATTATCTATTCTGTATTTGTTGTTTGTTTTGTTTGATTTTGTGTTCTGTTTCACACACATTTTATTAACTAAGCGAAGACTGAAATAGCCAAATAGGAATGAGGCAGACCTAAAAACTGTCTTGTTTGTTACAAAATCAGTACATAGCACAATGATACTTAAAACATTCTTTTCATCGAGTTTCTCTATTTATATTCTCAAATGCAGAGAATGGCAGAATGGCACATGGTTTTCAAGGGTTTTTTAGCCATAGCATGGTCTTTTAACATATTGTATTGTACCACATAGAAATATCTGCCACTGTGGTTTCCTGCGGAAGAACTGGAGAAATTGCCTACTGTTTTTATTTATGCAAGACCATGGAATTTGGAAATGTAAGGAAGTGTGTGACTTCTTCCATGATATCCCGGGAGTACATCCACCAAGTAACCCAGTCCAGCCTCCTACCCTGAAGAGGTAGCAGAGCTGAGCCAGCTCACAGGCTTACAGACTGCGCTTCAGTTCTAGCTTCAACCTGTGCAAAGGATTCAGCTGTTCCATTGGACGATTAACCTTTGTCATCAGGTACTAGCTTTTCTTCTGAAATTCTTCTAAATACAGGACTGTAAATAGTCTGTAACCAAGGATTTTAGATTTTCCAGCTCTATCATGTGCTTGTTAGTTTTTATATTCACTGAGGGAAGCCAGGGCAAGAACTCCAGACAGGAACCTGGAGGCAGAGGCTGAAGAGACCATGGAGGGGCACAGCTTACTGTCTTGCTCTGCTTTACTTCTATTAAGTACATATATACAAATTTAGAGCTAAGTTTTGAAGTAGCAAGATAAAACTGATTTAAACATAGTTAATATTAACATATAGATATAAAAACTGCTAATTTAGAAATTTTACTTTGTGATCTAGAACAATATACTCTTTTTATTGAACCAAATATTTCTGGGGTTTTTTCTTTCTAATTATTCATCAAATGGAAACTAAAATAATGTCAATCATAATTTTTTGGAAAAATTAAATCATACAGGATTACTTAGCTATGAATACTCAAAAGATTGAATTATTTGCTGAATATCGATTTGACAGAGGTAAAAACCATACTATGAATTTAATCTTTAATATATCTTTCAGCTCTAATATTGTGCCACTCCAAATTTTTCTGCTTGTAAAAAGTACTTCATGGGCTTGAAGGGTTGTTTCAGTGATCAAGAACACTGACTGGATGCTCTCACAGAGAACCAGGTTGGATTCCTAGCACCCATGGTGACTAACAATCATTGGTAAAACCAGTTCCACAGGATCTGAAGTTCTCTTCTGACCACTGAGGGCATTGCATAACAAAGTACTTTACATATATGCAGGCAATAAATAAAATACTTAAAAAATTCACATATCAGACAAAGAAAATTGACGTTTAGATAAAATAATATGCTTGTTCTTTTTAAAGACATGGAATACCATTCTTAATACCAATATTTTTAGCTAATTTGTGGAATTGTTTGAGCCTGACACATGAGAGCTTTCCATTATTTGTTTGAGTGCTGAAAAGCTGACATGATTAGAGAGACACCTTCAGATAGAGAAGTAGGCTGTGCAAGCACATGGGTCATCTTGAGATCTTCACATGTATTTCCCACAGCATTTGCCAGGGACAGGCTGTGCAGATGTGACAGGATCTCTTCCCCCCTATGCCCTCCTACTTGCAGAGATAATGCCCTCACCTGGTTTAGTGATCTTGCTGACAGGGACTCCTGCTATAAAACTACACTCTTTGGACATCACCTGTGTGACCAAATGGGATCTCCCTTAAAAGGTGTCTTGTTAGCTGCGAGCTCAGTGCTGCACACATGAAAGGCCTCTCTGACTGTGATCTTTGTCTTTTTCCAAACCAGGCGATCTTATTTGCACAGTATTGTTGTCAGCATAGAGATACTTGATCTTTAAATGTTTTCTTTGGTTTTCCTTAAACCTGAGTGAGATTTACAATACTTCACCCTCAACCAAAACACTGTCAGTATATGTCTGAAAGATCTCTGTGTTCCAGCACCGATCTATGCTGTCACCAGGTTTGGGGAGAATTGAAAAATGTATTTGGATTCATACATAGTTGCCTAATCAATAAACTTTGATGGGGCAATGTAAGTGATTACCATTTGAATATTGCATGTGAAGACTTGAAAATTATCCTTAAGTGTTAGGATTTTTGTGAGTACTTTAAATGAAATGCTAGAACAGCATGCAAATTTTTATTGAATTTTTGCAATTTTCATAAAATTTAATGTGATGGTATTTAGATCCCTTCCCCATCCACACATCTCCTTACTGACCCCTGCTCAATTTAATGTACTATCTTTCTCTCTATATATAATATATAATAAAGCCTATAGAGTCTAATTTGTGTCCCTAAATGTCTACAGTGTGAGTCCATCTACTAGAGGCTGATAACATCCTTGAAAGAGACTGATTCTCTTCCTCCCAGCAGCCATCCATTGCCAGTAGTTCCTCAGGTATAGCATGCATTTAAAAATTTTTTAAATTCATTTTTATTTTATGTGTGTGAGTGTTTTGCCTGTATGTAAGTGCACCATGTGTCTGTAATGCCTGCAGGGGTCAAAATAGGGAATCAGATCCCCTAGAACTGGAGTTATGGGTGGTTGTTGGCTACCATGTGGGTGCTGGGAACTGAACCTAGGTCATCTACAAGAGCAGTCCGTGCTCTTAACCACTGAACCATCTCTCTAGCCCCAGCCAGCATGCATTTTTTTTTTTTTTTAACAGAGCTGTATTCTCCTAGTTAGCTACCACTGGAAAGTATGAAATCTGGATCTCTTGCAACAGACACTTCTACATAACATGCTTCTGCTTCTTTTTTAAAGCATTTTATTCATTTTTTATACATATGCGTGTATTGCCCGCATGTATGTAAGTGCACCGTGCCATGCAATGCCAGAGATATCAGAAGAAGGTGACGAATCCCCTGGAACTGGTTGTTAGCCACAATGTGGGTGCTGGGAATCGAACCTGGGTCCTCTGCAACAGCAGCCAGTGCTCTTAACCGCTGAGCCATCCCTCCATCCCCAAGATACTTCTTTAGTAATGAAACTGTTTAGACTAGGAATGGCAGAGAATGGTGCAGGAGAAGACACTCAGAAAGCACTGCAGAGGGAGTCTTCTACGGTCTACAGCGGGAGACGGAGTCATTTACAGTCTACAGCACGCTCAAAGTAAACGACAAGGATGCAATTTCTAAAACCTGGATTGTGTTGAGTTCTTCTCCACTATTTGCTCTAGTTTAGCACGTGGTAATTTCTCATGGGGTAACAGGCTTTATCTGTCAAAAGCCTTGGCACCCACACTGCTTCCCACCCATGCTGTTTGTAGCTGTGACGATGAGGAGGATCGAACTTAGGAAACTCTCTGTTCCTGCTCTGCTTTCACAATTGAGAACGGTTTTCATAGGGATACAGTTCTTGGAAAGGAGGGGACAGTAAAAAATAATGGTTTGAACTTCTCAGAAATCATTGAAGCTTTAGTAACCCATTTAAACGGAATCTTCTTTGTAAAAAGAAAATTTTAATATTGTAACATCTACTGGACAATTAATTTAAAATTGTTGTATTTTGTGAACCAGCAATGTATATATAATCCATTTTCCTTTTTGCCTCATTTTCATTGGATTTCAGTCATTTTTCACTTTACACTGTCTTAAAAAACATGCTAGCATGAAGCCCCCAAGATTTAAAAACCATGCGGTTTAAAAAAATTCCTAGAGAACTGGGGTTATTTAGTCTAAACAAAAGTTGAAGTATTTAAAAAATCTGTTAAGTTATACTTGTATATTTTTAATTATAATATGCTATGTATGATAGAATTGAAATTATCAGTTACATAATAGAATAATTGAGAATGACCAAAATTTTAAAAAGCTGTCCTGATAGGGAGGGCCTCCTTTTTATTGAATGTGCTTAAGGGGAAGTTCCCTCTGAGGTGGAGTCTGTGACCGAGCTAAGACCTGCCCACCATTGCCTCATACAATCAATCATTTTCGTTCTGTGACTGTCTTTTGGACAGAAGTTCGTTGTTGATTCCATTACTTCTAACTTTTATTTTCTCTTTACATAAAAATCTACATTTTTTTTTCTTTCTACAGTCTCTGAATAAATATCAAGTAATTTCTGGGAAAATGACATAGATTTACACTGACATCAAAACATTCAGGTAGACTACCGGGGTCCCCAGAGATTTCTGCACCCAAAAAGAAAATGGAAAAGAAAAAGAAAAGGCAAGTCCAAGCACTTCTGGCAACTTCACAACTTCACATTCGTCTTTCCGTGCACAGGCTGAGCCTGCTGCATTGCCCTCACTTAGTCTTCCCTCCTCCGGGGAGGTGCTCAAAGCCGAGCTCATCCGAACTGCAAAAAATTCTGCAGAGGAAAAAGGCATCCACAGGTAATGAGCTGGCTTCTGCACGACTAGCCTACTGATGGGGTCTGATCCTCTACCACTCCGGTGACAGGTTTTCCTTATCCTTGAAGCCCCCTAATTTTTCACTTTAAAAAATATTTTATGGGACTGGAGAGATGGCTCAGCAGTTATTTTATTTTATGTGTATGCGTGTATTGCCTGCATGCGGGTAAGTGCACCTGTGTCACACAATGCCCACGGAGTCAGAAGGCAGCATCGGATTCCCCTGGAACTGGAATTATGGACAGTTGTTAGCCGCCATGTGGGTGCTGGGATTCGAACCGGGGTGTTCTGCAAGAACAGCCAGTGCTCCTAACTGCTGAGCCATCTCTCCAGCTCCACTTTGTTTTAACAGGAAAAGGAAAACCTCTTTGGGTACTACTAAGTTCTTAGGAGGTCATGAAGCTGCAGTTAGATCACTATAATTCTGTAACAGTAGAATTGGCTCAAATGTTCTGCAATCAGCAAGAATTCCACAATGTATGCACACTTTTATCCTAATTTCATAGTTTCCGGGTGCACATTTACTCCCTTCAAGTTGTCTATACTGGGAAGAAGAAATGAAGACATCGTAAGTGATATAGATTAATGAAATAATTAGTATTTCACCTATGAAATATGTGCTGAATGCAAGAATGTGTGCATTCATCTTTATAAGGAAGAACAAGCAGCCTAGCCTGGTGTGCTTTCCCTGTAAGGGAAAAGATTGCATATTTATTAATCTGTGCAATTAACTTCACCTTGTTCTGCCATGGCTCTCATCTTGTCTAACTTTTCTGTCTTCTCTCTTGGACGATCCAAGGCTCTACTCTAACCCCTTTGCTCTTTCTTGTAGCATAAAGTCTAGGATGCAGTACTCTTTGGTACTGTTTCTGTTAAAGTTTTACTCTCATGATGATTGTTTCAATTGTACACCACATATTTTCCATCTTTATAGAACTCTGTATTTCTTACTTTTTAATTTATTCTTTACCAGAGACATAGCAAAATGTGGCATGATTTCCAGTTTCCTCTCTGGAACAGCCAGAGTCTGCATCATCTTAAGTATTAGGACCTCAGGTTCTACTCTTTCCAGACTTGGACAGTTCAGTGTGCTGTGTGTCACCACTGCAATGTGCACACCATAGCTTCTCATTATGAGAGGGGATAACTTTCTAGATCCCCAGATGACACCTAGAAATCATGAATAGCATTGGACCCTTATAGACACCATGTTTCCTTTATATACATATGCTAAAGTTTAATTTATAAATTATGCACAGGAAGAAATTAGAAATAACTAATAATAAAATTGAACAATGCTAACAATAAACTTACTATAATAAGCGTGATTGAGTGTGGTCTCGTCTCAATATACTTAATTATTCCTTTTCTTTTTGTGATGATGTGAGATGTTGCAATGCCTGCTTGATGAAATGAACCATGAATTTATTGGACAAAAGGACAATTCCTGTCCTTGGTAGGAGAGAGATCTATGTAAGATTTCATCACATTACCTTGAACAGCATGCAATTTAAAATTTATTTTTATTTTCTTTTTTGGAAGTTTTTATTTAATGTTGTCAGACTGTGGTTTATCACAGGTAATTGGAACACCAGAAAGCAAACTGCTGAAGGGTCAGGAGGAGTGGCCCCTGTGGCACAAGCATGCTAGCACAAATTTTAGACTACTGACTTTAATGTCCTGGTATGACCTCTTATCATCTTATCATGTCACACATGGAATTTTATCATTGCCGCATGTTTTTGATATATATCATGAATACTGGAAATTTGTATTAACTGTTTTTTGGGGAAAGTGTAACTTATTTATAAGGCCATAAAAGCCTGATATAGGCATGTATACATATATATGTCAAATATTCATCTTCAGATAGATATCAGTTCAAACTGCCCATCAAAAAACTATTGCTTATCTTCAAAACTCTTATTCGTCAACTTACACCATTTCTCTACTGAACAGCTGATAAAGTGAGTGTTTAAGAAACGTGGAGGTTTTTGCATGTTAGCAGAGTGATGGCTGGCTCTGGACCTCAGATGCACAGATGGTCTAAAGGACATCTTTTTTGTTGCTGGGAGTCCAACTCTGTCTTCCTTCTGTAACCTGTGTTCATGTGAATCTTAATTTTTTCATTGTAAATATCTTCAATCACTAGTTTGCAATTTGGCCAAGGTCAGAAATTGAGGTTCTTTTTTTTTGTTTGTTTTGTTTTTTTCAGAGTAGTTTTGTTGACTTTCACTACTTGACTTAGTAGGCTAACAACTGATTATGATATTGCATTTTATGCTATAACCAAAAGATATAACCAAATTTGAAATAGCTGTCAGATATCTTGAATAATTATACTATGTAAAAGGCCCAAGGCTGGGCATGGTGGCACGTGCCTTTAATCCCAGCACTCAAGAGGCAGAGGCAGGCAGATCCCTGTGAGTTCCAGGCCAGTCTGGCCTACATAGTGAGTTTCAGGCCAGCTGGGGCTACAGGGAGACCCTGTCTCAAAAAGACCAATAATAAATAAATAAATAGCCCAAGGTATATTCATTTATATAATTCAAGATTTTTAAATAAAACAGAGAAAGGGGGAAGATTAATGATAAAAGCTATAATCACTTATAATGAACAATGTGAAGTAATAGCATTCTATAATATTATTCAAAATAAAGTTAAACCTGGTTTACATGCAATATAATTCCAGAACTCTGAATGATGGCTCTCGGGGCATTTATAATTTGAGGAAAATGTTGTAGATTTCATTAAAACAGAATCCTGTTGAAAACTCTGAATTTCTTGAATAAATAACAATGCTGTTCAGGCTTCTTCTATACCCCTTAACCCACAGAACCATCTACAATGCCTTTCTTCTACAATTCTTGGAGAGAGTTGACCTATACAAAACTCTAATTCGAGTGGCAGCTGAGTCAATCCATCTAGCTGCTCCAACTCCGTGTAAAACAAAGAGTTTTAATCCGTTTTTTTTAGAGATCAGTCCTGAAGGGGTTTTGAGTTAAAGTGTCTTTTGTTCATCTTTTATTAGTCAGAATACATTATGGGTGGCCAAACATAGCTTTCATTTTTACTTAACTACCCACCACCCTATTTAATGAGCATAAGTTTTATCTCCACACCTTAATTGGTCTCCTCACTACTTTTTAGAAGGGCTGGCTCTTTATTTGCAAATAGAATCATTGCCTTCAAACTCACTGTCTGAACAGGACATCCGAATGCCTTCTAATTTTTAGAATTGGGAATATTGTTTTTCTATCAAATTTATCTACCATTTAGCAGTTCCCACTTCAGAGTGTCAGTAGAAGACGACTGGGTGGTAGAGGCAGAGAGGGAAACACTTTCAGAATCATCTTTAGAACGGTGTTCCTTACTTCTATAATTTTCTCATCTGGGGGACTCACTTCAGGTACTATGGAGTAGATTAGTTGCTTTTCACATTCTCTGCTATTGATAGGCACCCAGTTCCCATCCAGAAGCCAAAATAGCACCCTGGATGATACAGTGGTTTCAGAGTACTTTAGTGTTGGTGTTATGTGACTTTTCCTTGGAAGATGTGAAAAATTGTCTGTTCACACTGGGTGGGACAGCAACAATGAATCAAAGAAATGATTCTACCCAAGTTCAGCTTAGTAAATCTGAGTTTATTTTTCTGCATGTATTAGAGTTATTTTTACTGATTGTAGAAGTGAACACTAGGGCACAAAAAACATTAGATAAATCCTTTCAAATGAATTGTGACTGAAATCCCTTCAGGTGAGAGCACTAGGGATTCAAGAGTTGGAGGAAATGTATGCTGTCAGATAACTTAGTCCAGTTTATTTGGATTCACCTTTGCGAGTACCAATAGCATACAGAAACACTTTTAATAGTATGGAACACACAGGAAAAATTATGCTTCTGAGACAGTAAAGGACTTTCAATGGTAGTAAATTAACAACACAAGTAGCTTTTATTTGAATGGGATAAATTTAGTTTTTCACTATTTTACTTATGAACAAACAGACAAAAACTCCAAATAGACGTTATAGGAATGTTTTACTAGAAAAAAATGGCACAGCAGTTGGAAAGAGGTGTCTCCTGGGGAAGCAAATCTCACAGATGATAGCTCTTGACAGGTTTTTACTAATGCTGGTTCTGTATTCCACAAGGCGGAGAAGCAGTCTGTGTCCACAGAGCTTGGACAAAGAAGCACAAAATAGGAGATGTGTAAAATATCAACCCACTCAAATTTCCTCTTTGTATAAATTGTAGTAGCTTTATTCGTTCTTTTTTAATAATGTTTTTAATGTTTTATTTATTATTTTTATTTTATGTGTATGAGTGTATTGCCTGCATGTATGTAAGTGCACTCGTGTTGTGCAATGCCCACAGAAGTCAGAAGAGGGAGTCAGATTCCCTGGAATTAGAATTACAGATGGTTGTTATCTGCCATGTGGGTGCTGGGACTCGAACATGGGTCCTCTGCAAGAGTAACCAGTACTCTTAACCACTGAGCCATCTCTCCAGCCCCTAGCTCCACTCTTTCTATAAACTCGACAGTGTTCAGAAATAAATTATAAAGTCAAGTAGTCACCATATAATGAAATTGATTCACTAGAGTCTATGTTATCATAGATTTCAAAAATAATTTTAGCAAATTTACTGAAATTAGTATAAATGATTTTATACAGTTTTAGCCCCAGACATATTTCCCACTAATATATTACTCTAAAGTTCAGTGAGATTTCAACACTTTTCACTTCTGCAGATAGTGTGGCTGAGTGAGAATAAATGTGTATAGTGAGGATCTGAGATCCTTTGAGCTTTGCAAACATCGAAGATGGCTCAGTCATGTTTGTTTCCCCCTTACAAAGGCAGAAAATTGGACTGCTTCTTTTTAGAAAGGGTATGAACTATAGGTTCCAGTTTTCCTTTAAACAAAAAAAGCATTCATCTATAACTGATTGGAGTCTAGCCTTGATGTTTTATGTATAAACAATTACTCTTTGAATATGCTTAAGAACTCGTTTCTAAATTAATATTTGCATGAGGGTTTAGGATTTGGGCATCTTTCTAGGATGTCATGATTGTTAGAACTTACTGAAAATTCAGATTTGGCAGCTGACAAGCATCCTTGTTGGTCAAAAGACATAAAGCTGCTACTTAAGGCATCATTTATCTGCAACCCTAAGCACGAACGACTCTTGCTTCAGGTCTTTTCTATGAGAAATATCACATTGTTAGAAAGGACTTCACCACCCAGTACAACACACATGCACACACACACACACACACACACACACACACACACACACACACATCATTCTCTGAAAGAGCTGACCTATACAATACTCTAATTCTGCTTCTACCCTCTTTACCTTGCTTCATTTTTTTTCATGACCCTTTTCATCAAATAAAATATCATGTATTTATCTTTTGACTGGGGCTCAGCAAAATTGTTTTTGAGAAATTTTCCATGTATCAATAAACTTGGAGAGTAAATGAGGCTAGTCACTTGCTCCTATAGTGTTTCAGCTCATCTGCTACTGTAAGTGTGGTAATTCCTATGAGGATTTGTAAACGGTAATCTAAGCTTTTCAGTTCTTGTTGAATGATATTTTAAAAATATTTTTTATTATTTATTTTATTTTTTATGTGTACGAGTGTATTGCCTACATGCAGGTAGGTGCAGTTGTGTTGTGCAATACCTGTGGAAGTCAGAAGAGTGTATTGGATCCCCTGGAACTGGAATTACAAATGCTTGTTAGCTACTATGTGGTTCTTGGGAATCGAACCAGGGTCCTCTGCAAGAGCAGCCAGTACTCTAAACCACTGAGCCATCTCTCCAGCCCAATTTTTAATTTGTTTTACTTTTTTGCCTATAGCTCCAGCAGACTTGGAACTCAGATGCTCTGCCTGCCTCTGCCTCCTGAGTGATAGGATTAAAGGTGTGCACCACCACACATGGCTCATTGTTGATGTGTTTTATGAAGAAAAAAATATATATGTTATGGTGGTGGCTGAGAAATATAAGAAGTCTTGAATAGTAAGATATTTCTAGAATAAGGGTGGACTTTATTAACACAATTTTTATTGTTTCCTTCAATACAACTATATGTATATAGACACACATGTACACATACATACACATGTCACATAAATATTACTCTAAAAAATTTCATGTTGAATCATCTACTAACTGAATTCATAGTCATTTCCTTTTTTAAACTTATCCAATTTTTATTTCTGTTACCCTTTTGTTCTTGTCCAAACTGAACTTTTTATCCTATGTGTTAAATTGATCTAATATGAAATCCAGTTTAATTATTAAATTTAGTTCAATATTTAATTTGGTTTAATAAAAGTGATCTTGCATGTAATATATGCATTTAATCGATATATTTAGGACAGGATAATTTTGAATAAGTTAAATATTTAATGTAGAGTAATTTTTAAATTATTCAGTATTAAAAATAGAATAGATCTATGTTATCAGAGTAGTGAGCAGATAAATGTCATGATTTAATAATTTTCTGTTCACATTATGAAATACTGAGATTACTTAACTTCTGATCACACATCTGTCTTTGTCTATAGCTTATGAACCTATTTTATTAATTGTTTTATTAATAAGAAAAAAAATGTGGTTTATAATGAAAATCCATTTTACCTCCTCCTCCTCTTCTGCTTTTTCACTTATTCAGAAATCCTTACTACATTTTGACTGTTAGTATGTCTATAAAGCATCAGAGATCGAAAGCAAATCAGAACTTCCTCTCTCTCAGCCCTTAGACTTCTGGCAAGTTGGATCGGTGTCTTTCCTAGCCATAGCTCAAACTGTTCTCACATCCATGTTCTCTGAGTCCAAAGACAACAACTCATTATTTCAATGATACTTTTACTTGCACCCCTTTCTCATCCTCCTGTCTCTTTACTCCAGTTTTTTTTTTTTTTTCCTGTTTCCACTGGACAGTTCTGGCTTCACTATTACCATTTCCTACATGACTGTAACTGTCTCCTAAATTGTGCCCACTGTCAATTTATTTTCTCAGTATTATCCTTTCATGGCCCTGCACCCTGCCTCCTACTGGTGCCCCATGCATATGAGTAAGTAGAGCTTTTACTGCTTTTGCAATCTCATCATGTACGGCTAAAATTCCTTCTGGAAGGCTCCTGAGGCACCCTGCCACCTCCTGCCATGGTCCCAAATACATAGTGAGGTACAAATTCCCCAAAGCGCAGTTTAGAAAATCCTAGCAAGTTTATTTGGGCTTCTTAACAGAGCAATGAATGAAGGGGGTACTTACAGAGGTGTGGCCTGGGTGAGCTCCCTCTCTACATTGCTGCAGGTATCCTGTGACCTCCAGGTGGCTGTCCAAGACGGCCAAAGCCAGGCCCTTCCCCTGCATTCCCCAGTTCCTATCCTTAGTGCCCTCTCCCCATGTACAACTCAAGCCAGCTGCTTGGATGAAAGGCCTAAGTGACTCTTTCTGCCCCTCCCCTCCTGTGGAGCATCGACAGTCAAGTTTGTGTGTTTGTGGTGATCAGAGCAAGTGGGTAAAGCCAAACCTGGGAAGAAGGCTCTGTCCACAGCCTGCCAGTTTAGCTTGCCAGGCGGAAGACAAGTTCACTACCAGTCTACCCCTTCCTCCAGCTCTTACATTCTTTCTGCCATCTTCTTTCACAGAAGTCCCTGAGCCTTGGAGGGGGTGACAGGTGTAGGATGATCTCTTTCCCATTTCCGCAAGACATTGAACTCTTGAGTCTTTTTATTGTCTGTTTTCAATTGACTGTTGGCCCATTTTGGTGATATTTCTCCTACTATAAAAACATAAATAGAAAGAAGCAGGAACATCGAAACAAACATTGGCTGTTATCATAACCTAACCTATGGGTATAAACACAAATGTTTGGATGGTACTTAGTAGGTGTGTCATATTCATCTAACAAAACGATTGCACTGGCTTCCACACTGGGGCCTATAACTTCTTCTGCCACCAGGGGTTAGCCTGACCTGTAGTACCAGATGTGTGTTTCTCCCCAAGGAGTGGGCCTTACAACTAATCAAAAATTTGTCAGTTGTACATACTAGTCGTGCCACTATTGCACCAGCAGGCACATCTTGCTTGGCATGTTTGATAGTTCATCATTAACCAGGACTGTAGGGGACAATTCTCCTTCAGCCATTTTCATAGCACCTTCTGGCACCACAAAGGTAGGCATCCAGCAGCAAGGAGTTTCTGGCTTAGTCCTAGCTTGATGGCTCCCTTTTCCTTGCTCATATCATGCAGCATTTTCAGCAATAAGGTGCTACTAGCTTCTTCTGGCGTGTAACCCACTTACTGGCAATAGCCTTTAGCATTTTGAGGGCCTCCAGGGCCTCCCTGGTTAACAGCTCTTGAGGGAGGGGTGGCAACCCACCCCTGGTACTGAAATTTTCGTTTAACAATTTTAGAGTTTTGAGGAGGCTTTATTTTATTTTCATAAGATAATACGAACGTTATAGGCCCAGGCTGTTGTATACTTTTTCCAACCATCCTGGTGAATATCACTTGTCACAACAATTTCACAACTATACCTGGCCCTTGCACCCTTTGTGAATTTACATTCCATTCTTGTTTCTGCAGGTGTACCTGTTGTCTCTGAAATGGGTTTCACATCTCTAAAACACTCAGAGGTTAACATTATATTACTAAATCAAACATAAAGAAGGTCTAACATGGCATAGAAAGTTTATATCCATTTGTATCAATTGTTTTCTCAACAGATCCATGTTGGGTACAATAGCATGGATAAGGGGCATTAATTCAGTTAGCTCTTTACTACCTTTAGTCATTTTTTGAGTCATGTCACAACAATTTCACAACTATACCTGGCCCTTGCACCCTTTGTGAATTTACATTCCATTCTTGTTTCTGCAGGTGTACCTGTTGTCTCTGAAATGGGTTTCACATCTCTAAAACACTCAGAGGTTAACATTATATTACTAAATCAAACATAAAGAAGGTCTAACATGGCATAGAAAGTTTATATCCATTTGTATCAATTGTTTTCTCAACAGATCCATGTTGGGTACAATAGCATGGAAAGAGACATCAACTTAATTAGTTCTCTACTATCTTCAGCTGTGGTTTGAAGCCATTCCATATCCTGGAATTTTTACATGGAGCCTTCCTGCATTTCCTTGTCCTTGATAAACTCATTGGGGTTGGCTCAAGTTGCCTGACCCTGTATAGGGCCCAGGAGGAATAGCACCCCTCTTTGTCCTGCTATACCTGTTGGTGCATCAGGTCAGGCAGGCCCTGGGTCTGCCTCTTGGCTGTAGCTATAGCTGTTGTCTTTCCATTGACCACACCTGGCTGCTGTGGGAGGCCCTGGCTGGGCAAACTGCCTCCACCCCTAATATAACTTTTCTCAGGAGAGAAATGTACACTTTAGGGGTCATTATAAACCCCTGGGGCAGTTTTCATCCTCTGTAGTCCTTTTGTGGACTGTTCCTTGTGTTTTAGAGCCTTCCAGAAGCTCCTTGGCACTTTTTTGTCAATTTTTTCTTTAGGAACTTGGGCTAGACACACATCTGGCCACATTTGCTTCCAGTGACTCAAAAGAACTTTCTCTGATTCATCTTTTATCTATCTCTTTTAGGTTGCTCTACTATTTTAATGACACATTTTACATGCTGGTCACTTAGATCTGCCAAAGCCTTTCCTTCTTCACAAAGATCCTGATCCACTAAGAGACTCAGCAAAACCAGTAAAGCTCCATACCAATCTTGAGATCCCTGGTGAATCAAGTTCTTTAAATCTCTGGTGAACATAGTCCTCTCTGACCCAGTGAACTGGACATCATAGATTGCTTTCCTCATACCTAGTTCTCTCAGTAAAGGCTATCCCTCTTCTATCATCCTTGAACTCCTGATATCCATGGGAACCTCCACTGGCGATGACCAAGTATCTCTAATGGCTCATATAAACCAGTCCAAGTTCAATGCTGACTTTTGTCTGATTGACTTTGCATGGGGTCTTGTGAATGTTATCACCATTGCTATAAGTTCATAGGAGCAAGTTCCCAGAAGCATGGAAGACTCTTTTCTCAGAGTCATGTACACTCCTGGTTCTGTAATAGTCCCTGAGCCCTGGGTGGGTGAGGTTTAATATGAGTCCTATCTAGGGACACCCACTCTGCAGTCTCTTAATTCTGTACATTTTGGCTTTTTGTGTTCATCGCCCTCTGTTGCATGAGGAAACTTGACTGGTAACATTTTAGAAATACATTAGTATATTGTTATCACCTTTCTACTCTGTTCTGTGAGCCTTGGGTGTAGAGGTTTTATTGTGGAAGTGTCACTTAGGGCTCACACCCTTATTCTGTGTTTGGCAGGATATAGAATTCTGTAATAGTCTCCATATGTTACAGAAAGAAGCTTCTTTGGTGAGTGATGACTGGTGTACTTGTCTACAAATACAAGGATCCATATTTAGCTTACAGTAAGAAATTTACTTTTGTCTATGGATGTGATCAATGTAGAATTTTCTCTAGGATCTGTGACCTCTCCGGCTATGTGTATTTGGCTATGTTTACAATGCCACACATGGGTTACCTCCCATTGAAAGGGCCTAAATTCAATTAGATACCTGTTGATTACCCTCAAGATAGAGATGCCACTGCTGCACCGATATATAATTTGTTGTGCTGGTCAGAATATAAATTCTTTTTTACACTGCTGAAGTCTCAAGTACAAGATCAAGGTGCGAGAATGACTGAGTGTCTTCCTTGATTGCAGATGGCCATCTTACTGCTCTACCTTCACAGAGGAGAGAGAGAGAGAGAGAGGAGAGAGAGAGGAGAGAGAGGGAGAGAGAGAGGAGAGAGGAGAGAGAGGAGAGAGGGGGAGAGAGAGAATATAAATTCTTTTTTACACTGCTGAAGTCTCAAGTACAAGATCAAGGTGCGAGAATGACTGAGTGTCTTCCTTGATTGCAGATGGCCATCTTACTGCTCTACCTTCACAGAGGAGAGAGAGAGAGAGAGAGGAGAGAGAGAGGAGAGAGAGGGAGAGAGAGAGGAGAGAGGAGAGAGAGGAGAGAGGGGGAGAGAGAGGGGCAGAGAGAGGAGAGAGGAGAGAGAGAGGGAGAGAGAGGAGAGAGAGGAGAGAGAGAGGGAGAGAGAGAGGAGAGAGAGGAGAGAGAGAGAGGAGAGAGAGAGCTTCTGTTGTGTCTCCTAAGGGAAATAATCTCATTATGAAGCACCCTCTCCTCAGGACCTCATCAATACTATCATATTGAAGTTGGGGGACACATAGCAAACTCTTTTAGTTCTCTCTTCAAATGAGTCAATATTTTTTTTACCAGTTCCTTTTATTAAATTATCTTTTAAAGAGGGCATGCAGGGCAGAGTTTTCAGCAGCTATGGTAGCTGTATAAAATATGATAATTTGTCTATTTGGAATATGACTATTTTAAAAATATGCTTTAAATTTATTCTTTGTGAATTTCATACACGTATACAAAACAAAGAAGAGGACGTGAAGTTGAGAGGGAGATGTGTTGGGCGGGATCTGAAGGGAGTAGAGCAAGTCAGGGTTATGGAAATGATCAGTCATTTTTCTATTCCCCTAAAGCAAACATGCATGGTGTCTTCAGCAGTAGGGTCTTACCATCACCTATGGTGGGCCACTAAGAAAAATGGTGTAGCCTTTGCTGTTGGGGGCCCTCTTGGGCCTCCCTGACCAATAACTCACAGGAAAGTAGTCATGCCTGGTGCTGACTTTTTTACTTAATAGTCCATGTTTTCTGGGAACCTAATTGTCTATTTCAAACATTTTGTTTTTCAAACTTGTATTTTTTGATTAGCTTACAAAGAAGTTGGGTTCCAAAGGATGAAAAAAATGTATCCTTAGGTTTTGTTGACCCACTCTCACTGCTTGCTGTCCCCTATCCCCCCCCATGTAAACCTTTAACCACCATTATCCCCCTGCCTTCTTTCCTATCGCATTTGTTCTACGACTTCTTCCTCTTCCTAAGGCCTCCCCCATCCATCTCAAGGTCTCTTTCTGACTTCTTGACCTCCATAGAAATTCCAAGTTAAACATACAGATCTCAAAATTCGAATTTAAAATCCACATAAAAGAGAAAACATGGTATTTGTAATTCTGGACCTGTGTCATCTTAGTACGCTATTCTCCCATTTCAGTCATTTTCCTTCAAATCTCATAATTTCATTTTTCATAGTAGCTAAATAAAATTCCATCATATATATGTATGACATTTTTATTATCCATTCATCAGTTGATAGACATTGAGGCTGATTCCATGTCCTAGCCATTGTGGACAGAGCAGCAATCAGCATAGGTGTGTGACTGTTTCTGTAGTGGGATATGGAATCCCTTGGGTATATGCTCAGGAGTGCTATAGCTGGGGCATATAGTTCTGATTTTAAGTTTTAGAGAAACATTCACATGGATTTCCATGAAGGCTGTACCAACTACAACCCCAGCAACAGTGGATAAGGATTCCCCTTTCCCTACATCTCGGCTTACGTTTACAGCCATTTGTTTTGGGATGATAGACTGGGATGAGATGGAATCTCAAGGTTATTTCAATTTGCATTTTCCTGGTGCTAATGATACTGAATGCTCTGACGTGCTTATTGGTCATCTTACTACTTCTTTCATGAACTCTCTGCTCATGTCCAAAGCCCATGCTTTGGTTGGGATATCTTTTGTTTTTAGTTTCTTGAGTTCTTTATATATTCCAGATACTAATCTTCTGTTAGCTGTCGTTGGCAGTGATTTTCTTCCATTTTGTAGGCTGCCTCTTCACTCAATGGATGTTTTCTTTGCTTTTCAAATGCTTTTCAATTTCATGAGATCCCATTTGCTGATTATTGGAGATATTTCTTAAGCAATTGGAGTCCTATTCAGAAAGTCAAGTTGAGCAACATTTCCTGCTTTTTCTTCTGCCATATCACAATTTCAGGTCTTATGTTTTGGTCATTGATCCCTTTGCAGTTGGGTTCTGTGCTGAGTGGAGAAACACCAGTCCTAACACTTAAATGAGCATTATATAGAAAACACAAAACCCTCATGAAAAAAATTTGCAAGAGTGGAAATTAAATAATAGAAAATCAAAATCAACAACAAAAAAATTAAAGAGCGAATGACTGACACAGTACCTGAGTCCAAAGGGGATGTTCTCAAAGCCTCTGTCTCTAGCAGATTCCATGTTTTGCTGTGGCCTAGAGAGATGGGGAGCCTTGGTGTTTAAAGCCTCTTCTTTCTTGGGGTTGTGGCCAGTACTGGAGAAAGGTTTCAAGTCCTTCACCAGTGGTTTCCTCAGACCCATGCATTCACTTTGGCCTGTTCTGGGTCTTGCAGGTCAGATGTATGTGAGGAGCAGCACTTCCGATACATCTTCTACTGAGCTCTCCTGGGCAGCTTTAATTAGCAGGCCGGCACAGCACTGAGTGGTCAGGGATGTGGGATGGACATCACTTCCAGTGCATTTTTGGCTGCTGTCTCCTGAACAGGTTTCCTAGGAAGCTAGTATGGTGCCCAGTGGATAAGACTTCCAGTTTTCCCTCCAGCTTCTCAATATAGCTATTGCGTTAACTTTTTTTTTTTTTATTTCTACAAGCAGGAAAAAATGGCATTCAACAATGAAAAATTTACAGTATTGTTGTTTTAAATTATAGTTATTGGGAATTTTAGTAATTAACAAACCATAGAAGGAAATGATGAACAATCTTATAGATACTGACATAAGTCATTAATGTTGTTCATAGTGACTTAACTTTGCGAAGCTCTTCATTTGCACCAAATGCCCCTTCTATAAGTGCCTGGTGTCATATGTCTCTGGCTGTGAAGGGTTTCTTTACCCTCTTATGGTTAATTATATCTTCTGTAATTCCACAGAATGTAGCTCAGACTATTAAAACACATAGGAATTCATTAGAACTGGTTTCCCTAGACTTATTACAAAATCTTGGTTAAAGGCAAACCTATTTAATTTGGTCTATAGTCAGTCATATTATGGTGCTTTTAACATGGTAGAATTGTATGAACCATTTAAAATAAGATGCTGTATATGAGATCTAATGTTGTCTGGTATAGTTCTTAGATAAGTCACTGATGTACTCATACCACCCTGAACACACCCGATCTCATCTGTATTCTATAATAAAACAAAATTCACAGAAATAAATTTTGCTAGTAAAGACATAGCAAAGACAAATACACAACTAAAAATGCACAACAGATTAAAACATGCTAGAGAATATTGTGAATTAATTGTAACAACTTTATTGTTTTCTTATTAAAATATTCTAATTAAAGGAATTATTTGGTTCCTGAATGTTCCATACAAACAAAAGGGAAAAAAAGAATTTTATTTAAGAATAATTTAGAAAAGAATGAAGCATTTTTATCATTAGTAATTCCTTTTGTAATAAATTTGGAAACCAAAATAAGTATTACTTTTTAATTTGGTTTTTCAACCACTGTTGCATTTTTCCTTAATTTTGTTGTGAGCACCAGTATTTATTGTTCTCTGCTTACTGAGAGAGGATGCAATGCAATATGACCAGCTGCCTCATGTTCCTGTTGCTGTGACTTCCCTGCCACGAGGGACTTTGTCCTCAAGCTCTGAGCCCAAATAAACCCTCTCCTCCTTAAGCTGCTTTTGCCAGGCATTTATTGCTGCAACAAGGCAAATAACTAATAGAGTCAGCCTCCCAAGTAGCTGAGATTATAGGCCTGTGCTACCACGTACAGCTTCCCATTCTTTATTTTAGAAGAAGCATTTCATTACAGCTTTAGCACACTCAATAACAGTTTCCAGAGCAAAGATACATCTCTTTCAAAAGTGGCTATAAAATTTTAGGTTCGCTGTTGAATTAATACAGTTATACAATATTGAACTCAGTATAAACCCTGTAAGACATAAGATTGAATGATCTTTTAACCTTTAAAAAAGATCTCAATTTCATTTTAAAATATACTGTTTCTTACAGAAAAACTCATTGCTTTTGCTAACACTGAGATGTTGGCGCATGCGTCTCTAATCTGTATGTGTCTGATTATTACTAGTCATAATCGGTTGCACTTGGATCCTTGGTACCTGTGTATGTCTATAAAGTCATCCAGTATATTTCAAAGGTAATGTTCATCACCTCTACTAATTGACATGATGTAAATTTTATGCCTCCTCCTCAAATATAATTCATTTTTTAATTTGTTGATTTTTTGTGTATATATCACAGAGAACATCCCAAACCATCTTATTCAGTTATACTTTTCCTTAATTTTATGTGTATGAATGTTTGTATGTATATTAGTGTGGGTACACAAATGACTGCATGTATGTGACAAGCATATATAAATCAGAGGATAACCTTGGATGTCTGTCCTCACCTTCTACTTGACTTGAGACAAATTCTTTTCATTTGCCTGGGCTGCAAGCTTCCAGGAATTCTCCTGCCCCCATCAAGCATCTTGCTGTGGGATCACCAGGATCACATACATGCATTTCCTTACTCGAGTTTACATGGATTCTGAAGATTTGAACTTAGGACCTCACATTTGTGAGGCAAGCTTTTCCTTAAATTCATTCTTTAAAACTTGATTGTGAGAACCCTATTGTTGAAGACACCATGCACATGAGTCATAGGACCTGGAGAAATCAAGTTGGTCCTAACTTGGAGCCTTCATCCCTACTGGTTAGTTTTCATGATGCTGGAAGAATCAATGCGTGCTAGCTACCAGATGAGAAACATTACTAACTGTCTTATACAGCTGTGAACCTGTGAGCTACAATAACAACTGGCCTAGCTCATACACCCACCAGTGGAATAGTGACACGAATGTTATGGGAATAGCTAATCACTTTCTGATTGGCTTTAAAATCCAATGCACAAGAAGGAACCCATGCCTGATTGTAAAATTAACTGGGCCAAAATGCATAGACTGAATAGGTCCTAGGCCCTAGAGGAAAACCTAATACTATTATTCCATTAAATAGACATATAAATAAACTATCTTACATGTTCTTATCTTTACACCATAAATTAGTGCATCCCTTAAATCTCATCAGAAAATTTTTTTTCAGTAGATGATGAATAATGGAGAGATGCACAATTGGTCAATGTGTAGAGAATAAAAGGCTGAAGAGTACTCAGCTCTTAATGAGTCACCTGTATTACAAATCCTCCCCTGGCAAGGCTCGAGGATCTCGTGGAAGAGGAGGAAGAAAGACTGTAAATGCTAGAGGGAGTAGATGTCTGCAGCTAAACAGTGCTTTCAGGACATGCTAACTCATAGAACACATAAACTGACAGCAGTTGGTACTGCATGCACAAGACTGGCACAAGATCAAGTTAGTCTAAAGCCCAGCAAGAATGGTGGGGGGACTCATGAAGGACCAGCCCTAGCATGGGAACTATTGGCAGCTGAATGCTGTTCAGGAAGGGAGAGTCAGTTTTCTTTGGGGGGGGGGGGGGGCG
>NW_008329138.1:115411-142350 GCF_000622305.1 Nannospalax galili
AAAATAATGTGTTCAGAAAATTGAAGTTAAAGATTTTTTAAATGCCTACACTAACTAAAATACATCAATGTAATAAAATCCTTATCAAAATTTCAATGATGTGTGCGAGAGAGAGAGAGAGAGAGAAGAGAAAGCTAAAGAAAAGAGAGATCATACAGTTGGGAAGGGAAAGTGATGAGGGGGGTTGGGGAAGAAATGGATGAGAGGGAATGAAGAATGGATTTAATCAAAATACATTATACTCATGTGTGAATATTAAATGAGCTATTCTAATAGAAAACTACAAGAAATTCTGATTTATGTAAGTGAAGTGAATTTCAGTATTAGGGAGAAGCATAAGCTAAATGAATTCAATCTTGAGGTTATTCTAGAGCATGGACAGATTTAGCTGCAATAAATGTTTGTGGAGGAGGGAATATTTGTAAATGCCATGTCAACAGCAATAAGAGGGAAGAAAATCTACTTATATCCAAATGCTTTAGCTGAACAAATGCCAACCTTAATCAAAGAAAAATATCTAAGTTCCAGCTATTTTTTGAAGCCAAATATTTGGACTCTGATTTTTCTACTTTTCAGGTCTGGGGACCATGGTACGTAGTGAATCAATTCTTCCCATGCTGAGTCGTTGCCACAGCATTTCTGGAATGGCTCATAAAGCTTAAGCATATTAATTCCACGATTTCCATGCTAGGACTAGTTTAGCCACAATTGACTTGCATTTGATAATATTATGGATGTCGTTTAAAGAAAGAAGGCTGCAAATAGTCTCCAAGATGATAAATGAAAGGGGGTCTGCCACAGAAATAGTAATATTTAAAAGCACTTAGCTTGAGCAATGGAATTAATTTATTATAATGTTGCTCTGTAAATGAGAAAGGGAATTCCCCCCTCAGTACTATAGATCTGTGCGAAGACAAAGGACAAAGTAAGTGAGCAATGTGGCTCAGTTGACCCTGGAAGGGAAAAGTGATTTCACATGTCGGCAGAGGTTTAAAACTCATTTACCACGCATTTCTTGTTATTGCATTTTAATTACACTGAGTACACATATGCTGACAGTGCATGAGATCATATTTGCTAAATGGACCTCAACTTACGCAGTACCCATCAGAAAGCCTCCGGGATCACACGACATACAGGCTTTGTTATGGTTACAAAATAAAGGACGGCTCTTCAGGAATCATTACAGAGGTCAATATGTGAACTAAAGAAATAAATTCCAACATTTTAAAGTATTATAAATAAAGAAAACCTAAATATATTCCTGAAAAAGAAAAACAGATAGATCAGCCTTTAAGAAATGCAAACTGTAATACTCATTTAACAATACAGATCTTTGATATCTATATAAATAGGTATAAAATCCATACAACAAAATGCCATGCCAGAAGTATATTCCATAAATTGAATTCAGTCTTTGAAATTATAAAGACTATGAGGTCCATATATATTACTTACTGCTCTGACTTAAACCCCCCTGCTGCCCAGTGTTCCCCACCAAAGTTCACTACTGCAGAGTTAGCTACTGAGGAGCATCCAAATCTGGAAACTGTCACTCAAATAAACATCTGAAAGATGTACCTTATTAATTGGGCCACCTGAGTATAAGTAATTGAATGGATATTCCTTGAGTTATGGATCAAAATGATTTTTTTTGTCTTTTTGAGGCAGAGTCTCTGTGTAGCCCCAACTATGTAGACCAGGCTGGCCTTGAGCTCACAGAGATCCACCTGCCTTTGCCTCCCAAGTGCTGGGATTAAAGGCGTGTGCCACTACGCCCGGCCAAATTGATTTTATACATGCAAAGTGTTCATTTTTTCCCCAATTTCATTAATGTCATTAAATTATTATTATAGTGTTTGTTCTAGTTAATTTATTACTGTTACATATTGTTGAACTAATGTAATTAAGTTAGTTACATCCGTTAATATGTTAACAACATACAGTGTAGAATTATGGAGAAGGTGCTGGGGTTTTTTGGCCCAGTTCTCACTTTGAAAATTTTTAGATACTCACAACAGTGTAAGGAGTATTTCAATGAACAGCTATGTACATTTATGTATTTTTAAGAGACATTATGGATAGAGTAAAAGCTCTCTATACCCATTTTCATTTTCAGTCTTCTTAGAAAAACAAGTGCCCTTAATCTGATATTTCATATTATCCTGCAATTTTAGTTCCTTCTACTACAGGAGCAGAGCTCTAAACAGTAAACAACAGATCTACGTTTAAAAACAACTAAAAATTTATGGAGTGCTGCATTTTGCTTTGGAAATTGTTCTTCATGTGTAGCTCTTCCGAGTGACTTCTGATTCCTACACTCCAGTCCAGTGTTTGGTGCTAGACCACAGCACGCTTAATTCAGATAGAATTTGTTTTTTTCTGGTCATAGATATTTACTCTATTTCTCCATTTTACTGATATAAGCAAGACTTAAGGGTGTGTTTTCGAGATTTTCTGAGCTGGTTATTGTCTTTCATCCTTTCAACAGCCATCTCACTCAGTACCTGGCCAGGTGAACCTCTTCTGACCTCAGTGACTCAGCATCTTCTTTTGGTTCATAAATGGGTTGGGCACCTTTTAGAAGCAAAAGTCGGAGATCAAAGAGTAGAAGGTGAAAAACTCTACCATAAGAATTTTTGAATTATATTTTCAATAAAATTATTCAAATCATAAACATAACTTGTTGGATTTTTTACAGAGTTCACTTTAATAGCAATGAGTCTGATGGGGCAAGTGACTAATAACAGAATCACAGGTGCTTACCCTTTCCTAGTCACCATGACCCACTTTGTCCATACAGATTAGTTTTTACTTGCATTGAACATTAAACTATTTCAATAATACATACTTTTGACATATACATGTATTAATACATACTTTTGCATTTTTCTCTAATATAATATTTAGGAATAGATCTATTCTTCTGTGTGTTGCAGTAGATATTTAGTACTATGTAGTGTTCTACCTAATGAAAATATTTGAGAAACCTAAGAACGGTACTGTGTAGCTATTTCCTGTGAGGTGAAATATTCCCTTCTGGAGAAAGGAGGGAGGCTCATGAGATGCAGCAAGAGAACAAAATTTTAAGACTCAGGAAGCTCTGAAAGTTACAAGCTTCTAAAGCTGGAGGCTAGCCAAGGTTAAATCAGCTGGGAGAGAGGAAACAGTGGTGGTGTGGTCTGCAAGGTGGGCAAACTGCTCCGTGGATGCAGTTTTTGTGAGGCATGGCCCAGTCTAGTGTGGACTTTTCAGTGGTACAGCTGCCTTAAAATCACCCATACTCCTATAAGTAACACCTCAACTATGCTCCACTTACTAACCCCGCTTATCTCATTGGCTCACGAAACTAGACTGGGGTGGAATTGTTCCTCTGCTCTGTTATTGATGCCATATCTGAGGGTGAATAGATGTTCATGTCTCCCCAGGAAAAATCAGGAAATGCAATTGGTGCCTTGAATGGGGACTGACAGAACCAAAGATGAATTGAGAGGGAACAGTTGCATGGCCACGATGATGGTCAATAAAACATGCAACTAAGGCTGGCCTGAGGTGCAGTGTTGGCAGGAACAATCTGAATCTGGCTACACTTCATCATATGGTATGAGTTGGTTTGCTCCCTTGCCATAATGGCATTTATGTGCCTGTACTGTGGGTGTTAAGACTTTCAACCAAGGTTAAGCTGTCTGAGGATGGTGAATCCTTGGGTGGGGACTCTCAGGGTGACTGCCTTCTTCTATGTGGCATGGCTCCTTGATAAATGAAGTTTGACATATGAGTATGGAGATATCCTTAAGATACCAGAATATATTGTGCTATATATGTATGGGATAAGGTTGTGGTTAGGATGTGCAAGCAGTTAACTAGCCTTTACTATGGGCAACAACATGCAACTGAGGATGAGTTGTCTTCCTTGAAAGAACTTGCCAAAGTAAGAAAGAAATACAATGAGAAAAAGACATGCAGATGTTATCCTTGCACTGGACCTTGGTTTGGTTGGAAAAGCTGAGAAAAGGGGCGGAAATGGACATGTTAACTTGCCATTTCTTACAGCAGGTAACACTTAATGGGAAGAGGTGACAAACTGTTGGTGGTTAGTGTGAAGATTCATAACCAATCAAGTTGGTGATGTGACAGTGTGGCTAAACCAACTCCATCTTGCATCATTGGAGCCAGACAGGCTTGACCCAAGGCTAGGTCTAAGTCCATTAACTCTCCCTCCCTTTCCCCTCAAGGTCCAATTCTGAGAAATAGCTGACAACTGATGTCACCACCCACTTGCTGTAACTGCCTATCCTGTGATTCTATAACTTTGTTTGATTGCCTAAACAGGAACTGACTGAGCAACACCCTGTTTATCTATGATACCAAATATACTCTATGTCTTGTGGGTTTTGCTTTTAAAAGTGTTGTCTTTTTCCCAGCCTGCACTGCAGTCTCTACTCACAAGCTGGAGCTGCAGTCAGCTGGAAAGTCTAAGAAGTAATTTGGACAATTGGATTCTGATTGAGTCTGAGCAGTCTTTCCAGTGGTCCAGAACTCTGTAACCGACTGTGATTGTCACTATGGCATAGCATCCCTGTTCTCCTCTATACATAGAAGGAAAGAGACATATGGATATATCAGCCCCTCTAAGGCTCAAGGAACCTTGTGGAAGAGAAGGTGGAAAGATTTTAAGAGTCTGAGGAAGAGGTGAAATGTCTAACTACTTTGTATAAATTGAAATGGTCCCATCTGGAGGGAGAAGAGAGAATTGTGAGACAGAGAAAGCTAATGAAACTTACAGGACTCAGGAAGCTCAGAAAGTTAAAAGATCAACGAATTCCCAACAGGTAATACAGCAGTGAACAGTTTCTTGGGGAAGGGAAGACTTGATGGTGAGTCTGCTTGAAAGTTGGGCAAGGGGCCCCAATTGTACAACTTGGGTCATTCATTACCTTGCTGGGGTTTTTCAGAGATGGAGCTGTCTTTGAATCATTCATGTTCTTGTAGGTAATCCCTCACCCATGCTACCGTAAGGAAGCTCGGTGAACTCAATGGTTCACTGTCAGATATGGATGGGACCATTTTCTCTGGTCTCTCATTGGTACTTTATCTGGGGTGAATAGATATTTGGTTCAGCCTTCCCCAGGAAAAGTCCTGCAACAAACGAGCTGCTAGGATAGGAATATGCAAGGGATGTAAGTACTGAGAGTTCTCTTAAATGTTTGAGGTACACCATGAACACCAGAAGTTGATGAGCGCTACTTAGGTGTCTAGTGACACAGTATTATGACTAAAATGCCCTTTTCCATCATAATGCTGAGCACTTACACTTACTGACAGTATGAGCATTTTCTTTCAGAGCTTTCAACCTGAGACGTTCACCATCTGAAATGATAATTGGATTAGATCACTCTTTCTTCAGTTCCCCACAGTGTTCTGTTGCCTATCTAGATTACAAATGTTGTCTAATTTGAAATGTTGTCATTTGTTGGGACAGAGGTTCTTAACTGTATTAAATTTAGACCATTTCTCCTGTAAACAGCACATAGCATTAACATTTAGATCTTAATTGATGAAGATTAGTGTAGCCTATTTGGCAAGTGTCACATATTTCTGTTTTAATCACACTGTGCTTTGAATGGTATATGATTTGTTTTCCTGTTGATTGATAATTATTAATAATTATTTTATACCCATTTCAACTGTGGCATTTTTTTCTTATGCAATAAATGTCTTTAAAATTTCAATAGAGACACCCTGCCCCTCTTTTAGCCTTGAGCCCAGGCCTACTCCTGTTCTTCTACCTCAGATCTCTGGACTAGCTTCCTAACACAGACTAACTTAATCCTCTAACACAGTATGTTAGACCTGCCACAGATGGTCCCCACCCCTACCTTAGCCTCCTGATCTGCCTAACACAGAATGGCCTTTCTACTACCCTGGTAAGTCAGTATCATCCACTGACTCTTGATTCCCCTGCAGCCCAAGCACCTCTAATCTCCTCACCCTCTGCCATGCTCTGTTCCCCTTCTAGCCTTGGACCAAGGCTTGCTCCTGCTTTTCTGCTTCAGAACTCTGGACTAGCTTCCTAATCCAGACTAGCTTAATCCTGTATCATAGTGTGTTGGGCCCTCCACAGGCTGTCTCCACATCCAGTTTCCCCTAGCCTCCTGATCTGCCTGACACAGACCAGCCTGGCTACTACCTGACCCACCTGTTACCCAGACCAGCCTACTACCCCGTGAGAACCAGAAACACACACCAACTATTTTTTCATACCTGAGCAAAAAGCAGTCAAGTGACATCAACACTATAAAGAGAACCAAACTTCAATTAAACAAAGTCAGAATAGAATTTCCTTTTGAATATACAATCAACAACAGATATCCATATACCCAAATGGCCATGCAAAAATACAAATAATATGAAAAACAAAGAGAATATGTCCCCAACAAAACCCACCAGCCCTACAGAAGTATATTGCAACGAGAATCACCCTGAGGTACCTCATGACACAGAATTTAAAAGAAAAATCTTAAACATGATCAAAGAACTTAAAGAAAACACAACCAGCTGAAAGAACTCGAAGAGGATAGGCATAAACATGATGGGGGCTCAAGAAAATAGAAATATGTGGCTGAATGAGATTAAAAAAAGCAATTCAGGATGTGAAAAGTAAATTCACAAAAGGGATAGAAATACTGAAGAAAATCCAAGCTGAAATGAAGTTGGACTTGAAAAACTCAATAAGTCAATTTGAAACAGTAAGATAGAGGCTCACAAGCAGAATAAATGAAACAGAAGACAGAATGTCAAGGCTGGATGACAAAGTTGAACTAAATTCCTTAAGCCAAAAATATGAAGAATTTAAAAAAAAAGGCACACAGGAACGGAATACTCAGAAAATGTGGGACGCCATGAAAATCCCAAATCTGTACAGCCTGGGCCCAGAGGAAGAAGACTCTCAAACCAATACCACTGACCAAATCTTCAACGGGATGATTGAAGAAAACTTCCCTAAATTAAGGAAAGGCATAGCTATACAGATACAAGAAGCACATAGAACACTAATTAACAGATCAGAAAAGAAATTCTCCATGGCATATCATAGCAAAATACTAAATGTATAGAACAAAGAGATTGTTCTGAAAGCTGCCAGAGAAAAATGTTACATTTAAAGGAAAACCCATCAGAATTATAGCTGACATATCAATGCAAATTATGGAATCCAGAAAAGCCTAGAACAAAGTGTTCCCAGTTCTAAATGACAATGGATGTGAACCTATAACTTTACCAAGCCAAATTATCTGTCATAGTTGAAGGGAAACAGAAAATTTTCCATGACAGGAATATGCTGAAACAATTCATGTCCCCCAAATTAGGCTTATAAAGAGTATTTGAATACAAAGGACCAAAGAAAGGAATGAGTAGACCAATGAAGTTACAGAAAGAAAACAGATATAATTACAGAAACACAAAACAGGACCAAGAACACAAAGCAATTAAAATGACAGTAACAAATACACATATTTCAATAGTAACTCTAAGTATCAATGACCTCAACTCTTCTATCAAAAGACACAGGCTAGTGGAATAGATTAAGAAGGAAAATCAATCCTTTTTGTTGTCTTTGAGAAACTCATCTCACTTTCAAGGACAGGAACCACCTTAGGGTGAAAGGATGGAAAAAAGTATTCTAAGCAAATGGCACAAAGAAGTAAGCAGGTTTTACAGTTCTAATATCTGACAAAATAGACTTCAAATTAAAACTAATCAGAAGAGATAGAGGATCTCTTCGTTCTAATCAAAGGAACAATTGACTGAAAAGATATTGCAGTCATGAACATAGATGTACTAAACTCAGGTGCACCCAATTCCATAAAAACAGTACTATAGGACTATAAAACACAGATTAACCCAAACTCAATAATAGTAGGTGTCTTCAATACCCCATTATCACCAACAGAAAGGTCAATTGAACAGTGAATAAACAGAGAGACATCTGAATTAAATGTCATATTACATCAAATGGACCTAACAGACATCTATAGACTATTACACAAAAGCACCACAGAATACACTCTCTTCTCAGCAGCCGATACAAATTTGTCTAAAATTCACCACACACTGGGACACAAAACAAACCTTAAAAAATAAAAAAAAAAAACAAATAATTCCATGCATTCTATCAGACCACAATACAATAAAGCTCATAATCAGCAGAAAAAGGATTTATAGTTACTACACATAATCATGGAGATTAAATAGAACACTCCTCAATGGTGAATAGATAAAAGCAGAAAGTGGGAAAGAATAAAAGTATTCCTGGACCCGAATGGACATGAGAACATACACAACACAACAAAACCTCTGGCACACTTTAAAAGCAGTCTTAAGAAGGAAGCTTATAGTTCTTAATGCCTACATTAAAAATCAGAAAGCATGTGTAAATGACTTAAAAGTATAGCTCAAAACTCTGGAAAAATAAGAACAAACCAACCCCAAACTTAGTAGATGAGAAGAAATAACAAAAATCAGAGCAGAAATTAATGAAACAAGAACAAAGAAAACAATACAAAGAATAAATGCATCTGAGAGTTGGTTCTGTGAAAAGTTAAACAAGACAGACAGACCCTTAGCTCAGTTAATCAAAAGAAAGAAAGAGCAAATTCAAATTAACAAAATCAGAGGTGAAGGGGAAATATAACATATTAAAAAAATCCAGAACATTATAAGGGAATACTTTAAAAGCATATAACTGATTAAATTTGAAAGTCTAAAAGAAATGAACTTCTAAACTCATCGAAATCACCAAGGTTAAACTACGAAGAGATTAACATCCTAAATTGACCCAAAACAAATAAGGAAATTGAAACAGTAATACAAAATCTCTCCAGTTAAAAAAATTTCCACTTCCAAATGGATTAAGAGCAGAATTCTACCAGACATTCAAAGATCTATAACCAATATTTCTTAAATTATTCAAAAAGATATATACAGGTGGGGAGAACTCCCAAACTCCTTCTATTACACCAGTAACAATGTAATACCCAAATCAGGTTAAAGACACATTAGAAAAAGAAAACTATAGACCCATATCTTTAATGAACATAGATGGAAAGATTCTCAACAAAATACTCAAAAACCACATACACAAACACATCAAAAAGATCGTCAACCATCATCAAGTTGGTTTTCTTAGAGAGATGCAGGGATGCTTCAGTGTACATATGGCAATCAGTGTAATAAATCATATAAATCAACTTAAAGACAAAAATCACATGACCATCTCAATAGCTGCAGAGAAGAACTTTGTCAAAATCCAAGATGCATTAATGTTAAAATTCCTAGAGGATATTGGACAGTAGGGAACATACCTCAACCTAATGAAAGCTATATACAATCAACCCACAGCCAACATCATACAAAATGGAGAAAAACCTGAAGAAGTCCCATTAAAATCAGCAACCAGACAAGGCTGTCCACTGTCACCACTTATTTTCAATATAGTGCTTGAAACTCTTGTTAGAGCAATAAGACAAAAGAAGGAAATTAAAGGAGTACTAATTAGAAAAAATAAGTCAAATTATTACTATTTGAAGATGATAGTATACAAAAGAAATCCAGAAATTCTGCCAGAAAACTTCTAAAATTGATTAATACTTTCAGTGAAGTGGCAGGTTGCAAAACTAACTTACAAAAATTAGTAAATTTCTATATCAATAACTAGCAATCAGAAAAAGAATTCAAGGAAACCCTCCATTCACAATAGCCTCAAAAATATCTAGGAGTAAACATGCAAAAAGACATTAAAGATCTCTACAATGAAAAAGTTAATTCTTTAAAGAAAGAGATAGAAGAACACACCAGGAGATGGAGGAATCTATTGTACTCATGAATTGGTAGAATTAATATTGTGAAAATGACCATCCTACCAAAAACCACTATAGAGATTCAATGCAATTCTAATCATAAACTCGATGACATTCTTCACAGAATTAGAAAACCCTAAAATTCATATGGAATCATAAAAGATAGCCAAAACAGTCTTGAGCAAAAAGAGCAATGCTCAGGGGATCACCATTACGGATCTCAAACTACGTTACAAATCTATTGTCATAAAACAGCATGTTACTGGCACAAAAAAACAGATAACTAGATCAGTGGAACATAATAGAAGATCCAAATATGAGTGCACACAATTACAGCCACTTGATATTTGACAAAGGTGCCAAGAACAAACAGTGGAGGAAAGACAGCATCTTCGACAAATAATGCCGGCAAACTGGATCTCCACCTGCAGAGAATGAAACTGGACCCTTGTCTTTTACTCTGCACAGAAGTCAACACCAACTGGATCAAAGACCTCAATTTAAATCCTGAAACTCTGAAACTGCTAAAAGATAACAGAAGCAGCACCTAAAAGATATTGGTGTAGGAAAGGACTTTCTAAATAGAACATCAGTTGCTTGGGCATTAAGGTAAACAGTCAACAAGTGGGACCTCATTGAACTTAAAACTCCTGTACAGCAAAAGAAACAACCAAGGAAGGGAAGAGTAAACCCACTGAATAGGAGAAAACCTTCACTTGCTACACATCCAACAGAGAATTAATATCCAGAATATAAAAATACCTCCAAAATCAGAAACAAGACAATAAAAACACAGTTCAAAGATGGGCTAAGGATATGAACAGAGTTCTGAAATGAAGAAATATAAATAATTAAGAAACACCTTAAAAATGCTCAACAACAACGTGGGGTTGGAGAGATTCTCAGGGGTTAGAGGTTAAGAGTCTGATTACCAGCATGCACACATGGCTAACAACCATCTTTAACTCCAGTTCCAGGGGAATCTAACACCTTCTGACCTCTGCAGACACTGCATGACATGGGTGCACTTACACACATGCAGGCATATACCCATACACTAAAATAAAAATAATAAAGACATGCTCAACATCCTTAGTAATTAGAGAAATGCAGATCAAAACTACTTTAAGATTCAATCTTACTCCATTCAGACTGGCTAAGATCAAGAGAACAAAAGACATCAAATGCTGGTGAGGATGAGGAGAAAAGTGAACCCTCATCCCACTGCTGAAGGGAACGCAACTCATGCAACCACTATGGAAAGCAGTATGGAGAACTCAAAAGTCCAAAAATGACTCTACCATATAACCGCTTATGCCACTCCTTGGTGTATACCCAAAGGACTCTTCCTACTGTAGAGATACCTGTACCTGTACCTGTTTGTTTCCACTCCTTTACAATAGCTAAGAAATAGAAACAATCTAAATGTGCCTCAACTGACAAATGCATAACGAAAATGAAGTACATTTGCACAATGGAGCTGTACTCAGTGGTAAGAACAGATGAAATTACGAAACTTGCAGGTAAATGGATGGACCTAGAAACTTATCTGAAGGGAAGTAACAGATTCAGTAAAGCACGAGACATATGTTCTCCCTCATCTGTGGAACATAGCACCAATCCCTTATTTGTGGGTGATGTGACATCAGGGTCCTGGAAAATGGAAAGGAAACACAGAGGTAAAGGGAAAGAAAAAGTCCTAAAGAGGGGAATAGCAGGGAACAGATGTTATCAAGGGGGAAGCAGAGAAAATGGGGTGTGTAACTGGGAAGGGAGGATGAAAGGACATATAAAGAACCATGGGAGTAAAGCGGAAAAAGGAACTCAAAAGAATTAGTTTAATAGGAGACAGGTATTATCAAGGGGAAATGGGGAAAATGGGGACACATAATCTGGGAAAGATTGAGGTAAGTTAGACAGAGAGAGAGAGGAGAGAGAGAGGAGAGAGAGAGGATAAATAAAGCTTAAGTGGCATAAAATGTCAGACGGAAATGTATTAACTCAAACCCCTCTGAAAAGCACATATGCAATACCTGAATATTAGTGCATGTGTATCCCTGAAGGTTATATAGCAAGGAACACAGTGCCAGACCAAAAAAGAAGCCTTCCTTTGAGTTTTTGGTCAGAGTAGTCCAAGAGATTCCAAAAGTAACAGTGGCTACTGCCACAGCCATTGATTGCCTCCCAGAACTTGAAGGTAAGACCCTACTACCGAAGACAGAACATATTTTGGACACAGGACTTGGAGCAATGGGGCTGGAACTGACCTGGAAGCTTTCTCCCTGAAGACTAATGTTCATAATTCCAGAGGACACTATGCAAGCTGTTAATGGACAAAATAAATTAACAATCCAGCCCAGCTCTAAAGCTTAATAAGCACAACAACTGGCACAGCAAACTACCTCTATTGGTGCAGTAGTGGCTCTTTCATCTAGGGGGTAATCAACAGCTGTCTAATTGGACTTAAAGTCCTCTCAGTGGGAGGGAACTCATGGATGACACTGTAAATACATCTAAATATACTTGGCTGGAGAGGTCAGAGACCCTAGAGAAAACTATATCTCTGTCACATCTCTAGATAAGTATAATTGCTTACCATATAGTAAATACAAATCCTTAAACTTACAGACAAATGTATCATACACCACCAATCAAAGAAGCTTCTTTTTGAAACAGATGGAGGCTATTACAGAGTTCTACAACTGATCATGCACAGAAAATATGTGTCTGTGAGATGCCCAGCCCTAAGTGACACATCTATAGTGGAACCTCTATACCTAAGGCTCATGGAACGTATTGGAACAGGGGGTAGAGAGAATGCTAATATATCCCTCAACTCTCACCAGCGAAGCTTCATTATACAACAGAGTATGATGCACACAGAAAGCCACACTAGCTAAGTTTTAGAGGGTAAGAGACTACAGAGATGTGCATGTCACTGGATAGTACTCTTTATGAAATCTCACCCTGTTCAAGGAACATTGCAGAAGTCGGGTGGGGGTGTTTTAAGAGCCAGGGTTGGTGGCATGAACATAAGGAAACATGCGCTTTAAGGTCAGTGGAAACTTGTTCATCTGAATATACAACAATGTTGACAGCATGCACAAGACCCATGAAGACTCAATCAGACCCATGAAGACTCAATCAGACCCATGAAGACTCAATCAGACCCATGAAGACTCAATCAGACCCATGAAGACTCAATCAGACCCATGAAGACTCAATCAGACCCATGAAGACTCAATCAGACCCATGAAGACTCAGACAAAAACCCAGCGTAGAACGAGGGAAACAGGCAGCAGGACCCAACCTCAACCTAGGAACTATTAGCAATTGATAACTTCTGGGCGAGGGAGAGTAGATCTTCTTTAAAATCTCTAGATAGGCTGATGAGACTACAGTGCATGAACTTGCACCGAAGGACAACTGGGTAAAAATGCTTGACAGGGTTTAACATATATGACAGAATGCATGAAATCTGTTGGGGTGGCAATAGATGGAGGAGGGTGTCTCAATTTGATTAAGAAGTATTACATGCCATGTGCAAAATCTCAATATATTTACAAGAAAATAAAAATAACATAAAATATAAAAAATAATTTAAAAATTCAATAGATATAATATTGATAAAATTTTCACTTAATATATTTTTCCTCAAAAGCATATGCACATTTGAAGTCTTTAGTATTTTCAACTTATTGTTATATTTTTATTTCAAGAGCTTTATTCACTTTTAATTTCTTCATGATATTAGATGTTGCAATATTGAAATATTTGAAAGTTTACCCATATGCATATTTGCCAGTTTAGTTTTTCACAATTATTCTTCTCTTTCCACTTCATTCACCATGCTTTATAAAAGTGTACGTTCTTGAAGGCCTACAACAGCTACTCATTAGAGCGCTTCTCTCTTAGATTTTGATGACTATCCATTACCTTTACTGTTTTTACTAATTTTGCTTGGTACAGAGTCCTTTGTTGATATTATTTTCTCTTGGCTCTTTCAAATAGCATTCTATATAGTTTTTAAAAATATTTTATTTTCATTTTATGTGTATGAGTGGTTTGTCTGCGAGTGTCTAGGTGCACCACATATATGCAATATCTGCGAAGGTCGGAAGAGGGAGTCAGATCCCCTGGAACCAGAGTTACACGTGGTTGTGAGTTGCTATGTGGGTGTTCTGTAAGAGCAGCCAGTGCTCTTACTCAACGGACCATCTCCATTCCCTTTATGCATTTCTTCTTTCAATTCTTTCGTTGACTACTGGTCTGATTTCTTTCTTTGTAAGATTATCAGATTTTTCTTATCATCTCTGACTCCTTTCTATACCCATCTGTATAGTATTCTGTCAGTCTCTCTATAACATAACGTCTGGTATGGATATGTGTTGTATTCTGCATTAAATTTACTTACTTTTGTTATGTATCTTTAAAACAGGGTATTATTATCTAGCCTGGGCTGGCTACCTAGTAGCCTTAGTTTACTAAGTGTTTAGATTATGGAAATATACCACCACATTAGACTGAGAATTATAATTCTTGAAATAGAGACACTATCTTCCATTAGGTCTGGAAAAATCTCTTATTCAAGACATTAAGTTGATGACTATTCTTGCTCTTTTTTTCTTGGAACTTCGATTTAGTATATTTTTATAAACTTACCCAGTGCTAAATGCTTCAACACTTCGTATTTTCACAATTTTTTATACGCAAAGTGTTTTTTTTTTTTTTTTTTTTTAGGCAGGGTCTTTTTGTAGCCCCAGCTGGCCTGGAACTCATTCTGTAGACCAGGCTTGCCTGGATCTCACAGAGATCTACCTGCCTCTTCCTTCTGAGTGCTGAGATTAAAGAAGTGTCCCACCATACCAGATAAAATATTTTTTTAATAATTGACTTATTCAACGGTGTATGTTATCTACTATCTTATTATACAATGAATTTGTAATTTATTATTTTTGCTATATTTGTTTTCATCTTATTTTAATAGTGCTTTCTTACTTCATGGCCTTGAGTAAATAGATGTTTATATTCTTTATTCAGCTTCCTATTTGGACATTATCTTTTACTCTTTCGTGTTTGTTATTTTTTCCTGATTCATCTAAGGTCACGAGGTCCTCTTATGGAAGAAAGGGAATATAATGACACCTCTCTGAGCTTCTGTCTTCAGCAGTAAGTTTCTATTTCCCTGAAAAGTGGGTCATTCCTCATCACCTTCAGTGAGTTTCCTCTTCTCTGTGGCACCATAAAGGAAAAAGAGGATGGTGGGGCATTCTCACTCCAACCAACCAAAAATGTTTTCCATACCTGTTCCAAGGCAAGGGACCATGTGCCCTGGCACAAAGACAAAAGTTCCTGTAACAGTCATTTCCACACTCATGGCAGAAACAGAGACAATCCCTGCAACAGAATGGCTGTGTGGACATCTTCCACCAACAGAAGAACTGAGGGAGTCACTAGGAGAGGGGATGCCTGAAATCTAGAAAAACCCAGGTCCCCTGGAGACAGCTGTGCCCAGCACTGGGACCCCTTCTCTGAGAAGTGTGTAAGGCATGACAATAAACTTGACTTAAACTTTGCTCTGAGATTTTTTCCCCTGCCTTTTAGAAAAAGAATCCACCTGCTATTGGATACCATATGATGTTGATTTGTTTAGTGGTTGCTTAGTTTTCAGTTTGAGTAAATGTTTTATGTGGGAGCCATGAAAGCCTGAGGTAAAGGTACATCAAAAGTAAATACCTACTTGTTTTTGCCTGGTGGCAAGGGCCTAACAATAGAAACTTCCTCATGGACCTATGCCAGAATTCCTTGGTTTAGTTTCTCTAAACTTCTGTGTACGTGAATCTGAACTCTGAAATTGGTAGTCGGAAATTATGAAGACAAGCTTCTCCTAATAGTCCCTTTCCTCTAACCATGAAGGTCAACTTCCCGGTTCCCTGAGTTCAGACAGTTTCTCAAGGTCACAGTTTCACTTGAAGTCTTTCAAGAGTTCCACTTTTGTGTGAAGTGTGGGTCAGCCCGTCGTGAATTCGCTTCCATGTGAGATGTGTACGAGCTCTAAGAGTCCAAATTTCTCACGGCTTCATTAGCTCTAAACATCAGCATAATCCTGCTTTTCGTTTTTCTTCACTTTTGCATTCTAAATATTTTCCTCATTTTTCGTAACCTTAGATAATTAAAGGATTCATGGGGTTTTACTTATTTTCAACTTCTGGTTAACTTTTCAACATACCTTATTACCTTATTGATAGAAATAAAGCATGGATATATATTTTGAAAACCGCTAAATATCTCACATTGTGAATGGTGAAGGATTTTATAGTTCAAAGTAATATTCCGATGGCCTCAGTACAAAGATCTTGAAGTGGTGTGTTACTGAATATGATCATAGGAGCGAAAGCGAATAGCCTCATGTTTAGAATGCTGCATTTTGACTGTGCTCATTTTTGCTTCTAGACTAGACACCACCTGAGGCTTTGGTCAGCAACTTCCTCAGGTCATATACCTATCAAGAATTAACCCTTGGATGCAGGCTCACAGCTTAAAAAAATTGTCAGATTACATAGTAATGAAAAATTACTCAATTACCTACTTTTCCTTTATTTTCTTCACCTACAATTTTTTAGTATTCAAGTGATTTTTTTTACTTAAGAATATTTCCTCGGGGCTAGAATGAGGGCTCAGCACTTAAGAACACTAGCTGTTCCTGCAGAAGATCCAGGTTCGAATCCCAGCACCTACATGGCAGCTAACAACTGTCCATAACTCCAGTTCCAGGAGATCAGAGAGCCACTTCTGTCCTCCTCATGCATTGCATGACACAGGTGCACTTACCTACATGGAGGTAATACATACATACACGTAAAAAAATAAATACAATAAATAAAATATTAAAAAATAATATTTCCTCAACATATTTACATTATTTTTTTCTAAATTAAAGCTAGTTATTTTATCATATGAACTTTTATGTGATTATTATCTAATGTTTATATAAGAAACTGATTTGAAATAACTATATTTTACTTTTCTTCATTGAAAGAGGTGATATGAAATATGTTCATGCTGCCTTACTGTGCCATCAATAGAAACTAAAATTCACTGAGAACGTTAATTAGGACTCTTTTCCCAAACTCTAATGGCTCACAAACAAATGTTTTTTTTAAATATATAATTTTCCTGAATGAAATGATGTCATCAGTTCCTCCTGTAATTGGAGTCCTCCTCACAGGTGGAAGATAATTTCCATATTTATTTTAAATTATACTAATGACACAACTTTCCTCCTATTATTCACAGTATTTCAGAAACTTTGAAATGAGATAGATGAAATCTTTGACATTTTGTCTATCTCTTGGATTTTATTGAAAGCACAGCATCTCCTGAACCCCTTGATTTCAGTTTAGAATAAAGATAAGTATAGACATATCTGTAAATCAATTATAGATATTCTCTCCTTTGAAAACTGTATTTTAGGGTAAGTGAAGGTCACGCATCTCCCACAAACTCTCTGGAGGCTTGAATCAGGATTGTGAGAGGGAGTGCAGAATGAATGACCTGGTCTGTGTTCTTTCTGGGTGGAAGTTATGTCTTAGATGGATTAGCTGAGTTCTGGCCTTCATTCTTCATAGATTATTTCTGCTCTTTATGGTAGAACTCAATCCTCTGCTTGCTGTCCATAGGAACTGGCACCTACATAAGCTTCTCTGTGTACATCAGAATTAATGAAGCTTTTTTGGGAAGAAGAAATGGTCTGTTTCACATTTTATGGTGCTTCTAAGTGTCCAAGTATCCTTCAAAGAGCATGTCCATGTATTCGACAGCTTTACCATGCTTATACATGTGCAATGATTTCTCTTCATTAGATCAAACTTCCTATCAATTAATTGAGTTCTATCCTTTTTCTTTAAGATGCACAGCTGCCTAGACCTAGAAAAATTGATATCAAGATCACCTATGATTCATTCATGATTTTATTCAGACACTGTCTCTATCAGTTGCTAACTGTGAAAAGTAAATTATTTACTAGTCTCTGTTTTTTATCATTTATAAATTTTGGGCTTTAATAGTACTTATGTCATGGAGTTTTTACAATTAAAAAAAGCACATAAGTATTTAAATTATATCATTTTATAATAAGCTCTAAAATGTTTTAGATACTACTGTTATTGATATCAAGGTCTAGTCTTTATATTTTTACATTATCTAGTCAGTTAATGTGATTACAATTTATAGTATGACACAGCTTCCTATACTGAAATTGAGTTATGCTGTGCATAGGCACACTATGCATGTAGGAGTAAAATGAGAATCACCATCTTTTTATAATGTCCTGCCTGGTTATTAAATTTTGCACTCTTTTTAGTAAAAATTCATAAAACTTTACCGATTCCCAGTTGGTTATTCCAGACAGTTCAGTATTTGTGGAGTTTTTAAAACATTTAGTGCTTAGAGTGTTTTGGGACATCATTTTCAATTCTGATAAACTAGCTTGTTTATTTTCCAGTAACAGAACTGAACATTGCTAAGCACCACCGTTATTGGACTTTATCAGGGAAAACAACTTTCTTATCTTTGCTCCAAAATTTTCTATTTTCTATCTTCCTTTATATTTAAATTGAAACAATTTTAATGAGAGTTTAATATGAAGTTAATTTTAATACAGATAACTTCCTGAAAAATTGCTCATTGATATTAATGTATTTATTTCTTTGAAACTTTTGACTGTTATATTTCAAACAACTACTGTGTGTAAACTATTTGTCTTCATATTAAAGAGGCGAGGACACACTGCTGCAGGTATGCAGTCTTAACAGGTCATTCTTCATGCTTTAACCCACCACATTTAGGTCTTCTTTTCTAGTGTGATGAAAGTTCTTACATTAGGATAACCATTTGCCCCAGTACAAGTCAGACGGATCAGCCTACTTTACAAACCTCTTTTTCAGCTAAGCACAAAGATGTGAGGCAGACTCCCACACTCAGGTCCACCCAGAGAACACTGGCGGGTGAATGTCAGCAAAGTAGCTGAGTCTTAGTGTTATGTGACACTATTCTGACACTATTCCTGAGGACACATGAACAGACATTTACTAACCAACAACAGACCAAAATAAGGATACTGCCAAGTCCAACTTGTTCAACCAGTGAGTTTAGGGGGTGGATAATTACAGGAGCGTGGGTGATCAGTTACTTATAAAAGCAGAAATGACTCTAAGATAGCTGCGTCAGGAAAAGCCCACCCCAGCATGGGTGACAGTTTATGAAAGCTGGAAATCTGGAGTGCACTAAATAACTCACAGGCAGCTTGACAGGTTGGAGAACACCTCTTCCTGGCAGCTCAGCTGATCTCTGCTTCTTCCAGGCAGCTTGGCTGGTCTGAGCATCTTTCAGGTAACTGTGGTGCTTAGTGTCTATTAGCAGGCCTTACTGATTATAGCTACTTGGGGAAGGATGGGCCTAGTGTATCTGGTCACTTTTAGGAACTTCCTGAAGCTATTGAATTGTTTACTGCCTGATCTTAAGGAGCTAAGGGCAGGATACACACACACACACACACACACACACACACACACACACACACACGACCAAACAGAAGTAGCAGAGACACTGTATTAGAGTTGTGATGAATAAATGCATGGGCAGAAATGTTCTGAGCTGGTGTATCAAGTCCTAAGCAAACTTGTGTACAGTGAACTGTGTGTGAGATTGTTCCTGTGGTGAGAGGAGGATGACTGTGTGGTCTTATCCCAGGCATTGTCCTTTTGCTACAGGGGCCTAATTCAGGGTTACTACTGTTGTTTAGAAACCAACAAACTTACCTTTTGGTCTGGTAAGATTTTGTTTGTTGCTTAATGCTCTTTCACAAATTCTTTTGTGACTAAGCTAGCCAAAGAATCCCCTTGTTTGTAATTTTGAATTCTTGGTAATAAAATGTAAAATAAATGGATCCTATCAACTTTTCTCTTTTGTTTCCTTGTTCCTGAAGCCATATTCCTAAAGATAATCCTAATTAATAAGATGAAAGAGAGAGAGAGAGCAAAGGAAAGAAGAAAGAAGAGAGAAAAAAATAAAGGGAACTAACAGGGTTTTACTAGATCACCAACATTTACAAAAACAAATACTACGGCACAGATTGTCTGTAATATTTACCTTTTGGCCATAATATCAAAGCCTCCCTGGATACATGATTAGGAATTAAGGCCGCTTATTCAAGGGCAAGTATTGTTTCTCTTGATGATCTTTCAACTTCTCTGATGTGAAACTTCATCTGGAGGCATGTATATGCACCTGCTATGACCCACAATTGAAAGCAGTGTAACGGGCTAACAAATAACTCTTAGTCTCTCTTATTCTAGACATTGTAGTTTTGTCAGTGTTGCGCAGAAGGGTCACATTTTTTAGTAGACTTGAGTATTTATGTGAAATGACTGATGGTTAAAGATGAAATATTAATATCACACCCTCAAAAAAGTCTGTGAATGGGGCTGGAGAGATGGATCAGCAGTTAGGAACACTGGCTGTTCTTGCAGAAGACCCAGGTTTGAATCCCAGCACCCACATGTCAGCTAACAACTGTCTCCATAACTCCAGTTCCAGGGGATCCAACAGCCTCTTATGTCTTCTGCATCCATTTACCTACATGCAGGCAATGCATGCATACACATAAAATAAAAATAATATATAAAAAAAGTCTGTGAATGAGATAGTAGCTCATTGAATACAAAAAAAGTTACAGATTTTTAGATAATTGCAATGTTTTCTTAGAATAAATTATTATTATTATTATTAAGAAAGTGTCTCATGTAACCCAGACTGAACTCAGACTTGCTAAGTACAACCTTGAACTTCTAATCTGTTTGCCTCTAATTTTTAAGTGTTGACATCATAGGCACTTATTATTATTTCATTAGTTAGGCAACAATCTATTTCTTCCAAAAATATAGATTACAAGTTAAACATGATCGCATTTTTCCCAATGCTATTTAAACTCTCAGGTGACATTACAAATATTTAGTTCCTGGCCTTCACACCAGAAGCAAGGTCTTGGGCCAGCGTGTACACTGTAGGTGTGGGGTTTCTTCAGCAATCTTTCGCAGTATGGAAAACAATTCAGAGGTTCTCACTCACACCTAGATTTTACAAGGTACATGGATTGTGTGTATGAAGTGGTTTATTGAAGCTTGGTTTATTCAGAACTTTGATTATATATAAAAAAGTAGTTGAAGTAATAATACAAGATTTAATGCATTATAAATTTTTATATATTCAAATATGATATTAATGTAAAATAATTGCAAATTTCTTCAGATATATAAGTAATAGTTCCCTCTGTTTTAAACAGTCAGTCCCTAATGAGGTCATGTATATATATTTTTAGCTTACTTTTTAAAAAGGCTTTTTTATTGAATTTTGAGATTTTCTTTTTATACATTTTTTTGAGCTTTTGTATATTTCATAGGACAGTTCTTAGACCCCCTTCCTCCATCCAAGCTCACCAGCCTCCCCCCACTGGACCTCATGCGCTCTGCCATACATGTTAATTCCTATCCAGTCAAGCATTTGTACCCAGATGTCCTTCAGTGCAAATTCATCCACTGGCATCCAGTCAGGCTATGACTGTAAGGCCTACTGTCCCTCACCCAGTAGAAATCAGTCTCCAATAGTTCCCAGACTAGGGCCCACCAGCCACCCATTTTCCTTGTTCCACTCTGGGCTCTTCTGTGATTGAGTTGGCATGGGTTCTGTGCTCGATACCACCATTGCCACAAGTTCACCTGTGCAATCTTCCAGTGCACTGAAAGCCTCTGCTTCCCTGTGTTCATAAACCAGCCCTGGTTCTTACAGTCTTTCCACAGCCTCCTCGCAATGGTCTCTGAGCCAATGATGACTGAGGTTTAATATAGAAGTCCTATCCAGGGATACACATTTGGCAATCTCAAACTTGGCCAGTTATGGCCTCCTCTGTGCTCTGCACTCTGTTGTATAAGGAAGCTCTAATAGTGAGAGTTGAGAGATGCACTAGTCTTGTCTCTACCCCCTGTTCCGTAATGTTTCATGAGACTTAGGTGTAGAGGTTCCACTGTAGATATGTCACCTAGGATGGGGCATCTCTCAGGTGTATGTTCTCTGTGTCTGACCAGTTTTGGGATTCTGCAGTAGTCTCCATCTGTTGCGAAAAGAAGCTTCTTAGATGAATGGTATATTGTGTGCAAAGATCCACATTTAGCATATGGTAAGAAGGTTCACTTGTCAAGAGTTATGACTCGGAGAGGGTTTTCTCCATGATCAACGGCCTCTCCAGTCATGTGTATTGGCTGTGTTTACAGTGATACCCGTGAATTCACTCCCATTGTGAGGGCTTTAAATCCAATTAGACAGTTGTTGATTGCCCCCCAGATAACAGTGCCCGTACTCCACCAAAAGAGGTACTTTGCTGTGCCAGCCATTATGGTTATTATGCTTTAGGGCTGGGTTGGACCATTGAGTGATCCTCTCCCTTAGCAACCTGCATAATATCTTCTAAAATTATCAGAGGTAAACTTTAGTTAGAAGATGTCCAGATTAGCTTCTGCTCCACTGCTCCAAATCCTGTTTTCAAAGTATGTCCTGTCTTCAGCAGTAGGGTCTTATCTTCTAGTTCTGGGAGATAACCAAGAGGTCTGGCAATAGTCTATGCTATACTATACTATGGTGTACTCTGACCAACCACTGAAGGGAGGCCTCTTCAGTCTGGCACTGTGTTCCTTAACATACAGTCCTCAGGTGTACATATGCACTGATGTTCAGACACAGTATGTGAATTTCTCAGGGGGTTTCAGAGGCAAACACATATCCCAAGATCCATTTATCTCTATTCTCTCCCCACCTTCCGTCTGCCCTCTCTCCTCCCTCCCCAGTCTAAGCATTCCATTATCCCCACCCTCTGTAACACCAGCCTCTCACTATCCCCCCTCTCCTTAGTTTCCTCCTCCACCATGGGTTCCTGCATGTCCCTCCCACGGCCCCTCCCTGCAGAACATTCCCACTTTCCCCACCTCCCCCTAGTAACATCTGTTCCCTATTATTCTCATATTTCAGGTTCTTTCTTTTCCTTTACCTTCATTTGTTCTTTCCATTTTCCTGTTCCTCGTGTAACATCAGGATATATACTCACATATAAGGGATTGGTGCTATTATTCGCAAATGAAGGAGAACATACGATGTTTGCTTTTCTGAGTTGTGTTACTTCACTTAGTATAACACTCTCTAGTTCCAACCATTTACCTGAAAAATTCGTAATTTCATCTTTTCTTACTGCTGAGTAGAACTCCATTGTGTAAATGTACCACATTTTCATTATCCATTTGTCAGTTGGAGGGACATTTAGGTTGTTTCCATTTCTTAGATATTGTGAAGAGAGCAGCAACAAACATGGATGTACAGTGTCTCTACAGTAGGATGAGTCCTTTGGGTACATGCCAAACAGTGGTATCACTGGGTCATATGGTAGGCTCATTTTTAGTTTTTTGAGAATTCTCCACACTGCTTTCCATAGTGGTTGCATGAGTTTGCATTCCCACCAGCAGGGGGTGAGTGTTCCCCTTTCTCCACATCCTCTCCAGCATTTGGAGTCTTTTGTTCTCTTGATCTTAGCAAATTTGCCTAAGATAGAATCTTAAAGTGGTTTTTAACTGCAGTTTTCTAATTACTAAGGATGTTGAGCACTTTTTGAAATGTTTCTTAGCCATTTTTATTTCTTCATTTGGGAACTTTCTGTTGAGTTCTATGGCCCTCTTTTTATTTGGTTGTTTATTATCTCATTTCTTTGTTTTTTGAGGTATCTGTATATTCTGAATATTAATCTTCTGTTGCATGTGTAGTTGATAAAGGTTTTCTCCTATTCAGTGGGTTTCCTCTTCACTTCCTTGGTTGTTTCTTTTGCTGTACAATATAATTTGACGGTATTCAGAGTCCCTCTCTTATTCGCACCTCTCTTTTTTGCCCACCCCCACAAATTAATGTACTCTATTATATATTACATAATATTTTTATATTATATATAATATTGATATATGTAAATATAGATAAATAAAATAAGTCCTATACAGTTTAATTTTTGTTCCCAAATGTCATTCAGTGTGGGTCCATTCACTGGTGCTTGGTTAACCTACAAAGAGTGCCATACTGAAAAGAGACTGTCTCTGTCCCTCCCAGCAGCCATGTGTTGTCACGGTTTTCTTAGGTAGGATTGGAGCTTCTTACTCCCTTCCTCCAGTCCATGCTGGAATTTTTCTCCTGGTTTGAGTTTGCATGTGACTTGCACATGCTGTCAGCTTTGCTAAGTTCATACGAGTAACTGACTAGCTTTCTGGAAAACTCTGTTTCTTTGTGGTCATCAACCACCTCCAGCTCTTAAAAATCTTCCTGTCCTCTCTTCCACAATGATCCCTGAGGGAGGTAGAAGTTTGATATAGGTGTCCTATTCCGGGATAAGTATTCTTGGTCTTTTGTGTTTTGCAAGTTGGCCAGTTGTGGGTTTCCTGTGTTACTTATCATCTAGTGCATAACAAGCATCCCTGGAGATACCTGAGATACGCATTTATCTATGGGTATAACAATAAGTCAACGGGTTTCAGTTTAATATGACAACTATTTAGTAGAAAGCTAGTATTAAATTCTCCTCTCTGTCCTGTGACCTGTCTAGACAGGTTGTTAAGCCTGACATCAGTGTTAGGTGTATGCTCCATCCTAAGATGTGGCCCATTAAAAATCCAATTAAATCCAATTAAAACATGTTTGATTGCTCCTGCTTTTGTGCAACTATTGCACTGGTGGGTATTCCTTGCCATGTTTTTATTGTACTTCACAGGATTCACAGTTGGATAAGGTTGAGGATTATTTTTTTCCTAGTAGTACGTGTAGCACCTTCCAGCACTATGAAAGTCAGCCAGTAAAGATGAAATTCTCAAGTCAGTGCCAGTTTGATTTCTCCTTGTTTGTTTCCAGCTCATGTTTGTAGTGTCTTCAGAAATAAGGTGTTACCAATCAGTTCTTATGGATAACCAAGACCAGGGGCGATGGCTAGTATTGTCTGAGGGTTTATGGGACCCCTGTTCAACAACTTCTAGAGAGAGAGTCGATTCCTGACTTTGAGGATGTTTTTATATTTTCATTAGCCTATGATGCCTAGAAACGATAATGTCCTCCGTTACACAGTAACTGTACTTTTATTATGATATATATGTATATACTTTTAAGTAGCTTCTACAGTGGTAGGTTTCCATATGGCTTTTTCCAAAGGCCTTGAGTGTTACTTATCCTTCCCCATACTCCCTCCTCTTCTCTGCCCTTCCATTTTGCACCCAATTTAAATAATTTTCCCCTTTACCCCTTCATATCACTGCCTTCTACCTCCCCTGAATCTCCCTCCCACAAGGCTATTTATAGGTTCCTAATCTCTCTGAATTTTCAAATTGAAACATTCACATGTAAGTTAGCATTCTATGCTCAGAGCTATGAGAGAACATTTTCAGAGACTGGGTTTTCTCAGGATGATTGCTTCCAATTCCATCTATTTACCTGTGAATTTCATAATTTCATTTTTTAAAAGCTGAATAATAGTCCACCTCTTCACTGTTTTCTCTAACATGCAAATATAGATATTTGAGGCATAATTTAGAACAATTCATTGATGACCAAATGAAAAAAAGTTTTGATTGAGACTTGGAAAAGTCAGTTTGATATTGATTGAAAGTTAGAAGATATAAACTAAATCTAAGTCTGAGAAAACAAGAAAGGTCTGGAGGCTGAATGGCATGCATGTTGGTGTTTTATGATGCTCAGAAGAGCGACATCAGCTGTAAGTGGAAGTAGATGGGGGAGGCAGGCAGGACTGGGAGAATAACAAAGGTAATGCATATTAATTTGCCTTCTCTGCTTTTCTCATTGCATCAAATGCTAAACAGGAGGCTAATGTCCAATATTTTTAAGTGGCAGGCAAGACGATTTGAAATAACTGAAAATGATATGAACCCTTCAAGGGTGCAAAACGCTGTGCAGGTAAGTAGCACGTGGCTGCATTAGTTAAGAAGCTTGAAATTTATTTGAGGCATCCAGGGACCCAGTGCACACTTCTCTGAGGGCTTTGGTCATTTGGCTTGGAAGACTTGTCATTTCAAGATTGAGGCAGATTTAAAGCTTCTCAAAGCATGACCTTTTTTTTCTAAATTCCTGATCAACTCAGGCTGAAATTGAAAGCATAAAGACTGACTTGAGGACAATTTCAAAGCTTTCACTTAAAAATATCTTTTGAAACTGCTGCACTGAGCATTCTGCTAACATACTTTCACTTTTGTGTCTACAATGAAGTTTAGGTAATTCAAAATCTCTCTGCTCCAAGATGGGGCTCATGTAAGTGCTCTTTCACATTGGCACCCTGAAGCCATCACTGACAAAGAATTGAAAATAATTAATTTTGTGCATCTTTCAAAAACAAAACTTGAATGGTTTAGTACACATGAAAATTGATATCCTATTACTTTGACTACTACCCTGATGAATGAATTAATGAAACATTTTATGGCCAAAGCATGTAGCTGTCTAGTTTTGTTTTCCCTAAAACTATGTATACTTAAAATATAGTCTTCTTGGTCAGTGAGGTTACCAGAAACTGAATGGGAATTCTTCTTTGCCATCATGGTGGTGACATGAAGAATCACAACCTTTAACTCAGGGCTTCAAAGCTCTTAATAATGAGCAAAAGGTGTTCCACCTTCACCTACAGAAGAACCAAATCACTGAATAAAAACAGCTGCCAAGGTTTCTCTACAAAAATATTCATGACATTGAGAAAACTATTGATTTTAAATGCCAAGAAATGAAATACCTTCTCAAGTGTTCATTTCATGCCATTATTTTCCAAAGAAATGGAATGGGCTGTAAAGTGCAGCATAGTACGAATTCAGATTTAACTCTTTATTCAAGAAAACTTCCAATGTAAGAACTTGCTTTCTCTCTCTCATTCTCTTTCACTTTCTCTTTCCTGCCTTCCTTTGTCCCTCTCTCCTCTTTTTCCCCCCTCCAGCTCTCCCTCCTTCCCTCCCC
>NW_008329138.1:142668-167437 GCF_000622305.1 Nannospalax galili
TGATCTCTATTACTCGCTCACTCCCTCCTCCCAATTTGCCTGACCCTCCCCTTCTCTGCTGTTTTTTTATGCTGCTCTCTTACTCTTAGGGGAAAAAAGAACCTCATTACCTATAAGAAAAGTATAATCTTTATTAGAATAAAATTGTTTCAACTGACATTGATATTTTTTATTTTAAGCAGAATATTAAAACCAAATCTGTAAAATATGAGACACAGATTTTATCATTGACGATCAGTGCTCATACTTCAGTGCAGAAGCCTCTCCACTGTATGACATCAATTACAGAATTCAGTGTGTCCTATGACACTATAACATCCCTTTAGACACGGATGAGTTTCAGTATTTGCCAGACTTCTGCATAAATGGTGTAATTACTATGTTAACAAATTGCCATCTTTTTGCAATTGGTACCTTTGATTTAAATGGGCTTTCAGGAAAAGAAAGAGATTTTATCATTTAAGAGCTGTAGTGTGCTCTCTTATGTACTGTCTCAAATTACACTGGGTCCAATTCCGTCTATCAAAGCAGTGATTAGTGTGTTCGGGGCTCACTCAGAGTCTTCCAAAGGCAACCTAAGAAGACTTCTCCATTGGACTGGAAGTGATATCTCCTGCTTTCTGGTTTTAGGGTGTCTTAGAAACTGCCTCATAGTGTATGGTAGAGATAGTGACAGAGATAGCAACAGAGATACCAAGAGAGGTAAGAGGTGAAAGAGAATAGATGGACCCATATGGCTAGCGTTGGCCCCAATGCAATTTGGAAGCATGAGGTACAAGTGTATGAGTGTCTTTTAACCAACCAGAGTGTATAATGTTATCTTCTCCTTTTGTCTCCTGTATGAGTAGTCTATAGACACATTTCAGAATGTTCCTCAGATGATCCCGAGATGAGGGCACACCAGTGGTCTTGGTTCTTGGGGATCCCAGGGTGAGACAAGATGATTGCAAATTGGCACATTTTTTTTAAGCATTGAGGGTCATGTATAGTTAACAAATTATTAAGACATTAATAAATTCTATAAATTACTATGAGAAATAAAAAACTAAGATGGAAAATTTGATTATTTATTATTTATTTCTAATCCTTAGTTTTCTATATGTCCAGATGAACTCAGGTAGATTGAATGAACAAAAATCCAGCTGGCCTCGGTGGACCATGCTCAGCAGGTCTGGTCACCCAAGAGGAACAACCTTTCCTACCTTGAACACTGGAAAACACAACTTAAAAAACTGCTCAAAGGTATAATTTCTGCCGTAACTGTTGACTTTACAAACTCTTTCAAAATAATCATAGTTTGAACACAGTACATCAGGAAGAGAAAATACTACTTATAATAGATATATGATATATCAAAAATTTAAAATATCTGACAATTACTTAGGCCTGGTGGTGTAGGTCTGTAATCCCAGTTACTCAGGAGACTGAGACAGGAGATGACAAGTTCGAGGACTTCCTAGGTGAAAGAGTAAATTCATGAACAACCTAGATAATTTAACAAAAAGTGAAAAGAGGATGAGGGATGTAGCTCAAGAGTTGCCTAGCCATGGATATGTTCAATCTCCAACAGTGGAATATATATACACATTCATATATATATATGCATATATGTATACAGTACTTTAATATCTGAATGAGAAATGAGCTTTTAAAAAACTAGAGAACATCTTTCATAATTCTATTTCCTTTTACCTTAAATTCTCACTCTGTAGTTTCCATATCATAGTCCTTGAGATGATGTTTGATTTTAGTAAATTTTCTTATGTAGACTGAATACTTTGTGTATTATATTATAATTTTAAATTTACAAAAATTTGGAAGCCAAATAAAAAGCATAAAACAAGCAATCCACATGATATATTAAAAGACACTTCAGCTTCTAAGAGAAACAGAGACCGAAGGTGAAATTTCCTTTTCAAGAAATGTATTCTGATGCAAAACCACATACAAAGGGAGTCGGTCTTTACTTTGGCACATCTCTATGTAAGAATTACAGATCACTGACATTCTAATGAGATATGATTCCTCCGGCACCCGGTTCAGATGTGTTGTGTAAGACGGATGGAGTTTTTCATTTGCTAACAGAGGATGTGAAGTTGATGGGACAGGGTGGGATGGAAGCATGAGGGAGGAGGTTGAAATATGGTCAAATACATTTTATGAAATTCTTGAATCAGTACTTTTTCAAAACAACTTCAATATCTAAAGAAAATGTATGCAACTAAAATTTCTAGGCTTTTCTATATTACTCTTTGCAATAGAAATCATTGTGGAATTTTAACTAATTAAAGGTACAATTATTGTATTGTGGTTTCCATTTTAGTTACTTTAATAGCTGTAGTCCAGAAATTTCTGCAACGATGTAGCTAATCAACGAAATCACAATGTTGGTGTATTATATTAAGCTTTGCAGTCTATTTAAAACATACAAACATAGGTGAAACATGGCTCTAAAATTCACTCACAAAATAAAAAATAGAGCATTGTAGACGTTGTCAGGCTAAGATTTACATGTAAGGTATTCTCACCTTCTAATTTGCTGAAAATAAGATACAGTTTAAAGGCAATGGAGCCCCTCCTCACAACACTTGACTGTCTTACAAAGTTGAGAAACAAAGAACTGTGTTGTTTACAGGGCACATTAAGTCTTTCATGAATTATATTTATAATTATAATCACTGTCACCATTTGTAAATCTCCTATCAAACAGCTAGGAGAGTCTTCTCTAGAATTTTCCTGACTTCAACATGAAAGGGTGTACTGCCATGTTGTTGCTGCATCCCCTAAGGCTGCTGCTACAAGGTAAGTCCCACAGAAAGAATGTGTTCGAAAGTGTTGTGCTTGTTCCTGCAACACTGGTGGGAGGGTTTGGTGTGCCTGACAGCAGGACACAGAGCTGCCTGGCTCAGAAGCCAGAAACAGCACCATGTGATGCCATGTGCCCCCTGCAGTGCCTGCATTAAGGGCTCTTTGCTTTCCTGCTGTTTTTCTGTCTAAGCTCCGCCCTGAAAGGCTCAGGAGTCTTTGGCAGAATTAAGAAAAAAACAGGGTGATAGCTCTTTGGGCAGTAGTAATTCTGAGAAACTGATTAAGAAATATCCTTGCTCAGGCCAGGAGGCAGCAACTAAACCCTACTAAGTTCAGGAACTGAAATCTCAGAACAAAGGCAATGCACAGTGATTTGTCATCATCGGCCTTACCCAGAAAGGTGTCTATGTGTGCACCTGCTGGGATGGTAGGGCGCACAGAAGCCTTTCCCTACAGAAAGCAGGGAATGACCAGACGGAACAGAGGAAACATGATATTTATTTTCTCATGAAAGAATTCACCAAATGCATTTGCCTTTATTTTCTTTAAAAGCAAATAACAAAGACCCAATTTACCAGCTTTTTCAAACCCAATCGTAACATTACATATTTAAACAGTTGTCATAACTAATGGAAGTTTCCAGAATTCATGCTCTACTAGAAAACATCCTTCATTTAAACTAAACCAAAAATGTATGACTCTTGATGAGGTAGCAGCTTTCATTACTAAATACTGAAAAAAAAAAAAAAAAAAAAAAAAATCTGAAATACTGGTGTAGAAGATTCAGCCTGGCAATGTTGACCTCACAGCAGGCCAGCACTGCTCCGCTCACATCTCAGCACAATGGGAAGCAGACCCATGCTGCTGTCACCTGGGATTACACATAAAAACTGATGTTATGGAAGTAACAAACCACCCTCCAATGGAATTTAAGACTTGCTTGATAAGATTGAACCCATGCCTGGCACCTGTATCAGGGCCAACAACCTGTGGCTAGAGAGGCGATAGGCCTTAGGGGAGAAATGACTACTAATATTCTACTAAATGAACATAGCATTAAATTGACTCCTAATGACCCTAATGACTTATTGCTATACCCATAGATTAGTGCATCTCTCAACCCTCATCAAAAAAGCAGTTATCACAAAGACCCACAACAAGTCAACATGCAGAGAATAAGAGATGATGATGGAGTGTTCAGTCCCAAAGGGGACGTTGATTTCATACCCCTCTCCCTGAGGCTTAAGGATAATTGCAGAAGAGGGAGCAGCAGGATTATAAGAGCCAGAAGTGGCAGACAACTACCAGGACCAGTGTTTTGCAGGTAGCAAAGAAATTGCACATATGAATTCACACCAATTATTACAACTTGCACAATACCTGCTCACATTCAAGCCAAACAAAAAGCCCAGCATGGAATGGAGAAGGATGGCGGGAGATCACACTCCTAGCTGAGGCACTACTGGCATGTGATAACTATTGGAACAGGAAATCAGTTTTCTTTAAGAGCGCGACCCTTGCTTGACCATATTCTGGGGCAAGTTCTGCACCTGAGAATATTTGGGCAGCATATATTGAACTCCATAGGGGGAAGCAAAAGAACATAAATTTGGGTGAGCAGGCAGGTGGGGGTGGGCTCGCGAAGTGTTGGGGGAAGGAGAAATAGGACCAAAATACTTTGTATGAAGTTCGTAAAGAATTAATAAAATATTTATTAATATAATCCAAAGTATAGAGATTACAATCATCTTAAAGACAAAAAAAGTAAAGGTTCTGTTGTGAGGTTCTCAACAGCAATGTCAAGTCTATGGCATATAGGGGCTCTATTGAGTTGTTTGTAAATACTTTAAATCAGGTCCAGTTATACTGAAAGTTGAGTTCACTAGAAATACTCAGAAATGCTTTCCTGTTAATCTTCTGTTGGTGCTTCTTACTGTTTAGCGTCTCTGTCAGATGTGCCTTGTTGGATTACTGTCACCCCAGAGCAGCAGCGGCTCCTTGCTGCTCGTCGTCAAGGACGTTTGCTCGCTGTCGTCTTCAGCTTTTACTCCTTCTTGACCGTTTTCCACAATTGTCTTTGTAGTGATTTTTCTTCCATAAACAGTGTTAGTACAAGTTGGTATTGATTTGAGGTTGCTGCCAAGTGATGTTGAAGAGAATGAAGGGAGACTGGATTGACCCAGTGACCCAAATGAAGAAAACCCTGCATCACACGAAGAACGCCCACCTACATCCAGAAGACGGAAATCCACAGAAGGCAGAGGAAACCGAGCTGACACCTCAGTTCCTGCTTCATCAGTGGGCTGCTCTGTTCCCCCAAATGTCAACAAATGGCTCTTCAAGGTAGTAAAATGGAAATGAGTGCCTTCTGCCCCCAAATTCCCTGAAGTTATTATCTGGGTCAGGAATGTGAAGCCAGACTCAAAGAAAACTGTGAACCCAACTTCCACCTCCACCTGCATTCCACCCGTCTCAAATGTTCTTGTCACAAGTGCCCTATTTTTAGAGTCGGATAACACTAGGTAGGGCTCAGATACTCATTTGCATTTTCACTCTGCTTCCTCTTTAATCTGGGGATTTTCATCCTGTGCCACTTGAGTTCCAGTTTCCCACATGTCCTTCTGATATCCTCAGTGACGCAGGCCTCTGTAACCCACCATGTTTGTAAGAGCTTGTTGAAACAAGTCTGAGTACACAGTGACTGGTGTATGTGGGTGTGCATGTGAATGCATAAGTGGGTGCATTTGTGCGTATGTGTGGGTGTGTTTATGTGTGTGTGTGAATACGCATGAGTGTGTGTATTTGTGTGCATACATGTCTACATGTGAGTGTGCATGTATGAATGGAAGTGCATGTGTGTGTGTGCTTGCACGTGTGTATGCATGTATATGTGTACGTGCGTGCTTGTGGAAGGACGTGTATATGCATGTGCATGCATGTGCACATGTGTGCATGGGTGCCTGCATGTCTGTGTTTGTGTGCATGTGAGTCTCTGTGTGGGCATGTGCTGGTGGTCGTTCTGCTCTCGGCTCTCCCACAGCTCCACTAGTGGTGGCCAAAATAACAATTTAAAGAAATTTTTGTTTGTATTTCTTGACAAAGCAAAACAAAAACTCCCAAAACAACAACAAACAACCCTTAAAATCACAATTTCAATGAGCAACCTCCTCTTCCAGAACTGATTTAGTGAATCAGGATAAGGGCTCTGAATATGCTTCTTGACAATTTTGAGCATCATTGTAGATTGGTCATTGCTCTTCTCTGCTTGTGATATCATAGCAATCACATTTTTCTTCTTCTAGGAATATTACCTAGGGTTTGGTAAAGAGGGCTAGACATGCACATGGGCTAGTGCAATCCTTTCCCAAGTTTACATTAACTTCTTATTTTTAGATGCTTGTTAGGCAGGGAAGACAATAAATAGACTGGATACTCTGAACTTATGAGTTTTTGTGAAATTCCATTCCCAGCATACTTGGACCATTCCGCGGGATGACTACAGCAAATGGATGTAGGCCAAGGATGCTATTTCTGTAAACATATATGCATGAGCAGAAACCTGGTTCATTATGGTCACCAGCATCCTAGATTCAATTTTTCAATCCAATATTTCATAAAAATCAACCAGAATTCCACTGAATTGCCATAGATTCAAATTGTAAAGACTTGTGCATTGGAAAGATAAATCAAAGACTATTAAGAAGCAGAGATGATATTAGGGTTAGAATCAAGTCTACGTATGAGGAGGGTGATGAGCAATAGAAAGGGCAAGTTATCCAGTGAGAGGTCAGAAGAGCTCTATTGCTCAGGTCACTATTGTCAGGTAAAAAGTTCACTGTGGAATGAGCCTTAAGGTTGAGGACTGGGACCACCGGCAGACTGGTATAGAAGCTGCAATGGGATTCTAGTCCAATCAGTTGCTATTCAGGCCCTACAAGAGTTGGAAGAGTTCCTCAGCGTGGAAGATGAGTCCACACAGGGTACATGGTCATGCTGTACAGCCCATGCTTAGGAGTCATGACACGGGTCATCAACAAAGTGAGGATACTCCTGCAGAATACAAGATACAGCTTTAGGCATTAGAATAGACCTCTTCTGGAAAATATCAAATATGATTATAAAGATGGGAGATATTTCTTTCTAAAGGAGATTTGAACATTTAAGGAACGATTTTATTATCCCTGGTAAGGAGTAAAAATAGCCATTGAGAGTGAATGACCCTGAGTTGTCTTAATTTTTCTAAAATTTTGAATATTCTATCAGATATTTAGATTTCAAACTTATTTTAATGTTCTGAGTCTATAACACAACTGTTTTACAAATAAAAACAAAACACAAGGTATTTTTGTAAGATCATAAATGTATACAGAAATTATCTAGATTGTAAATATTATGTAACTCTAGGGGAAATTGCACTTGGTTTTATTCAGTAGTTTAAAGTTGTGGCTTATTTTATAACAGTAAAAACTATTATCAAATTCTCTCATTACAACACAATTGGAATATCTAGTAACACATAGCTGAATCAGAATGCTTTGTAGCTCCTTCACTGAAAGTACTTTTAATGGATACAAGCATGTAACCATTTCATTTTGTATGATAATGCAGTTTTCAGGCTTGGTCATGTGACCTATAGTTTATGATAAATTGCTTCTTTCCTGCTTTTTCTTTTGCATCTTATGGCATTATGTTGATTTTCTGAAATTCTTCACTTTTGTAGGTTATATTCTCTATGAATTTTATTTCAAAAATTTAAGGGGCATCATAAATTTGTAATTAAAAGGGAAACATATCTGAAAAGACTAAGAATCCTCCCACTGGGCCTGTAATAATAAAAAACACTTCTTGAGCAATGCATCATATGAGAGATCATTTTGAAATCTTAATTTCTTGTGTTTTTCTATCGCAGATGCATGCTAATACTTGTCTTGAATGACTGCACAAAGTTTTCCTTCTAACTTTACTAAGCATTGATTTGTGAAATTTCTGTCAGTTTCATTTTTGATAGCAGTGGTGACAACATGCACAAGCCCCATGCAAGCTCAAACCAGACAAAATCCCAGCATAGACATGGGGAAGTAGATAAGAAATCCAAACCTAACCTAAGAAACTTTTGATAATTGATGGCTGCTGGGAGGGGGAAAGACAGTGTCTTATAGGATTGGGTCTCTTGGTGGGCCCAGTGGATAAAGCAGACCATATATGTATATATATATATATATATATGGTGGGGATCGAGTAAGAGATCTAAATACCATCAAACTATATTGCATGAAAATCACAAAATTTCAGTTGAAATCATAAAACAAACAAACAAACAAAAAAAAAAACACGGACAACTTTATTAGGGGATATCCATCAAGATGTACTTTTTTAGTTTCCTAAGAGGGACAAACATAGCATAATTGTTTGGAAAGGAGCAAGTACAGCTGCTACTTGAAGAGTTGCTCGCTGACCCTCAGGAGTATGCAGGTCAAGGAAGGGTGCTTACTAAAAGGATGTGGAAGCACCATTGTGACTGATGATAAGAAATGATTGTTTTCCCAAACTTGAGAGATGTTCATGTCAGAGGCTGATTCTTTGGCATGAGATAATTAATTATGGAATTACTGAGATCAAAAAAAAAAAAAAAAGAACATACTGGTGACCTGGTTCACCTGGGTCTTGGGACCTACAATGTATTTAATTTTCACAATTTTAAAGAAAGAGGCTTATGCCATATTAAGATTGTCATTAAAAGAGATAAAACTAAACATTGTACAATCAACACGCTACCAAAATACTAAAACAATGTATTTTAGATAACATATACTTTTTAGCCTTCTAATAAACAGTTCTTTGGGGTAGATCTTACCAACTTTCATTGTCTGGGCTCTTTTTGTTGTTGTATTCTATCTTTACTTGGCTTAGCTTCAGACTTTCTAAAGTACCAGCTTAAAACTATATGATAGTCATACTTGAGACAGTGAACATTTATTTGTATCCTGAGTTTCTGGCACATTTTCTATATGTTATAAGTAGTTAAGAATAGTTAAGGATAGAACTGATTCAGAGTATTCAAATCAGGACGTGGGAGATGGCTTAATAGGTAAAGTGCTTGCTTTGTAAGCATGAGGACCTGAGGTCAGAGCCTCAGTACTCATGTAAAAAGCTGGACATGGTGTTACATGCCTGTAATCCCAGTTCCAGGAAGTGGAATCAGGGGGATCCTGGGGGTTGTTGTGCTCACCACTATAGATCAATTAGGGGGATCGCTGAGAACCTGTTTCACAAAACACAGGTAGAGAAATATAGTGCAAGGCATCAAACATTAATCTCTGGTCTCAGTATGTACACACATGGGAATGCAGACACCCTCAGAAATTAATCAATCAATTATTCAGATTTATTAAGTTTTCTATCCTTTGAAAAGCTGAACTCTTGCTGAAGGAAGGACTAAAGACTGATAACCTTGGTAGGGTGGCATGGCATTGAATGCGGTGAAATGGTCCCGAGTAGAATTTGAACAGAATGCTGAGAATGGTCTTGGGATGGTATAGTCACCTAGCTCATTTGTTAAGCTGCCCAGCTGGCAAGATTTTCCATACCCGCCCCCCCCCCCCTGAGTAAAAAGGAGTTCAGAAGACTATGAACTTTAAAGAGTAAAGAGAGATATGATGATTTTTTTTATAATTCAACATGGAAGACTTTAAGTTTTCCTATTACTCTTTGGTAAATAGGGCACATTTTCCTAACTTTGGAAAAAGATTTTCATTTAGTACTTAAATTAATAAACATATGACATGTATCATAACTAACCACAATTATTTTTTCTCATTCATTTAAACATTAGTTATATACTTACTAATTGCCAGACATTTTGTTAGAGATATAGTAGCTAATTAGATATAATCCTTATACTCAAGACATTTATAAAAAAATCTGTGGGAAAGACAAAGACATAAACATTTAGGATACAGTCCCACAACTTCCTTCACGTGATACTAACAAGATGAAGTTTCTTCTCAGTTCTGGAGAAAAGGCTGGGAAAGGAGTGTCAGAGAAAGAACCTCGGAGGGAGTTCAGGCTATACAGACCCAAAGGAGAGGTACTAAGAGTTCCTCCAGTGGAGCTTCAGGGGTAGATGGAAATTGGGGGGACTGGGGAAGTTAATAGTTTCAGTGGTGGGCAGAATGGGCTCAGATCTAGAAGTAAGAATACAAATAATAAATTCTGGAAACTGTAAGTGTGTCAGTATTACTGGAGCACAGATCACAAGGTAAAGGAACAAGCCAGAATGCTAGGAGTTGCCTCTGTTCTGTTAATTTTGAGCTTTCTCCCCAGGATTTTGGGAAACCATTGAGTTCCTTTCATGGCCAGAAATCACATTGATCAGATGTGACCATGATGTGGGAAGCATATTTGGGAGAGGCAGATCCTGGGTATGCGTTTCAAAATGCAAAGCCTATGGAGAAAGTGATACCTGTGTGGCATTCTAGATCAAATGCCCTATGTGTTGCAAAAACAGACTGGTGCTTTGATAAGCCAGAAACAGATTTCAAACACAAAAGATAAAAGATCTCTTTAAACAAGAAATGTATGCCACACCAGTAACTTATATGAAAATAAAGGTTCGTCTGTATGTATCTGTGTCAAATGAATATTCATGTTTCATGAGTCATTTTAACATTTTATGGTATGACCTTGGATGAAAAGGTCAGAGAGGCACTCATTTGAAAAATGGCAACCCTCGGCATATGAGCCTATGTATTTGGAGTCTGTTCAGATCTTTTGACAATTATTCCTCCAATTAGAACAATGTATGGGTGTTAACTACATCAATATGCTTTACATGAAATCATCATTCATAAATATAGCCATTTATTTTTAATTATTATCTGTAAGTATATACATGTATATCTGATATATATGCATTAAATGATACTGAAGATACATATTTACAGATGCATAAGTGTGGGGAATTAGTAATCTGAACTACTCAAGGACAGAATCTGCTTCTAATGTGTTCTATACAAATTCAGTGAGGAATTAAAATAATTTTTTTGCCAACAGAGTAGATGATTGGATACGACAATGCTTTTTTTCTGCTACTAGGAGACAAATTAACATTACTGTGGGGAATGAAAAGAAATGGTTTGCAGCAATGCATCTAATAAATAACTATAGTAGCAGTAGCTATTGTCATTGAGCCAAAAATGCTTTAATTTAAATCATTTATACTAATTACTGAAATTGCTAGGGAATCATTAGGAATAAGTATTTATAGAAACTGCAAGAGAAATTCAGTGTTGCTATAGATTACATATTTGTGTTCTTTATTTCCCTTTATTTTTAAAAGTTGTTATGAAGAGAGATGTAACACTTGGAAAGACAGGTTGAAATTATTAAAAACAGATCTCTCCATCTGGGTTAGGGGTGAACATTCTTTAGGCTAGGTGAGTAGAAGCCTACTATTTCCTAACTCATTTATTATATTTTAATCTTTTTGATACAAAATACTTGGTATGTTAGTCCAAATTGAAAAGCAAGCAAGCAAGCAACAAATGGACTCTTACTATGTGGCAAGGCTCTTTCCTGTCATCACAATTGCCCTGTGGGTTGTTTCCGATTCACATATTTTCAAAAGAGTTTATTCAGAATTTTAAAGGTTACACTCCTAACTACCCTTGGCTGCTAAGTTCTGAAGGTGGTATTGACACCTTCTACAGAAAGACACAAATGGAATGCAAGATCCAAGTGCCCAGATTCAGAGTTTATGCTCACAAAATTATAACATTTTGGAACTGGATGGAATTTGGGGGTTGTATACTCCCACAACTCTTCTTTACAGAGGAAGTAAATGAAACTCAGAGGAAAACCCTTTACCAGCAAGGTAGTTGGAACCAGAATTCAGATTTCTTAAGAATGCTAGAAAAACGTGTGTGATATAGGTCTTATTCACAAGATTAAGCTGATTCAAAGCATATACTGCCTTCTGGAGGACACTACCCCAGCCCTTCAGGCTATTGCCACCTAATTGGCACTGTAACTGTATGTTTAAGAGGCCATTCCATTGTTCTATCAAGCCAGCTGCTTCAGGATGGTGGGGAACATGGTAAGACCAGTGGATTCATGACCACAGGCCCACTGTCCCACTTCCTTGGCTGTGAAGTGAGTTTCCTGGTCAGAAGTGATGCTGTGCGGAATACCATGACAGTGGTTAAAGCATTCTGTAAGTCCTTGAATGGTAGTTTTGGAAGAAGCATTGTGTGCAGGAAAGTCAAATCCATTACCAGAATAAGTGTCTATTTCTGTAAGGAAAGCACTATTCCCTCCAAGGTGAAAGTGGTGTAATGTAGTCAACCTGGCACCAGGTTGCTGGCTGTTCACCACGGGAAATAGTGCCATATCAGGGACTCAGTTTTGGTTTCTCCTGTTGGCAGATCTGGAACTCTGCAGCAGCTGAAGCCAAGTCAGTTTTGTGAGTGGGAGTCCATGCTGTCGAGCCCATGCATAACCTCCATCTTTGCTACCATGGCCACTTTGTTCTTGGGCCTATTGAGCAATGACAGGGATAGTTGAAGAAAGAGGCTGACTATCCACAGAATGGGTCATCCGCATCTGATCTACTGGATTATTGAATTCATCTTCTGCTAAAGCCGCCTTTTAATGAGCATTTACGTGAGACACAAGTATCTTCACATCCTTTGCCCATTTGGAGAGATATGTCCACATACTTCTTCCCCAAAATCTTTCTCACCAATTTTCCATTCATGCTCCTTCCAACTCCCTGACCATCCAGCCAAACCATTGGCTACATCCGATGAATCAGTATATAATTGCACTTCTGGCCATTTCTCCTTCCAAGCAAAATTCACTACCATGTGCACTGCCCAAAGTTCTGCCCACTGTGAAGACTTTCCTTCACTGGTGTCCTTCAGGGTTTTCCAGAAATTTGCTGTAATGTTTCAGCTGTCCACTTCTGAGTGATGCCTGCAAGAGTGTGTAGAACCATCTGTAAACCAAGCCCTAGTCTTCTCTTCCTCAGTCAATCATAGAGCACATCCCATGAAATCATAGGTGCATGCTTGAGAGCAGGCAGCATTGTAACAAGAGTAGGAACTTGCTTGTGCCTGCTGGGCCTGTTCGAACCCAATCATGTATGTACCACTTCTGTTTGATAATGGATTCTTGCTGTACAAATCCTACTTTATGGCTTGGGGGTTCAAATAACACCCAGCTCATGATGGGCAGCTCTGGTTGCATGGTGACTTGGTGGCCTATTGTCAAATGTTCAGTTTCCACTAAGGCCCAATAGCAGGCTAAGAGCTGTCTCTCAAAGGGAGAATAGTTGTCTGCAGATGAAGGCAAAGCCTTACTCCAAAATCCCAATGGCCTCTGCTGTGATTCCCCTATGGGGGCCTGCCAGAGACTCCAAACATCTCTATCTGCCACTGATACCTCAAGCACCATTGGGTCTTCTGGATCATTTGGCCCAAGGGGCAGAGCAGCCTGTACAGCAGTCTGGACCTGGTGAAGGGCCCTTTTCTGTTCCAGGCCCCACTCAAATGTAGCTTGATATATGGGTCATAGTAACACACCCAGATGAAGAATGGGTTTCCTCCAGAATCTAAACAGGTCCACTGTTTGTGATTCTTTCTTGTTGGAAGGAGGGACCAAGTGCAACATCTTATTCTTCACCTTAGAAGGAATGTCTCTGGATGCTCCACACCACTGAACTCCTAGAAACTTCACTGAGGTAGAAGGCCCTTGAATTTTGGTTGGATTTGTTTCCCATCCTCTCATGCACATATGTTTTACCAATAAGTCCAGGCTATCTGCTACCTCCTGCTCACTGGATCCAATAAGCATAACATCATCAATATAGTGGACCAGTGTGATATTTTGTGGAAGAGTCAGGCGATCAAGATTCCTTCAAATCAAGTTGTGGCACAAGTCCAGAGAATTAATATACCCTTGAGGCAGGACAGTAAAGATATACTGTTGGCCTTGCCAGCTGAAAGCAAATTGCTTCTAGTGGTCTTTATGAACTGGTATCAAGAAGAAAGCATTTGCCAAATCCATAGCTGCATACCAGGTACCAGGAGATATATTAATCTGCTCAAGTAAGGAAACCACATCTGGTACAGTGGATACAATTGGAGTCACTACTTGATTAAGTGTTTGATAGTCAACTGTCATTCTCCACGACCCATCTGTCTTCTGCACATGCCCAGTAGGAGAGTTAATGGGAGATGTGGTGGGAATCACCATCCCTGCATCTTTCAAATCCTTGATGGTAGCACTAATTTCTGAAATCCCTCCAGGGATGTGATACTGTTTTTGGCTCACTATTTTCCCTGGCAGAGGCAATTCCAGTGGTTTCCATTTGGCCTTTCAACAATAATAGCACTCACTCCATAGGTCAGGGAACCAATGTGGGGATTCTGCCAATTGCTGAGTATATCTATCCCAATTATACATTCTGGTACTGGGGAAATTCAGGGACTCACTGGGCCCACTGTCAGTCAGACTTCAGCCAAAATTCTATTTATCACCTGACCTCCATAAGCCCCTACTTTAACTGAAGGGCCACAATGCGTGCTTTTTAGGATCTCTCAGAATCAGTGTCAACTCAGAACCAATATCCAATAGGCCGCGGAATGTCTGATTATTTCCTTTCCCCCAGTGTATATTTACTGTAGTAAAAGGCCACACGTCCCTCTGGGGAAGGATGGGTGAGAGGCAAACAGCATAACTCTTTGGTACTGTGACAAGGTCCTTCCTTAAGGTCACCCAGCCTCCCCTTCATTCAAGGAGTTTTGGGTCTGTAAACTGTCTCAAGTCTGGAAATTGGTTGAATGAGTGGGATTCTCTATTGCTATGATCCAATACTTACTTCTTGTCATTTGTCTAGAGCTTTTCTGCTTGTATAGATCAAATAAAAACTTACTAGGCTTCTTATGTATTTGGTCCCTGGGAACACCATGATTGATTAGCGAGTACCACAGGTCCATTTGGTTCATGCCATTATACATATTGTTTTTCCTTTGCCACCCATTATGATAAGTACTCTCACCTTGTCTTTGGTAATTCAATATTGCCACCTGACCCCTACTCCGAGGTCCTGTTACACGTACTATATTTACACTTACTTCATGCAATCAGGCAGCAGCATCTCCAACTGTAAGTTTTGGCATAAGGAAAAGAGCAAAAAAAAAGCACTTCAAATGCTCTGGTGTCTCTCTCAGTACTTTCCATCTTATAAAATCAGTAAAAAGCATGTCCTCTGGGCCCTCCCATTGTGGAAGATTTGGTTTTGCATTGCGAATCCACTCGAGCATACCAATTTGCCTGAGCCTTACAATCCCTTCATCAACACTAAGCCAAGGGATATCAGGTACCTCCATCTCTCTGTTAGTAGGCCTTTTGATAAATACCTCTGCCTACCAATCAAATAAGCTTTTAACACTTTTTTTTTTTTAACTGCATGAGCTTCCATATTAAACCTAGAATCTCCAGTCAGGAGATAAAACTCAGCCTGATTGAATTTTATGTTCCTTCCACCATTAACCCATACCCTTAAAATCCATTCCCAGACATATTCATTAGATTCCTGCTTGAAATAATTAGCAAATTCACTAAGTTCTTTAGTGGTGTAGTGCACCTCCTCATGGCCTACACTTTCTATCTCTCCTCTAGGGCCCTGCTTAGCCTTGAGTCTGGTATAGGTCTAGAGGCAATAGTAACTGGGTCCAGAGGGACATTAGCTTTGTTGTGCTGAATGGAAGTAGTTTCCTCAGGCAAGGGTGGAGAGTGTAGGACTGCAGGGTGTGGGAATACAGTCTCTGCTGAGGGTGTGGAGATTAATTCATCAGGTGAAGTAAATTCCTCAGAGTCTGAGGATTCAAAATCCTCAGCCTCCTCAGGGTTCTCCCAAGTGTCAGGATTCCAAACTTTCCCTACCAATGCCCTTACCTTTACTGCTGACACTTTGAGACTGGGGATTAAATTTGCATCGTAGGTCAGCCAAACATATAATAAAGTCTCCAGCTTTATTTTCTGCAGCTTTAGCTCTCTGGCTGCTGGAGAGAAGATTCTCTTCCAGGGCACACATGGAAACTTTTAAACTGTTGATTTTAATCTGAAGCTGTTCAATTTTATCATTAAGCTCATTGTTTATCTCCCTCACTTTATCCAGAGATGCCAGGAGTAACCAGCCAGCATCATTATTTTTCTTATTTTTCCACAAATTGTCAAACGTTTCATGTAGAGTCACTAAATTTCTTTCTCCTCATAAGAGGTGAGTTAGAAGACTCAGATGAGTTTATCTTCATAATAGCTTTAAACAGTCTCCACCATGGATTTTCAGCACTCTCCATGCTATCTGAAGACACTGATTTGGAGAGCCTGCTCCAGATACCAACAACCCATTAAAGAAATTCATCCTTTCAATTCTGTTTCTCTAGAACCACACCTGGTACCACAATCTTTATTACTCAGGGTTCTCTAAAGAAACAGAACCGGTAGAATGAATATATATATACATGTATAGAGATGGATTTATCAGATTAACACACCGGATAGAGTCCGAGTAGTCCAATAATGGCTGCACCACACTGCAGAGGCTGAGGATCCATAGTCGCTCAGTCCATGATGCTGCATGTCTCAGTAGCGCCAATCTGGTGCTGAAGGTCTGGTGAATTCCAAAAGATCAGGTATTCTTCAGGCTACAGCAGCAAGACAAACTTACCAGTGAGAGAGAAGGCAAGAAGCAAATAGCAAACACTCTCCTCTGCCATGGCCTTTTACATGGGCTGCCATCAGAAGGTAACACCTGCATTTAGGGTGTGTCTTCCAGCTTCAGATGATCTAATCAAGAAGATCTCTCTCATTTCAGTTAATCCCAGATCCAGTCAAGTTGACACCCAGAATTAACCATCACAAAGCACATGCTCCCTGAATTTTGATAGAGACCAAGAATATACATTGGAAAAAGGACCGCATTTACAACAAATTCTACTGGTCAAACTGGATAGCTACAGGTAGAAGAATGACACTGGATTCTTACCTCTCACTCTGCACAAAACTGAAACCAAAAAGAATGAAGGAACTCAACATAAGACCTGATATGGTTAATGTGATAGGTGAGAAAGTAGAGAAGGTACCTAAACGTACTGGCATAAAAAGGCCTTTTGTCAACAGGACTCTAATAATGCAGAAATTAAAACCAACAGTTGATAAATGAGAACTCAGGAAACTAGAAAGCTTCTGTAAGCAAAGGATACCATCATTTGAATGAAGAGATAACTTATGGAATGGGGAGAATTCTTTAACCAACTATACATCTGACAGAGGGTATCTAGGAATACACAAAGAACTCAAAAAACTGAACATCCAAAAAAAACCCCAAAACAAACACAAAACAAAGAAAAATTGGGGCATGGAACTAAACAGAAAGTTCTCAAAAGATGAAACACAAATGGCTGAGAATACTTTTTTAAAATGTACAACATCCTTACCATCAGGGCGATGCAAATTAAAATTACTTTGAGCTCTCAACTTACCCCACTGGGAATGACTAAGGTAAAAAAAAAAAAAAATACAATCCAAAATAAGACAGCAAATACTGGCATGATGTGGGGACAAGGGAACACTTATTCACTGTTTGTGGGCATGCAAACTAGTGAAGCCATAATGGAAATCAGTGTGGAGGTTTCTCAAAAAGCTAGACATAGATCTGTCTTGTGATCAAGCTATACCAGCTATACCAAGTTTTCTTTTTGTCTCAGCAATCAATTAAATTTTCTTACTTTATATACTCTTAGACCTATCAGTTTTTCTTAATATACTGGTATTCTGTCAGCCACCATTGAACTATGATTCTCACATGCTGGCCCAACATATGCTCTTTTGTTTGACATATGAATGGTTTTGTTTGTTTTATTTAAGTTTCACAATATCTCTGGCCTCAGTCTGCAGACTTTCTGTGAACAAATACATTATATATAGAAACTTTGTTGATTGACTCTTTTCCCCATTCATCAGTACCTATGTAGTGTTAACACCAAAATGCCAGGTTAGGTTAAGTCCCTCTGTTGTCAGCATATTGAGGTTAGAAACAGTTTTTGTGTGTGTTGGTGGGGAGGGAGCAGGAGGGAGGATTGTATACATGTACACATGTTCATGTGTGTGTGTGCATGCACATGTGTGTACAAGTATGTGTGGAGTCCATGTCTTCCTCAGTTTCCCCACATTAGTTTTTAATATTTTATTACTTTTATCTTATGTGTCTAAGAGTATTATCTGCATGTGCATAAGTGTACCTTTGTCATGCAATGCCCTCAGAGGTCAGAAGAGGGTGTCAGATTCCCTTGGAACTGGAGTTAGGATGGCTGTTAGTCACCATGTGGGTACTGGGGATCAGATTGAGCCCAGGTCAACTGCAAGATAAGCCACTTAACCCCTGAGCCATCTCTTCATCTGCCTCCACACATTACGTTTTTTTAGATATTGACAAATTTTATTTTGGTATATCCCTATGTCATAAAAATTACTGTTTGAGGAAAAGGATATCAAATATATATAGGTGTGCATGTAGCTTTCTGCCACTGGAAAGCATGCTTCCAATACTTTCATTTGTTTATACAATCTGGTTACTTTTATTGAATTTTTGTGTATTTTGTATGCAGCATTTTAATCATCTTTGTATCCCTCCCACGTCTGCACTGTCCCATAGCTCCCCACCAGATTCACAGGAGAATTCTACCAGACATTTAAAGAAGATCTATAATGAATCAAATACTACTTAAATTATTCAAAAGATAGAAATAGAGGGAGAACTCCCAACCTCCTATAAAGCCAGCATCACTGCACTTATTAATACTTTTAACATTTGATTCAGCATGAGTCAGTATCAATGTATTCAGAGAAGTAAGTTATGTAGCAATTTCCTCAGAGTTGAAATAATCTGTCCTGGGGTGATACTCCTTAAGATTCAGGAAGTTCTAAAGCAGTGGAAAGATGGCTCAGTGATCAAGACTTTGCACTGGTTTTCCAGAGGACCTGAGTTGGGGTCCCAACACCCAGGTTAGGTGACAAAAACTGACTGAAACTCCACCTCTAGGGGTCCAAGACCATCTTCTGGCTTCCTGGGCACCGCACACACATGGCCTACATTCATACAGACACACACATACTCATAAATAGAAATGAAATCTTTTTTTTTCTTTAATTCTCTAAAGAGAGGCTGTTTGAGATTGAGGAATTAACAACTGAGAAGTCTCAGGAAGTCTCTGAAACTCATTTCCCCCACTGGGAGGTTGCTGAGCTGGATCACACTTGTCCCAGGCATTGACCAGTCAATTCCTTGCAGCTCTGGTCCCTCTGACATAAAGGAGTGGCCACACAACAGTCATGCAAGTGATGTGTTTACGACAGTTACAGTGCATCAAATTTCCTAGGAAAAGAAATATTGTCACTTCATGGAAACTTCAATCATTGGAAAAATACACTGATTAACTGATTCACCACAAATCCCTTCTTTGGTGTAATGTGGGCCAAGAGAAATTCTAACTAAAATCAATAAAGTTTTTCTGGATATAATTTTCCTTTCTCTGTCTACACATGTAAAGGACATAGGCTAAGACATGAAACTTAAAACTTTTTCTTGCTGACATAAGCTTTTACAAATTTAATTCATCTCAGAAATCACGTCACCTCTCTGAGACTAAAAATCAAATTAAATCGAAGTTCTAATAGTTTATTTACACAAAATAATGTTCTTTGTGGTTCAAATGTTCTCCAACTCTAGCTTAATTGCATCACATGGAATGTAATTGTTTGTTTCCTCTGCCATAGTTAGGCGTTAGATTTGCTAAACTGTGCTCATATACTCTAATGCCAGTTGGATATTTAATTGCCATTTTACCCACTGTTATTTAATTTTGATTACATTTCCTACCTCATTTATAAATTTATTTTCTCTTTGAATACTTTCTTGGAAAACATGCTGTTATTACAATTAGAGGATCTTATAAAATTCACATCTTAGTTCTGTTATCATCTGAAACTCTTTCTATATGTTACTTTATTATTCTTATTTTACTCTTTTTCTATTCAAAAGAGAATTCTTTTTCTCTTCTGTGTCCTAGCTCTATAATCTATTAGTTAACTCTGATACATCTTATGTCTGTAATTTCTTGTTAATGTATTTCTCCATCTGCAAACCTGTTTCAGAGTCAGACTAAAACTGAATAAGATAGCTGTCCCACTTTTCTATTCAACTTTGCTGTTTAATAATCTCCCTTTCAGGGCTGGAGAGATGGCTCAGTGTTTAAGAACACTGACTGTTCTTGCAGAAGACCTGGGGTCGCATCCCAGCACGCACATGGCAGCTAACAACTGTCTGTAGCTCTAGTTCCAGGGTATCCGATAGCCTCTTCTGTCCGCCACGAGCACTGCACGACATGGGTGCACTTACCTACATGCAGGCAATACATGCATACACATAAAATAAAATAATAAATGAAATTTTAAAAAAATCTCCCTTTCTTGCAAACTTCTCAAAAGAAGAATCTGTGTGGCTTCCCCGCATCCCACTACTGTATATTTTTTATTGAATTTTTGTACATTTCATACAATACATCTTGAACATATTTAGAACCCCTCCCCCATCTGCACTTCCCATATCCCCCCTGCCAGATTTCATGCATTCTGTTGTATATGTTAAGGCCTATGGAGTCAAGCTTTTGTACCCAGATGTCCCGCAGTGTGCGTTCTTCCACTGGAGTCTAGTCAGCCTATCTGGAGTCACTCCCTTAGAGAATATCAGCTCTCTCTTATCCCCATATTAAAATTCTCTGGCTTCTTAATTTCACCCATTTAATCATCTTAATTCATTTTAACTGAGTAGTCCCCCATTGAAAATGTTTTCTCTGATATCTAGAATATCAGTAGTCACCAACGAGGGTGAAATCCATTAAGAACGTCACAAACAAGAGACATCATTCTTACTCAATGTACACAAATTTTCAATTTTCTTTTATCTGGGGATTTCTTTTGCTTTATTAATTGAATCTTGGATTAGAAAAATTCTTGTGTTAATTTTTTCTTATTCCGTTGTTGTCTGACACTGTTTCTGGAAAGAGATGAGAAGATGTTTACTCACTTCAGAGAGGGAATCCATGACAAGCCAAAGAAACAATACCATCACAGTACAGCTTGGTGAATGAATTTATTGGGGCTACTTACAAGGATATGGGTGAAGAGTTACTTGCAGTATCATGGATGACAAAAAGGCATGCCAATGTGGGAGAAGACATTTGAAAGCTGGAACCTTGGAGTTCTCTACATAACTTACAGGCAGCTCAATAGGACAGAGAGTTGATCATCTCAGCAGCACTTACTACTTGTATAACGTTGGGGAGGGCTGGTCCACACTTCACTTTTTTTTTTTTTTTTTTTTTTTTTTGTGACTCTGGTACTCACCAGTGGGCAAGAAGAGATGGCCAGGTAGCTCTAAGTATCCTCTTGTCTTCACCTCCCCAGCACTAGGATTACAGGTCTGCCAAAGCATACCTGGATTTTTATGTGGCTGCTAGGGATCTTAACTCAGGTCCCCATGCTTACCTAGAAGGCACCTTACCAACTGAGTAATCTCCCCAGACCTTGCAACAATTTTAAATTGTGTATTCCGTGTAGGTGTTTTGAGTTTTTAAATAGTCCTCAGGTTTGAAAAATAGAATTCCTTAATATAGTTCTGCAAATTATTTGTTCACAGGGTTTATAATTAACTGCTTGATCTTAGGCAATACTTAAGCTATTAGTTTTCATTTTATTAATCTATTTAAAGAAGGCTCTTTCCAGGACAAGTGACTTTATGGGTCACATGATTTCTTATCAAGTTGTCCACTATGCAGTAGGTATACAAGACAGAATTTATTGTGCAATAATATATATTAGATCATATACTGCAAATATTACTATGTAATATTAATGAAATGAGTGGCTGAGATGAAAGTCTTTTGACTAATTTAGAGAACATCTCACTTTGTGTGTATTTACAGGAGCCCTAGAGACTATAGAGCATGTTGAAGGTCTGCTTTTACTTTTTATGTATATAGTCTATCCTGAAATAACTTCTGCCATTCCATGAACTGAACTAAAACTGAAGATCAGGCTCATCCCCCCCCATCCTCTTCCTCTTCTTCCTCTCTGCCTCCTCTTTTTCTCTTTGTGTGAACTGCTCTTATTGAACAGAACTTTGGTTAGTGAGAACGGAATTATGGGTCTGTTAGAATGAAATTGAGTTGAATGACACATAAAACAGGGCAACTAATAATTAGTAAGCTAGTTAAATGAATAATAAAGTAGCAGACAAAGAAGCACATATTTGGTTTTCTGTAGCAGCCGGGCTGCTGCTGTGATGTGAATGTGGGCTTTGTAAGGTGCGCTTAGCACAGCACTTTAGTATTTTCAACAGCCACAGGAAAATGACTCAACAGGACAGCATACACTGGTAGAAATAACCGACGATTTTGGGATCCAATTTAAACTGTACTTTCCTTCTTGCGCCAAAATGTTTTGAATTACCTGATCTATCTGTTATAGCATCAGTGGATGCAAATGGAAAACTCTGTGTTCATCACACAAAACAAATTTTATTCCAAAAGAAAATCTGACACTTTTTGTGTAATCAGAACTCTGCTTCATAAGAATACACTGCAACCTGATACCTATACACTTTGCCATCATGTTTTTAATTTTTTAAGTCTATATTTTAGCTAGAAGCCTTTATATCAAGAATAAGCCATGAAATTGTAAGGAGGTGAAGAATGAAAGTCACAGCCTCTCTATTTTATCTTCTGTTACTCCCAGCTACGACTGGCTCCTGGGGTAATGCCTATTTCTGTAAGAGATTCTTTTCACTGATCTCTGCTTTGTGGCTCTTATAATAGGCAGCATTCAAGAGTATGTAAGCATCTAATGTACATGCACAGAGCTGTTGTTGAGGGGGAAGAGCCTGGCTCCTGAGGCCTGTGGGCTGCCACTTGATACCAGGAATTCTGAAGTGCTCGTCCTTGAGAGAAACCATCCTCCTCCCCAGTCTTCCTGATTAAAAAGGGCAATTCACAACTTAGATTTAAGAGGCCTTGACTCTCAATGCTGGGCCAGGCTACCTCCTTCTTTTTACAGGTGGCAAAGAGAGTATGCTTTTACAGTGTTCTGAAGTCTTTTTCACATGCTATCAAGTAATCAGAGCATTGATGCTGACTGTCTATTAAAACACATGTACTTTCTTCTCTCCAACCATCTTTGAAGATCCATATGTAGTGCTGGATTTAAAATATAGGTGTAATACATTCAGAAGCACGTGCAATCAAAACAGTTCTCTCCTGTTTTGGAGAGCTTACTTTAGATGGATTCCTTCTTTTCTTCTTTTTTGCTGTCTTCCTTGGTAGTTCTGCACCGCTCCACGGAGTCACTACTTATTAAAGAGTCCAATGTCTCTATGATCTTTCAGGAAAGTCTTTGAGGTTTAATGTTTATATCTAGAATTGCTTGACACAAATCCTTCTATTTCTTCTTGCATGTCTTTTTATAATTATGCACATGTAAACTACAGCAACTGCACAGGTGTGCCTTTTGACAAATGAACAATCTTGCTAACCTGCTTTTCCTAATTACATTTCCACCTCACTGTCTTCTGCCATTAGGTGCCTTTGATTTCTCTGTTGAATTGTTAAAAATCTTCTATGATTTGCCTTTGAGAATGTCACAGGACTTTCTCAGCCCATGTCAGGTGTGGTTTTTAAGAGCATGCCAAATGTTTGCTCCCTGTTCTGTAAATACATCCTATGAAACCCTTGTAATGGATTTAGCATCAAATAAATCATCAGATTAACATGTTTCATGAATATAAACAAATTGAGAGGAAGAAACGTCTTCATAAATTTTATCAAGTAGTATTTTAAAATCAAAAGTATATTATCTGAGTTTAAATAATTTATCAATGTAATCATAAGAATATGAATTGTCAGCTGGCTAAGCAATACATATTAATTTTTTACCTTATTCATTGTGCACGTGTATAAGTGCTCATACACTCAATGGCAAATATACGGGGGTCAGAGGACAACTTTGGGGAGTCAGATAACCTTTATTAGATCATCAGGCTGATGGCAAGCAACTTTACCCACAGAGCCATATCACCTGCACGCATGTCTGATATGTTTTAGCAGAGCATGAACATTGTCTTATTTCACTTTAACTCATTTTGTGCTCATGGGAAAACTGTTATATTTGCCAACTTTTTGTCTTCTGGGAATTTCAGTCACAGACATTTTGTCAGTTGCCTGATGTCAGCATTAGAAAGTGTAGTAACCTAGAAAAGAAGGTATTCAATAACAGCTAAGTGCCCATTTTTGTAAAACCCAGTACCTAAGCTTGCTTGGGAAAACTGTGTGCTATTTTTTTAAGGGCAACCCAGAGTTAAAATTCCCTAGTGATGTAGATCTTTTGTTTGCACTGATGGATGTGGGCGATACATTAATTACAAAGAATGGAGGCTTGGAATCTGTTTTCTCCATGTTTTCCCAGGAAGCTTTCCATGATTGAGCATTGGGTTTACCTTTTCTTCATTGTTTTTGTTTCCTTTCCAATTCTTCAGTTACTCATTATAAAAGCTCTTATTAGGGCCAGGTACAATGGCACACCCATAACTGCATAATTTTGGAGCCAGAAACAGAGACAGAAATGGAAAACTGCAGGTTTGAGACTAACCTACTCTACAAGCTTTGAGTTCAAGGCTTGCTAGGGCTTCTTAGTAAAACCCTGTGTAAAAACAAAAACCTTACTAGGAATCCAATTTATTTGAAGTATAGGCCTAGGATCTAGTTATTCTTTCTTGAGCAGTAAAAGGTATTTGATATTCAAATCTATCTATCTATCTATCTATCTATCTATCTATCTATCTATCTAT
>NW_008329138.1:167520-195316 GCF_000622305.1 Nannospalax galili
ATCTATCTATGTACATATTAGGGAACAGTGAGATGCTCAGTCAGTAAATTTGCAAGCCTGACCACCTGAGTTCAATTCCCCTAATCCACGTGATGGAAGTAGATAACCAATACCAAAAAGTTATCCTCTGACCTTCACACAAGTGCTTTCAACACACACACACACACACACACACACACACACACACAAATAAAATAAGTAATAGAAGAATAAATGAAATAAAAATTAAAAATATACATGTTAGGTATGGAGGCAGATAACTACTACCGTAGAGTTCACAGGAGAAATTAAAGCTGAGGACAGCAGAAGTCTGTTCAAATTAAATGTGAAGTCTATGGCTGCTGGGGGGACATTGTATGCTTCCTAGCTTTTGTTTTTTTAGAGGATGAACTCAGGATGAATTATATCTTGTAACATTTGAAGACATATTTTCTTTCTCGTATTTGGCACTAGAATAATACCAGGAAACTGTCCTTGTTTGAATCACATTCAGACTCATTTCAAGAGCGTGAGGAACTGAAACTATATTTTCACTTGGAAACATCCTAAATCAATTTCCACCTTGACTACAATGAAGTGGCATATTATGATACAGAAAAAGTCATATAGGGACTGGAGAGATTGCTCAGAAGAGCACTGACTGCTCTTGCAGAGGAGCCAGGTTCAGTTCCCAGCACCCACACGATGACTAACAACTGTCTGTAACTCCAGTTCCAGGGGATCTGATGCCCTATTCTGACATCTGTAGGCACTGAACAACATAGATGCACTTACATACATGCACGCAATGCATTAATACACATAAAATAAAAATAATAAATAAAATATTTTTAAAAGAAAATGCTTTATGTGCTTTCTCCATAATTTAGAGAGGCTCTGGAGTACCACGCAAAAATACCAAACATGGATTCAAGATAAATACATACTGCCTTGCTATTTGTCCCTCTGAGGTACTTGCCTGCTGTGTATACATCACAAAACACTGGGTTTGGCTTTGAAAAATGTGTATGTGAATTCAAAGATTAAAATGTATGACCATTATATAAAAATATCTTTCAGGCTACTGATGGAATTTTCAATCTTTACAAATGTAAACAATAAAAAATTCCATAGATGTAAAAGTCAAAAGGAACTCACTTGATTGTTTTCCTTTTTTAATACAATTTTTGCAAATTTCATGCAATGTATTTTGGTGGTAATTAGAATATTTCCCTTCTCTATCTGTGCTCCCCTTACCACCACCACTTAATTTCATGTACTATAATATAGATATGAATGAAGGCCAATGGTCCCTTCTGGTCCTTCAGTGTGGATCCATCCACTAGAGACTGTTTAACCTATTAAGAGCCACAAGAGTAACACCCTTAAAAGGACAGACTCTCCTTCCCAGCAGCCACCCATTGCCAATAATTTCTGAGGTAGGGTTGGGGTTTCTTATCCACTTCCACATGTCTATGCTGGAATTTTGTCTGACATGAATTTATGTGGGACTTAGGTGTGCTATGACCATTGCTGTGAGTTCATATGAGAAACTGACCAGCTGTCTAGAAAACTGTTTTCTTGTGGTCATCTACCTCCTCTGGCTCTTATAATCTTCCCTCCCCTCCCTCTCTTCCATAATGATCCCTGAGCCTGTGGATGAAGAAATTTGATATAAGGGTCCTATTCACGAATAAGCATTCTTTCTTCTCATATTTTCTGCACATTGGCCAGAGATGTGTTAATTAGCATCTGCTGCATAAGGAAGCTTCTCTGGTGAGAGGCGAGAGATGCATTAATCTATGGGTAGAGCAAGAAATCATTAGGGATTGCTTCAATACTATTTTGCTTTAGCAGAATAATAGTATTAGGCTCTCCCCTATGGCCTGTGGCTGGTTGAGCTATAAATTCCTAGGCCTGATGTTGATATCAGGCATGGACTCCTTCTTATGAAGCAGGCCTTAAGTCCAATTAGAAAATGAGTGACTGCTCCCATAATATCTGTCACTATTGCATCAATGAGAATATCTTGCCTGGTCAGTTGTTGAAGAAGTTAGGATTCACAACTGAGTAAGGGTGATTATTACATTTTTAATGTTTTCTATGAGTATCTCCTGTAAAGTATGTTATAAAAAATCTTATTTGTCCTAGTTTATAGTTGATAGAAAAATACTATTTTTAAAATTTTATTATTTTTATTTTATGTATATGTGTGTATTGCCTGCATGTAGGTAAGTGCACCTGTGTCATGCAGTGCCTGTGGAGGTACTATTTTTAAGAAAACTTTCATTTTCTTTTAAAATTTCATTTATTTATCTTTAGTCCAAATGAAATTTGACAGCAGAGATTCTAATGTACTTTTATTGCTACCTGTGCCTACCGATTTCTTTTCTTACAGTCCACAAGGCACTTTAACTGGAATATATGCTAAATGTTTTTAAATTTAACATCAATGTAATTTATACCCTGGATTATGACATATCATTCCACATGCAATTTGGTCTTAACATTTTAAAAGTGGGAAAACTTTTATTTAAGGAAGCAGGAGAACTTGGAGTATTCTGACAGTTTTGCTTCCTCTAGCCCCTGGAGATTAGAATGAATAATGCCAGTCAATTTAGACACATTCCTATCAGATTTAGTCTAGAGACAGAGGATTTGCCTCTGAATGTATTTTTGATGAATATTTTATTTTAAAGATAGCCAGAAAAGATTATATTATACTATTTAAATACTTTTTTATTAATTTAAGTAAAATTTATACAACTGTACAGGAGAAAATAACATTCTAAATGCAATAAAAGCAGCTATACTGAACAGTAGAAGGACACCGACTCAGTGAACTTAGATTTTTCAGGCAGAGGACCTCTCCAGTCTAACCCTTCCCTTCACCTCTGGTCTTGCTATGACTGACCTGGTAAGAACATGATGCTTCATGCAAAATTCTGATCACAATGAACAGCCCCACGGTTCCTCGTGCTTGGGGAACACATTAAGGCATGGGGCAGACATCATCTCTAGTAATAAGGTCAGGGGAAACAGTGTTTTCCAGTACTGAGCCAGCTTTCTGCCAAGCAGTAGTAATCTTGTACCAGGCATAGAGAAATTGTTTTAAATTTATTTTACATTCTTATTCAAAAGTGTTTTCAAATCAAACATCCTTCAGACGTCCTTTAACTATTTTGCTGGAGTTTAGGAAAAGTGCAAAGCAATACACTTTCAGGTGGGCGCTGTACAGTATAATTTGCATACAAATGCATTTTTACTAAAAAAGATCAGGGTAGAGTTTTAAATATGTTTCTGCATTGAACTTTTAGGCAACTTGTAAGCTGACTATAATGTAAATTTGGAATTCTCTCTAGTCTTTCGCACTCCATCTGGAATCAGTCTGTCTCTTGGGGTCTTGAGGCAATGCTACTATGCTTGCAGCAGAGACACACACTGAACAACATTAACAAATCAGCATCCTGAATAACTCTGTGTTCTCATGCTTAACCAAGGACTTTCAAGTCCAAATATTAATTTCTGATGTAACTTTATAGGTGGGGATCTTAATAGAATTGAAAGACTTCCCAATGTCATGTAAGACATTGATAATAAACATAAGACTGGTTAGTGAATTGCAGTATTTTAATGGGAATTCCTCTATCAATGCATACAAATGATGGAAGGGTAAGATGAAGATAATACAATCTATGCATCTAAGAAGATGAAATGCATACAGCATTCACTAAATTATTAGGGAAGCCACAAAGCTAAACTGAAATACGGCAGCTGAGGAGAATTATTTGTGGGCTGTTGAGATGGCTCAGTAGATAAGGTGCTTGCTCTGTGAGCAGGAAGACCTGAGTACCAATTCCCAACATCCATGTAAAAGCTGGACAATCCTTGCATGTCTATAACCTCTCCACTGTGGGTTGGAGAAGGGCATATTCCAGGGCGTGCTGTCCATCTAGTCTAGAAAAAATGCTCAGCTCCAGGTTTAGTAAAAATCCTTGTCTCAAAAAATAAGGTGTTGGCTTTGGTAGGGGGTTGGCGTGGTGGTTGAGAAGTGGCTCAGAGGTTAAAAGCCTTTGTCACTCCTCCAGAGGAGCAAGGCATCCCCATCATGTGGCATACAAACACAATGAAAAATTAGAATGAATATTTAAGAAATAAAAGAGGAAAAGCTCCTGATATCTATCTCTGGCTTATCTATGTGCCTTCACAGATGAGCACACACACAAACATGTACACACACACACACACGCATGCACACATACAAATACACAGATACACCCAAATAATGACATTAATAGTAATAATAAATAACGCTTATTTGGTTAAGACAATTTTAGCATTCAATAAAGATGGTATGTTGAAATAACTAGAAACTATCTATTCGTTAATCTTTTCCACAATAACGATAGAAAAATCACTGTATGTTCTACTACCTTGGGCGTCAGACCAATCTGTATCCAAATATCCATTAGCTAGACTTGAAAAGATGAAATAGATAATATATTCATTAGAATGATTTGTGAGATTGGTATTTGTGAAAGGGACCTCGAAAATGCACACTGTGTTTAATATAAGATAGAATGTACAATGTATTCACTTGAAATCTTTTTAAAAAATAAATAATTTATTTAGAGTTTCATACATGCAATAAGGTGTTTTGATCAAACCCATGCCCACTCCCTTCCCTCCAACTCCCCCCGTATCTTCCCATCACTTTTTTTCTGATAACTTTATGTACTCCTTCTTTGATAATTAATTAATTAATTAATTTTTATTTAATGACCACATGATTAGAAGAAGCATTTCACTACAGCTTTAACATATTCAGTATCAATTTCCAGGGCAATGATGCATCTCTTTCAAAAGTGGCTGTAAATTTTTAGGTTCACAGTTGAATTAATACAGTTATACAATATTGAACTCATTATAAACCCTGTAAGACACAAAATTGAATGAGTTTTTACCCTTTAAATAGGATCTCCATTTCATTTTAAAATATGCTGTTTCCTACCTTTTTAATGCTACTAACACTTAGATGTTTGCACATGTGTCTTTAATGTCTATGTATCTGATGATTACTAGTCACAGTCAGTTACACTCGGATCCTTAGTACCTGAGTATGTGTATAAAGTCATCAGGTAAATTTCACTGGCAATGTTTATCACCTCTACTATTTAACATGAAGTAAATTTTTATACTTCCTCCTCAAACATGAGTCATTTTTTATTAATTTGTTAGATGTTTTTGTGTGTATATCACACAGAACATTCTAGTCACCAAGGATACCACAGTGAGCAAAGACAGTGACAACTCTGGCCTCAGGTCTGTGGAGATTGATCTTAGAAATATAAGTGGAAGACATAAACATGATTGTGCGGGCAGTCAACAACCAGCCTCTCTCCCCGTCTCTGTCTCTGTGTCTCCCCACAATCTCGCCTCCTTCTTTTCTCTTTCCCTCTTGTCCTTTCCCTCTCCTTCTTCTCTCTCAAAAATTTAGGAAATGATCATAGTCTCTCTCACTAACTGACTTTTCTTTTTTGAAAATGGAAATATCTTAGGCATGGACTTTTTGTATACAGAAGTAACACATTTGATTTCATGTATGTTTATGGAACCCTTCATGCAGGAACTGAGGAATATATGTTTTTAGCCAAGCAGAGTTTGTAGATTTTGAAAAATAACAATATACAAAATCGTATGCAAACAACAAATCAGAATTATGAAAAATGGTCTGTGACCATAATGCCTTAAAACTAGAAGTCAATATTATAAGCAAAATCAATATTTAAAATATTTTCTGTTATTTTATTAGAAGAGGCATTTCATAACAGCTTTAATGTACTCAATCACAATTTCCAGAGCAAAGATACATCTCTTTCAAAAGTGGCTATAAAATTTTTAGGTTCACAGTTGAATTAATACCATTTTACAATATTGAACTCATTATGAACCCTGTAAGACATAAAATTGAATGATTTTTTAATCTTTAAAAAAGATCTCCATTTCATTTTAAAATATACTGCTTCTTACAGAAAGACTCATTGTTTTTGCTAACAACCCTTAGATGTTGGCACGTGCATCTCTAATCTGTATGTATCTGATTATTACTACTCATGGTTGGTTGCACTCGGATTCTTGGCACCCGTGTATATCTATAAAGTCATTGGGTAGATTTCAAAGGTAATGTTTATCACCGCTACTAATTAACATGACGTAAATTTTTATGCTTCCTCCTCAAATATAACTCATTTTTTAAAACTTGTTAATTTTTGTGTGTGTATATGACACAGAACATCCCAAACAATTTTATTTATCTATAAATCCACTTCCCACATGGGACCCTCCCATAGCCCCCCCGCCACTAGAGCCCTTATACTATCATCTCTGCTACTGTCCTCTGTGTTGTCGGCACCCCCAGCCATTCCCCATTCCCCACTACTTGTTCATCCAGTGAATCTAGTCAGCCTACCTAGAGGTCTTTATTTTAGGAAGGTCAGCTGTTCCTCATCTAGCAGCAGTCAGTTGTCAATATAAGATTGGGGTCTGCTGTTCATATTCCCAGTTTTATGCTGGGTTACTATCTGGGAGTCTCTTGGGAGTCTTATTTATTATTTTTATTTTATGTGTTTGAATGTATTGCCTGCATGTATATAAGTGTGCCTGTGTCATGAAGTGCCTGCAGAGGTCAGAACAGGGAATTGGATCCTTTGGAACTGGAGTTATGAATTATTGTTAGCCACCATGTGAGTGCTGAAAACCAAACCTGGGTCCTCCACAACAATAGTCAGTGTTCTTAACCACTGAGCCCTCTCTCCAGACCAGTATACTCAATATTTAGAAACTTCAAAACACATTTCCAAATACTTCATTGATCAAAGAGAAATTGCAGTACAAATTTGATAAGTACATGTGAATAATTAATAAATAATTAAAACAACATATTATTAAAATTATTATCAAGTTTAAATGCTTCTATTGGAAAGAAGAGGTGTTAAATGAACAAGATAAACATTAAGAAAAATGAAAGAAATAGTAATGAAGGGAAAAGGCGTCAAAGATCACTTAAGAAAATAGGAGTGTAGGCAGTTAATGAATACGTAACAGGTGTCTTTGAAGAGAGCAATAAGATTGGCAATGCTTTGGCAAGAATGATCAAGTTACATGAGAAATAGTTTCAAATGTTAAGAATAAAATATATATAACTATAAATTATGAAAACCTATTAAAAATTCATACCAACAATTTTAAACCTTAGACTCTATAAACTACTCAAACTGATGTCATAGAAAAATTGAATAATTTTGTAATTCTTAAAAACAATAAAAGGAACCAGCAGTTGCTGCATTTGCTCTCTTTGAAAGGACTAGTGTTCAAAGCCTGAGTGCTGCTGGGAGGTGGTGGTGTCTTAGGGAAGCGAAACCCGAAGTCCGTGGTCAAAGGCATTTCCTTGAAGGAGATTCTGGGCCATGGCTGCTGTCCTCTCCATAGCCTCTCTCCCTCCTGCCCCCCTTGCTACTATGAATTGAACAGACTCCCCTGCCAAATGCATGCCTCCATGACTCATTAGAACATTACAGGGCCAAGTGGCCATTACCTGAGGTCTCTGAAGCTAGGAGCCTCAACAAACCTTTTTTCGCTATCTCAGGAATTTTTTAGAATAATAGAAAATTAATGCAATGGCTAAGAATCCTCTCACAGAGAACAGTTTTATAAATGCTAACAAAACTACAGGGAAGCGTTGATTTGATAGCACACAAAAATCTTCCAGAGAAGGAAAACAGAAGAAACTACATGACAATTCATTTGCTACCTTCTTTTGTGTTCATTCCAAATTAAATAAGAATCATAAGAGAAATAAAATAAACAAAACAATTTCAGGCATAAAAGTAAATGCCAAATTGTTCAATAAAATCAAAAAACATTTTATTTATTTCTTTGTTTATTGATTGTTTTTAGATAGGGTCTCTCTGTAACCCCAGTTGACCTGGAACTCATTATGCAGATCAGGCTGGCCTCCACCTTACAGGGATCTGCCTGCCTCTGTCTCCAGAGTGCTGGGATTAAAGGAGTATAGCACTGTGCCCAGCCTGAATAGTATTTATAAAAACTATGTACAAATGTGAGATTTGGATATTTGTTTAAAATTTGAAAATCCACCAATATAAATCACAAAATTAGCATATTAATAGAGAAAATTATTTAGATATATCAATAAATATTAGAGAAACTCATAATGAAAGTTCTTACACTAGACATAGAGGGACCTATACAAACCAATGAAGTTTACAAGAGCCTGTGGTACATGCACATGTTGAGCTATTGTACTTACTATACACACTTTGCCATCAGGAACAAGGCTTAGAATCACACTACCACTATTCCTCTTAAACATTATTCTGGATTTCCTAGCTGTGGAAGTAGAAAATGCAAATGAATAAACAAAAGAAAGAATGAAAAGAGCCACATTGCCATTGGCAGTGAAAATGATAGCTGAGCACAGCAGCCCCTGAAAATGGCCTGCAGCCCAGCTGAGCTTACCACAGCTTTTATACAGGAAATCATGTAGGAACACAGCCACGCCGTGCTTAATGTTACATATTGTTTTCAGTTTAAACCTGTATAGCTTTATACTAAGTATAATGGCCACATAGCCTACAAGGACTAAAATATGCCACCCCCTTATCTAGAATCTGCAACTCTTAGAAAAAATAAATGTTTTGACAATATTTTGAAATTTGCCAATAAAATAAATTAGATTACTTTATATCAACAATAAATACTGAGAAAATGCCAATACATATTAACACACAATAACAAAACACAGGACACATCATATACAACCAACACTGAGAACACATTAATAAAGTATAAATGCATGTAGACATTATACGTGACTACAAAATACTTTTGAAATGGAAGTAACAGAAACTTGGAAGTCATATTTTGAAGATAAGTATTTAGAATTAATCTAGGCATTGGAGATAAAGAGGGAGAGACAGAGCTGAGAGAGACAGGCAAGCATGTTCATGGGTGCAAAGGCCCAACAGAGGAAAAAGCAAGTCTCTACCCTCCCTAGAGCCATTTTAAACCCTATTAATTTCTACTGAGATCAGAATATTCTCATGCAGATTGAAGATACATCTTTAAAATCTCTACCAAAAGAAAATGATTATGCGTGTTTAGTATTTTCTGAAGAAGAACAAAACAATTGGCAGATATTTGTCATCAGACAGAATGCTATAAAATATTTAATCAGAATATTATTGAAGTAAGAATAAAAAGATTGAATGTGAGACACAATAAACATGAAAAGCCATGGTATGCAAAACTGTTCAACCCCTATGGAAAGCAGTATAGAGAAATCTTATAAAAGTACAAATGAATGTACCATTTGACCCAGTTATTCCACTCCTTGGCATATACCCAAAGAGCTCATCCTATTGCAAAGACACTTATACCTCCATGTTTGTTGCTGCTCTTTATACAATAGCTAAGAGATGGAAGCAACCTAAGTGTCCCTCAACTGACGAGTGGATAATGAAAATGTGGTTTATTTATGCAATGGAGTTTTACTCAGCAGTAAAGAAAGATGAAATCTTGAAATTTGCAGGTAAATGGATGGAACTAGAAACTGTTATACTAAGTGAAGTAACACAGACTCGGAAAAAAAATGACATATGTTGCCCCTCATATGTGGATCCTAGCACCGAATTCTTATAATTCAGTGTGTATCCAGACATTAGTGCAGGAACCAGGATAATGAAAAGGAACCAGGGAGGTAAAGGAAAAGAAAGAATCTGAATGAGAAGAACAGTAGGAAACAGGCGTTAACATGGGAGATATGGATAAAAATGGGGTTATTTTAAGGGGAGGGGGGAGAGAAGGTTATACAAGGAACCTAGGGGATAAAGCGAAAGAAGGAGCTCAAGAGAAGTGGGACCATAGGGGAAGAGTATTATTAAGGAAGAAATGGAAAAAATGGGGGTGCCTTAAATGGGGAAACTGTGGTGGAAGGGTTAGACAATGAGAGAGATAAACAATGCCTAACTAGTTTTAGAAAACTAGAGGGAACCATATTAGGCCAACAACCTACTGACAAATTATACATAAACCAGATCAAAGAATGTAATATATGTCTAGGCAAGGTTTATCTGGGAGTGTTTGGTCTTTGCCCAGGCTCTATCTACTTGGCACATGGTAATTAAAAGTACCAGACTGGTGGAACTAACCTTCGTGGATGTTTAACAGCCATACTATGAGGCCAATACTAATTTTGTCAGAGGGATATAAAGGATATTTTTTGCTCCTTTCCCTCCTAGGTCAACTAAGTTCCAGGGGACTGTGAGCATCTCTCAAAATGTCCTATAACTGTGGTGAGTCACCTGTCCTCTTGATCAAGGAGGCCGTGGAGACCCCACCAGATGGACCTGAACCAGAGTTCCAGTCTACAAAGAGAAGGGCCAATACAGAGGAACCATTTCCTCCATGCTTCCATGTGAAACCAGCCATGGTCGAGCAGGACCTTTGGCTTATCGTCACATAGACAGAACAGGTAAAAGAAAGGACCCAGGGGCTCTTCCAAAGCCCATGTTGCCCTAGAGGAATAGATCCTCAAACAGCCTTAAGAGTAAAAATAAATTGGTTTACCTGGGCCAATTGTAGGGTCTTAAATACACCAAAGGAAAGTATAACCAAAGATTAATGGAGTCAATAAAAATGTTTAAGAGTCCATATGTATAGCTAAAGGCTACATAACAAGAAACAATGCCAGACAGGAGATACCTTCCTTTGAGTTATTGGCCAGGGTGGCCCAAAAGACTCCAGATAGTCACCCAGCATAGAACTGGGAAAATGAACAGCAGACCCCAATCTTATCTAAAGGAATATTGACAACTGATTCCTGGTAGACGAGGAACAGCTGACCTTCCTAAAACAAGGATCTCTAGATAGGCTGACTAGATTCACCAGATAGACAAGCACTGGGGAATGGCTGGGGGTGCTGACAACATAGTGGACAGTAACTGGGATGATAGTGTATATGGGCTCCAGTGTGTGGGAGTGGGAAGGCTATGGGAGGGTGCCATTTGGGAGGTGGTTAAATAGATGAATGGGATTGTGTGGGATGGTCTATATGATATACACACAAAGAAATCAAGAAAATTAAAAAAAAAACATATTTGAGGAGGAAGCATAAAAGTTTATTTCATGTTAAATAGTAGAGGTGATAAACATTACCAGTGAAATCTACCTGATGACTTTATATCCATACTCAGGTACTAAGGATCTAAGTGTAACCAACTGTGGCTAGTAATAATCAGATATATAGAGATTAAAGACACATGTGTAAACATCTAAGTGTTAGTAGCATTAAAAATGCAGGAAACAGCATATTTTAAAATGAAATGGAGATCTTCTTTAAAGGGTAAAAACTCATTCAATTTTATGCCTTAGAAGGTTCATACTGAGTTAAATATTGTATAACTGTATTAATTCAACAGTGAACCTAAAAAAATTACAGACACTTTTGAAAGAAAAAAACAAACAAACATGGTATTAAAATTCAATGAGCCAAATGCATATTATTATTACAGAAATACTATTAAGTAGTTTCCTGCCTTTTAATATACACAAAAATTTGAAGTATATTTAAGATGCAGAGAAAAATCTGAAAGAAAATACTGAGAAAATTTAAAAAAAATTAAGGTCTGGAATAAATTTTTTTTGTCTTTTTGAGATAGGGTCTCCCTGAAGTCCCAGCTGGCCTGGAACTCACTATGTAGACCAGGCTGGCCTGAAACTCACAGTGATCCACCTGCCTCTGCCTCCTGAGTGCTGGAACTAAAGGTGTGTGCCACCATGCTCAGAAACGTATGGAATAAGTTTTAAAGACAAAATATGAAAGAAGAATGTTGATATATTTGAGCCCCTCAAAGGTAAAGCATCTGTTTTTGAGTTTTCATAATACAGTGTGGAAGTAAAAAACTATGGCCACAAAGGTGCTTCTGTCCATGCAGTGAACCAAAAATGTGCTAGTGCCAAAAACACCTTAAAAGCAAAGCAAACAAATAAAACTATTCCAAATAGTAATAATAGTAAATTTCAAAAGGGAAATAACCATAACAAAATAAATATTGACAATCCTGTGAAAAATGTTTAATATATTAGCTTTCATAAAAATTAAAAAATAAAAAGCATGCTATAGATAGTCCCACAAACTGGCATGATTTTAAAGAATTTAATATAATTTAGGTTTTATTTCTTACTGAGAGTATGGCTGCTTACAAGTCTTGTAATTCAGTAGTTCCATTCCTAGACTGCTTCCCCTGAGACCCTTCCCTGTGCACTGGGAAGCATGCACAAGAGTGTTGCAGCTGGAGTTTCATAATTCACAGCTGCCACTGTGAGTCAGGGAGTGACTGGAGTTGACCCAGATAAGACGCCCAGGGATGCAAGGAATTCAACCACTTGCAATGGAAGCTTTGCACACAAAGAAAAGACTGGAGTTGATCAAGAACAGGGCGTCCAGGTGCAGAGCTCCACAGCTCACGGAAGAAGTTTCCGGCATAGGAAGAGCATGGGCCCCGGGATAAGGTGCTCAAACCTGCAGAGTCCCACAATCAGTATGGGAAGTAGGAGAAGCAGAGATCAGGCCAGCGCTGACCCAAGGTAGTGCGCCCAGTGTAGAGAGCCACACAAGATGGCAGAAGTTGAGCCCAGCCAGCGCTGTTTAGACCTTTGGATAGTGACTGTTATTGCAGTCAGTAGCAGACTCAAAGAGGAGGACTAAGGATACAGCCTGCAGCCCTGCATACGAATCGCACCAAGGAAAATGCCACCTCAGGCCTACTACAGCTTAGTCCTCTCCTGCAGGATGCAAATACTTCCACTGAATAAAAGAAAAGTGACTTGAATATAAAAGAAAAAAAAAAAAAACACAAAACAACAACAACAAAAAGAAGCCAATGCAACCAAGGAACCAACTACAGATGCACAACTCCCAGCACAGAAACAAAGAAAACTCAGAAAATGAAGACAACGTCTATTCCTAAAATTACTAATCCAGTGGCAATAGGCCCACTGGGACCAACTTGGAAGAATTTACAAAGAATTCAAAAGACATAAGGACTTCAAGACAAGATATGAAAGCAGGATGAAAAGAATTGCTGAGGAAGAGCCAAACTAAAATGATGCTGTGAATGAAAATCCCAATAAGCCAAATTAAAAGCCTTGTCCATAGGATGGAGTTTGTGGAAAACAGTATCAGGACTCAAAGACAAGGTAGAGGAATTGGGTCATTCAGTAAAGGTAAGTCACAATTTTTAAAAAACACATGAACCTGATGTTCAACAGAAACATTTAAAGGAAGAAGGGATTAGAATGATTTATTCCAACCTCTGAAAGACTGTGCTGTGTGATACTACTCTGGGTGAGGTGTAAACAAATCTCTACTCACCTCAGAAAGGGAACCAGTGATAGGTCATAGTAAGGATACTCTCAAACTCTGTATGGTGAACCAATAAGTATATTGGGGTTACCTACAGGATCAGGATACTCTCCAAACTCTGTATGGTGAACCAGTAGGTTTATTGGGGTTGCCTACAGGATCTGGAATGCCTCATAGACAGCTGCATCACTGAAAGCCAACCACCATGGTGACAGCAAATGAAACCTGAAGCCTGGGAGCATGCAGTCCAACTTAGGTACAGCTTAACAGATCTCAGAGTATCACTTCTAGACAGCTCAGCGGGTCTGTTCCTCTTCTAGGATGTTTAGTTGGTCTCATCCTCTTCTAGCAACTCCACTGGTCTAATGCCCTCAGCAGTCCTTACTGTTTATAGAAGCTTGGGAGGAAAGGGGTTTAAATCTATTTCAGGGACTTCATGAGGCTTCTGAGTTGTTTACTTTGTTAGTATTAATAATTCTCCCTTTAGAATACTAAAGAATATGCAGTCTTCCCTGGAGCCATGAAACTTTTCCAAAATTTGCCATGTATTAGGACACAAAGAAAGACTTAATATAGAAAAACTGAAATACTATCCTGTATTCTGACCACAGTGGAATGAAGGTAGAAGTGGGCAGATATAGAAATTACAGAAAATACAAAAAGTCAATGAGATTAAACAATACACTGCTGAAAGCTGTGTGAGTTGCCAAAAATAACAAGAAGGAAGTCAAAAAGTCTTAGAACTGAACGAAATGACAACACAACTGGGGACACAATGAAAATGACAACACAACTGGGGACAATGAAAATGACAACACAACTGGGGACACAATGAAAATGACAACACAACTGGGGACACAATGAAAATGACAACACAACTGGGGACACAATGACGGCATTCCTAAAAGGAAAGCTGATAGCAAGAAGTGGCCACGTATACAAAAGTCAGAGGGAACTCAAATAAATAACTTAATAATGAATCTTAAGGACATTAAAAAAAGAACAAACCAAATCCCAAAACTTTAGATGAGCAAATAGTTGGGGCAGAAATTAATGAAATAAAATTGTATAAGAAAAGCACCCATGTAAAGAATTAAATGAAGTATGTTCCTGGAAAGATAAACAAAATTGACAGCCTGAGTTAAATTAAGTAAAAGCAGAAGAGAGAAGTTCCAAAGAGTAAGAAAGGAAAAAGGAGAGGTCACAACAGGTACCAATGACCTTCAGAAAATCATGAGATACCTTAAAACCTATTCACCATTATCTTGAAAAACCTAAAAGAAACATACATTTTTAGATGCATATGACATACCAAAATTAAACCAAGATGAAATAAATAATTTAAAAATATATAACCATCGATGAAAATTAATCAATAAAGTCTCCCAGCTGAAAAAAATGTCCATGTCCAAATGGATTCACAATCCTATCATAATTTCAAGGAAAAATAAGTTCCAATGCTACTCAGACTGTTCTATAAAATATAAAAGGAAGGAAAGCTTCTAGCTTCTTTTTATGAATCCAGTATCGCCCTAATAGCAAAACCACATAAAGATACCAAAATAACAGAAAACTGTAGGCCAACCTCCATAATCAAATGAGGTTACAAAATTCTCAATACAATACTCATAAAATGAATTCAATATCAGACCAAGGGTAATTCATCATGATCAAGTTGGCTTAATTACAGTGATTCGAGTAGGTTCAACATACGTAAATCAACAAATATCATGTATCAAATAAATGGACTAATAAACAGAAATCACAGGATCACCTCAGCAGATATAGGTACATAGAACTCTGAGCATAAGTAAAATTAAAAATTAAAAATGGGATCTCATGAAATTAAAAGGCTTTTTGTAAAGCAAAAGAAATTGAAGTAGGTGAAGAGGCAGACCAAGGAATGGGAGAAAATCTTTGCTAGCTATTCATCCAGGAGTGGATTATTATCTAGACTATATATTGATCTCAAGAACTAAACATTAAGAAAATAAAGAACTCAGTTGACAATGAGATGTGAAATTGAACAGAAAATTCTCCAAAGAAGAAATTGAAATTGCTAGGAAACATTTTGAAAAGTGCTCAACACCCTTAGTTATCATAGAGATACAGATTAATAGTACTTTAAGCACCAGCTCAGCCTAGTCAGAATGGCCATCATCAGTAATACAAAAGACAAGAAATGCTGACACAAATGTGGCAAAAGTGAATATCATGCACTGTTGGTGAGAGAGTAAACGTGGAAAGGCACTTTGAAAATCAACCTGGAGATTTTCTCAAGAAACTAGAAATAGATCTGCCTTACGACCCAGTTATATACCAGTCCTGGGCATATATTCAGTGGACTTTATAGTCTACTAAAGGGACACTTATATGTACGTGTTCACTGCCAATCCATTCCCAATAACTAGGAAATGGGGTTGACCCTGGGTTCCATCAAGAGAAGAATGGTTACGGAAAATATTTGCAATGGAATATTACTTAGCTATAAAGAATAATAAAATCATGGAATTGTTAGGTAAATGGATGGAGCTGGAAAAAAATTATATGAAGTAAGGTAACTCAGACCCTGAAATGCAAATGCCACCTGTTCTTTCTCATATATGGATTGTAGCTTCAAATCTTTTATTTTATGCATTTAACATGGAACACAAGTGGAAACCAGAAAACCAGAACAGCATCTTTGGAGGAGGGACATACTAAGGGGGAGCAGATAATAGCTAAAATGAAAGTAGAGAAGTGGGAGACTGGAGGTATGAAGGCTTAAGCAGGGAGGGATGAAGGTTATAAGGGTAACCAGGGAATCTGACAGAAAGGACAGGGTAGAAAAAGTTATATGGAGGCCTACACTTTCGACATCCAATTGAAAATATAATTAGAGGGATAATGGATTACATGCCATAGGAAAGAAGACAGGGGAGTACTGGAGTTTAGGATTACACTAGAATGGGTGTGGGGATGGGAGAGTAGAGTGGATAGTGGGGGTACTAAACATGCATTAGAGATTCAAATGAGTTACATTAAAACAGGAGATTATTGCTTCTACTAGACACCATAAGCTAGCAAAATAAAAGTCCAATATCATAAGTGGAATCCCTCTCTTGAGCTGAGAATAGGTATCTATAGACCCTCAAACAATACTTGCAATTGCCCCTAATCCAAAAATAGCTGGTAAGACCCTATTACTGAAGACACTACATACATAAGCTATAGAACAAACAAGGAGAAAAAAACCTATACTAAATTCAAAGCTGCAGCTCTACTAGCTAAATTCCAGAAGGTGCTATGTGTGCTGCCAGAAGAGAAAAGTAATCAGCAACCTTCCCCAGTTGTGAATCCTGCAAGCTACAACAAAAAATGGCTTACCAAGATATGCCCATGAGGCAATAATGGCATGTATATTATGAGACTAATCAATCACTTTCTAATGGGATTTAAGGTCCACTTTATAAGATGGAGCCCATAATTGACACTGATATCAGATCTAGGAATCTGAGTTTAGATAGGTTACAGACTATAAGAGAGATCCTAATACTATTATTCTGCTAAGTAAATACAGTATTAAACTTACTCCTAATGACTAATTGTTATAAGCATAAATTAATACAATTGTCAACACTCACCAGAGAAGTGCCTTCTTGCAGCAGATGGTGATTAGCACAGAGACCCACAACTGGACAACATGCAGAGAATAAAAGGCTGCAAAGTGCTTGTTCCTCAATAGAACACCTGTATCAAACTGCTGCCTCCTAAGGCTCAAGCGTTATTGTGGAAGAGGAGTCAGAAAGACTGCAAGAACCAGAAGTGGTAAATGATAAGAAAGAAACAGATTTTTTTCCAGACAGCTGGTCAGTTACTCAAATGAACTCACAGCAATGATAACAGTATGCACAAGACCTACATAAGCTCAACCTGATAAAATCCCAGAATAGACATGGGGAGTGGGTAAGATACCCTATTCCTACCTGAGGAAATATTAGCAAGGAATGGTTGCTTGGAGGGGAAGAGTCAGTCTCATTTAATGTCAAAATTCTTGGTATGTTGACCAGGGGATAGACACACATAGAAGGGTATTTGGAGACTCACAATTCTGACTCTATAAGAATATGTATGTACATATATATATATATGTATATACATGTTGTCATTGTCCTTTGTTACCTGCCCATAAAATTGGACATGGGTAGTAGTAGAACAGATGTGGAAGGGCATCTGAATGCAATCAAAGTCTGTTGTATGAAATTCACAAAAGTTCTTTAAAAATAGTTGAAGTAGAATTAGTAGAATTACCCTTCATGGGTGAACAATTCTGCTTCTGAAAGACATGGGTTATTAAATTAAAATTGCAGTGGAAGGCATGGGCTTTCTGACTTCAGGCCTGCGCCGTAGGGGAGAATTTCCTGTCTAGTACTGTAACCTTGATTAAAATCGATGGCAAGGGAGATCATAGGGTATAATCTGGTAGTGTTATTTTGCTTAGTAGTCATCTTGTCAAATTGCTTCTAAATATTTATGTTTAAATTCATAGACCTAGGCTGCTCTCATCCTTGGTCAGAGAAGCTTCTTTTTACAGTGGGCAGTAGTCAATGGAAAGATGCATAACTGGTCAAACTGTTGATAAAAAGAGACTGAGTGTTCAGCCTTAAATCAGACAACTTTATCAAATCTGCTACCCCCAAGTCTCAGTGAACACTGCAGAAGAGGGGATAAAAAGAATGTAAGTATCTGAGGGTGAGGGGGAGTGGTGTGAAATGCTCTCTTTGGACATGACATGTCTATCATGCTCATGAACTGTGGATCTTTAGAGAAGACCTGAACAAGAATAAGCCAAACAAAATTCTAGCATAGATGAAGGAGTCACTCTGCACGCCTAATGTTCACTGAGGTTTGGTAGGGCTACCGAAAAGAACAGGAAACAAAAGAAAGAAGAGAAAGGAAGAGAGAGAGGGAAGGAGGAAGGAAAAGATGAAGTAGGAAGTTGGGAAGGCAACTCATTGGAAGCAGATGGGGAGACTTGGAGGGAAATATGGAAATTGGAGTAGATAGTCACTGCGTATATGTATGAAATTCTCAAGAATAAATACAAAGTATTTAATTGTGGAACATCTGGGGTCACCGACTTGACACATTGGGCCTTAACACAGATGACAGAGTATATGGGTTATAGTGGAGGGAGGCTGCTATGGAAGGGTTCCAGTGGGGATGGGGGTACAAAGATGGATAAGATTGTTTGAGAGACTCTGTATATAATATGCAAAAATTCAATAAAAACGAATTTAAAAGTATTTAAAACAAAACAAAGCACAGAAGAGCCCATACAGTATGACTGAATGACTAAACTATCCTCAAACATTTAAGCCTAAACTTAATCATGTTTACAGGTAAATATATTTGTGTTATTGTGACAGAAATCCAGGAATGGCCAGTTTGCATGCTGTTCAGTGGACACTGCCCGAGCAGAGTGTGAACATGCTAGAACTCCTTTCATGAGAGACACGATGCTGTTCATTGCCTTTGCATTTTAATCTCCTTGTATATTAGCTAGCTCTTTGACATAAATGATACTTTTTTGGTATTTATGAGACAGGGTCTCCCTGCAGCCTCAGTTTAGCTAGAACTCACTATGTAGACCAGGCTGACCTCAGTCTTTCAGAGATTCCTCTGACTCTGCCTCCCACGTGCCAATAGTAAAGCATGTACCACCACACCTGTCATTTTACTTATTTATTTTTTTAAGGCAAGGACTGACTATGTGGCCCTAGCTAATCTGGAAGTCGCTATGTGGACCAAGTTAGTCTCAAACTCATAGACATGCTCGCCTCTGCCTACTGAGTGCTGAAATTAAAGGTATACGTCACCATACCCGGACATTTTTAAAGAAGTAGCATGGGACTGGAGAGATGACTCAATGGTAGAGAGCACTAACTGGTCTTGAAGAGGACCTGAATTCAGTTCCCAGCACCTATATGGCAATTAACAACCACCCATACCTCCAGTTCCAGGAGATCCTACACCCTCTTCTGGCTTCTGTGGGCACCAGGCATACAGTCCCATAAAATAAAAATAAATAACTTCTTTTAAAATGTAGAAGGTATTTCAGAATAAATTAGCTAAATAGTAAGCAGAGTAGTCTTCTACAAAGGGTTAAAGTTAAATGTCTGATATCTAAATGAATGACATGCCATCCCAAAATCACACTTTACAACCAGCTACTTATCTTCACCCCTCCACTACAGCTCAAAACATACCCCCCCCCGGCACACATATACACATATATCACACATAAATGTGACCAGTAACAATTGTTTGATAGTTGAGAGCTTTGATGTGGCTTTCAGTCTCTAGAGTTTACATAGGGTCAGGTGAAAAAGGAGTAAAACAAATACCACCACACACTTCCTGTAAGTCTTTGTTTTTCAGAGTCACATTGGAAATGTGCTGTATCCATTAACCTTTTTTGCAAAGAGCAGAAGGTAAGCTAGTTAGCATTTGACAGCTTCAGAGTCTATTGACTTGTAATGAAAATATGGTGCTGTGTCCTCTCTGCGCCTGTCAGAGTTTGTCACAGAGGAGAAACATTACTGTTGCTGTTTTACTTCGCCATCCCCCATATCCTGCCAGTAAATAGAAACCGAGGGGGATCTTGATATATTACCATATGAATTTTAATTTTCTCACTCAGTAATTCCATATCGAGCAATTGTGTGTTAATGGTTTATTCTATGCATAATGAATGAATTTCCCAGTTCTTATAAGTAGTGCTGAATAAGGCTCCTGTATGGCAGCCGTGGTTAACCATCACACCCTTAAACACTAAGCAAGGAGGTAGAAAACCAATCTTGTCTGGCCTTGGAAATTGTCCCTCATGTTCGTACAATCACAGTAAGATTAAGAATGATGATGGTATCATGGGATATTTGTGTAGGAGACCAAAAGGTGCAGATGTAGTAAGAATAACATTGTGACAGAATCCCAAAAAGAAAAAGTAAGAACAGTTTCGGGTGGAGAGGACCATCAACCAGTAAGTGGATGTCCTTCCAGACATGTAATTAATAGCCTGGGATTTCATTCAGTGATTGGTTATTACATAAGCCGTAACCATTTGCTGCTAGGCAATTCAAACCTCCTCAGAGCAGACTGCCAATCCTTTACAAATGAAGACAACGGAGCACATATCCCTTCCCAATTCCTTTTAAGCTGCCCATATCCAGATAATCCGTATCATTTGTATCATACATGAACTGATGAAATCTTCAGTTTCTATGACTTCAGCTTCAGCTGTGAGCCTCGTTAACTGTAATGCATAAGTATTTCTTATCTTGCTTCATCTTACTGTATTTTGCAGGTTTTTAACTTTTTACAAACTGAAATTTGGTGGTAGCTCTGTCATCTGTCATCTCTGTCATTTTTCAGACAGTATTGCTCATTTCATGTCTCTGTCACATTCTGATAATATGGGGAATGTTTGAAACTTTTTCATGAGTAGCATCTGTTATAGTGATCTGTGATCAGTGACCTTTAATGTTATTACTGCAGCTATGGGGTGGTTGCCACAAACCTTGCCACAAGAAACAGCAACCTTAACCGACACTTACTATATGTGTTGTGCTTGCTCCATTATCTTGGGCTTTCTCATTCAGTCTCTCTCACGCCGGTGAGATGGAGGCCAGCCTGGTCTTCACAGCAGTTCCAGGACAGTTAGGGATCCTGTCTTAAAAAGAAAACAACAAAGCCAAGAGAGGCCAAAACTGGCCTCTTAATCTAAGTAGTTAGCCAAAATATGATTGCAAAGAAAAGTTTCGAAGGAAGTAAAAGTGCTACAGCAGTGATCACAGGGATGGCAAGGAGGAAAATCAGCCTTCCTACTGATACGGAGACAATTTTCATGGCCTGGATGGAAGATCAATCCAATCATAACATTCCCATGACACAACTCAATCTGGGGCAAAGCCCTAAGATTCCAGAAAGGATGAAAACGATGAGGAAAGTCATCATTATTATGGACCAAAACACTGACATCTGGGCTATTAAAAAGCAGAAAGAGGAAAGCAGTTGAGAGCCAGTGAGGGGTAGGAGTAGATTTGGGCAGAGCGGTCAAATATGATCAAAATGCATTGCATGCATGCATGAAATTCTTCAGGTAAATAAAATAGTATATTAATTGTTGGAAGATGAGGCTGGAGAGATGGCTCAGCAGTTAAGAGCATTTAGAGAGAACACAGATTCGGCTCCCAACAACCACATGGCAACTAACGACCATCTGTAACTCCATTTTCAGCAGACCCAGCACTCTCCTCTGGTTTCCATGAGCATTGCATGTATGGTTACACTTACATATATGCAGACAAAACACTAGTATACATAAAATAAAAATAAAGAAATCAAAAATATCTTAATGATTAAAAATGTTTAAGTTGGCATAGCACAGTGCTTTCTCCATATAATGAAAGTGCAGGTGAGTTGGAAAGCCACAGGAAACAGCACTGAAGATTCAGGTTAGGCAACTGCTGAAAGTAGCTGTACCAAGCAGGTCTGCAGTGCAAATGATTTCATTTAAATTGAAAGATGCCACTTCAACAGCTAGAGAGGAGAAGCCACTGATTGTCTTCAAAGCATTCAAGGACATGCTGGCTCCATTATGAGACGCCGTAGAAGCTGGGGATTTTAAGTTGAAATTAGTGCTCGTTTGTCATTCTGAAAATCCTTAGGCTCTTAATAATTACACTGACTCATTCTGGGTGCATGCTATCAATGTAATAGCAAAGCGTGGGTGACAGCACACCTATTTACAAGCAGGCTTACTGAGTATTTTAAGCCGCTCTTAAGAACTGCAGAGAAGGATTCCTTTCCAAATGTTTCTGTTCATTGGCCATGTCCCTAGGAACCCAAGGGCTGTGATCAAGATATTTAACACATTTGCTTCTATAACTGATCAAACAACATCCATATCATAGTCCATGGATCAAAAAGTAATTCTGACTTTCATGTTTTATGTGGAATGGTTGCCATAGGTGATGATTTCTTAGATGGATATAGGCAAAGTAAACTGCAAATCTTCTAGAAAGAATGCAGAATTCAAATGCCTTCAATAATATTAGTAAGTCATGGGGTGTCATCAAATGTCAATATTAAGAGGAGTTTGGAAGAAACTGATCCCAACCCTCATGGAAAGTTTTGAGAGTTCAATAGAGCAAGGACATGAAGATGTAGAAATACCAAGAAAAGTAAATTAGGTGCAAAGCCTGAAAATGAAATGAATTGCCACAGTCTCATGGAACTTTATAGGCTGAGACATTGCTTATTGTACATAGCTTCCTGGGGCTTGAAACATGGCTGAGTCAAGAACGCTTTGTGTTCTTCTAGATGACCCAAGTTTGGTTCCCAGCACCCATGTCTGGTGGCTCATAACTACCTGGACCCCCATTTCCAGGGGATCTATCTGACACTTTCTTCTGGATTCCTTGGGCACTCACACATATGTGGCACACAGACACACATATATAGAAAGTTTTTAAAAAATGATTTCATGCGATTGAAACCTGCTCCTGGTGATGCTGTCACAAACCTGCTGAAAGGCCAAGGATTGGAACTATTACGTAAACTCAGTTGCTAAAGCAGTAGTAAGTTTTGAGAGAGTTGGATTGAATTCTGAAAGAATTTCTATTGTGGATAAAAGGCTATCACACAACATTTCATTCTACAAAAGAATTTTTTGTGAACAAAGAATTGATAGAGCAAAACTCGCTGTTGTATTAAGGAATTTTAACAATTTCCACTCCCAGCTATCGGAAACCACTGCCTTGATCGGCCAGCAGCAGTGCTAGTTTGGGTCAAGAATGTCCCCAGAGGTCCCTGTGTTGAAAGTTTGGTACCCAGCTTGTGATGCTTCTGGAAAGTTGTAGAAAACTTAGGAGGGACTATCTAGCTGGACAAACAGTTCCTTGGGCCATGCCATGAAGGATATAGTTTGTCCCCTACCCTTTTCTCCATTTTGTATCCAGTGGCCATCATGGATGAGCAGCCTCCTCTGCCACATGTTTCTGTTCCCATGTTTGGTTTCACTAGAGGCCAGGCGACAGCAGAGCAAGTGACCATGGACTTAACACAAAGTAAATCAGTTTCCCCCTTTAGGCTTATTTTCTCAACTATGCCAAATTGACAGTGATTTTCTCACATAAGCAGTAAGGCAAAACCGTCTGCCAATAAGCCATTTGTGATTTGCAGATTATTTCTAGCACCTTTTAGTAGTAAAATATTAGTAATGTATGTATTTATATTTTGGGGCATAATACTATTTTATACTTAATAGACATTATATAGTAAACATAACTCATATGAATTGTTATGATAGCTAATCTTTGTTGTCAATTTCACTAGTCTGTTTCCACGGATGATTGGATTATGGGACTCTCATCTAATGAATGATTTGGTGCATTGATGGAGTCGAAATTTAAACAGACTATGGAGATGTGGGGAACTGTGGAAGATAGGACCTGACTGGAGGAAGTAGGTCACTGTAATCACGATCTTTGGAAATATGTCCTGCCCTGTCTTCCTGTTAGGGTTTGAGTCTGCTTCCTGACTGACATGATATGAGCTACTCTATCTCACAATGCCCTCCTCACCATGGTGGATCTCTGACACTGTAAACCAAGACAAATCTTCCCCTCTTGATTCTGTCAGAAACATGACCAGAAAAGTAGCTAAAGCTGTTGGGAAATAAAGCCATACATGTAACCCACTTCATTATTGTTTATATTGTAACTCACAGTATTCTTTGGAATTGAACTAAACATCTCTAAGCAAAGCCTGTATATAAAACATAATCAAAATGCATGTGTGTGTGCATTCATACTGGAAAAACGCTTGTAGTGAGTTTCTAGGGCCTTTAGTTTTGCAGATGAGCAGTATCCATGACGACTCAGGTTTTCCCTTATCTCCTTGCTCTACAGTCTTTAAGCTTTTGACATTTGATACAGGTCTGGCTCCTCCTAGCTGTGACCTCAGATACCTTCCAAACAACCCAAAGGCAGGTGGTGTATTCATTGTGTACCTTCAGAAGAATACACAAACATAAAAAGCTTCCCAAGAATCATTTTGTGTGCCCACAGTCTCCTATCTCCTCTGTCAGAGCTACATCTGTCCCGTTGATATATAGAAGACTAGAAAGATAAATGAGTTGACTTAGACAAAGATTTATTCCCAGACTTCCTATCAGCTGGTCAGGGACTGAATATCCACTGAAAATCCAGATCTAGCTTAGACACAAGTACAGCATCATGTTGGGAAAATGGAAAATAAGTAGACCATCAAAGGCTTCTGCCAGAAAAATGAAAAAGCCTCTGGAAGCTCCTAAATCACAGATTTAAATCTTCTTCTGTGTTTAACTATTGTGTGTGTTCTTAACAATTCACAGGAGAATATTTATTATAATTTTTGTTATATGACCTACATCTTTTACATTGGTCAGTGCAGTTATTTTTCTAGCATTTCTTATTTATACATAAATAGAAAATCTTAGATTATGAAGCTTTTTATAAAATAAGAAAATAAGCTGAGCATGGTAGTCTGTGCCTGTAATTACAGCACATGGAGAGGTGAGGTCAGGAGGATCAACAGCGCAAGGCCAGCTTCAGTTACAAAACTAGTTTAAGGCCAAGGCCAGCCTGGGCTCCATTACATATTGTATAAAAAGATAACACAAACAAAACTAAAACAAGATAAAAACATCAGAACAAGCCCAGCATGGTAGAACATGCATTTACTCTCAGCACTTGGGAGGCAGAAGCAGGTAGATCACCATGAGCTCAAGGGCAGCCTGGTCTACATGGGGAGTTCCAGGCCAACTGGGGCAATAGGGAGACCTTGTCTCGACAAGAGAGAGAGAGAAAAAAAAATCAGAACAAAAGCAAAGGGACCAATATCTATTCACTTTGTATTATCTTCCAGGGAAGAATCATACTTTTCCTTGAATAGATAATATGAGGCAGAGGAAATAATTGCAGCTTATTAAAATTATCAGCATTTAGGGCAAGAGAGATTCAACAGGAAACACTGGATAGAGACTGAATAGTAATTTGACTTTTATCTGTTCACTACTCTAGCCTCATCGTGTGCTTCAGGGGAAATATATGTTATAATGTTACTGTGGGATTTGAAGGTGGAGGGAATGGGTGACAAAGAACTATACAACTTCTTAGAAACAGGTTTTCCATGTTTGCACATAGTTGTAGGAACTGCCAAATCTTTAAGCAGTTCAAAAGTGAAATACGACGAAAGCAAACACACATAGAGCACATGTCCTCCATGTGCAGAACTGGGGTCTGCATAGCTTTTTAAAGCGCCCTCAGTATAATAGAACTAAATACATACACTTACCGCCTCATTTTATGGATAAGAATTGTTGATCAGGCAAGTCCTCTGGCATGCCCGTCTGATGACTGCGCATGTGTAACACAATTGGTAGTAAACCATCCAAGTAAACATTCCATACCAATACCAGATCATATGCGGTCACAGACATCTGTTTTAAACTTGCAAATTACGAAAGCAAAAGCCAACCAACCACACAACAGCAAATCACTCCCTAAAACCAGTGCCCAGGAGAAAAATGATATGAAATAGGTAAACTGATCAAAAAAATACTGTATCTTGAACAGACAAAAATTTGTTAATTAATGGAATTAATGGTGTATCAAGTAATGCGGTTAATGATAAAGTGGTGACTTTGGAAGATTTTGTATAGAACTGATAGAGTTAAATGTCAAATGTTTCCTAATTTTTGTAATTAAATAATGTGAAAAAAAAAGAGGCCAGAATATGTCTTTAACATAAAAATTAAATGTGCACATTTCCTGATTTGTTAAAAAAACATTATTTTGTATACCTTTAGCTTTACACACTCTTGAAATAGAACATATGTTTTGATGCATATTTTTATTTTTTTTAAATTTTATTTATTATTTTTATTTTATGTATATGAGTGTATTGCGTAGGTAAGTATGCCCGTGTTGTGCAGTGCCCAAGCATGTGGGTGCTGGGATTCGAACCTGGGTCTTCTGCAAGAACAACCAGTGTTCTTAACTGCTGAGCCATCTCTCCAGCCCCTTGATGTATATGTTTAAAAAGAAAATGGAAAATGTAGGAAGTTTCACTTTGTAAGCTAGACTGTTGAGGGTAGAGCAAGTGGGAAGGCTTCAGGGGGCAGAGCAGTGGAGAAACAGTGACAGGCAGCCGCATCCGGCACGATTCCCACATGCTTCAAATCATAGCTCAGTGTGGGAGCGCCAGGCTGGCACACCACCACATATGGGAAGGGTGAATCTGAGTATCAGTACAGGGGTTTAATTTCCTCTCAGTTTTTCACAGTTACCAAAACACCTGCACTGCAAAGTGTCCCTGCTCAGAAGAGTGTTTAAGAGTGCTCACTCTTTATAGGCTCTCAGTTAATCTGCCCAGTATGCATTGCATTGTAAAAAGAAGGCATAAAATGAAAATATTAATAATGTAAAAATATTTAAAGTAGACTATTTGAAAGTAAACAAGTACAAGAATTAGGATTTGTTCATTTTCCACAAACTTTTATTTTCTTCATTTTCTGATACCAGCAAAAATGGAAAATAAAAGGCATAATCCTGACAGGTGGAGAATACACGTCTGAAAGATGCCCAGTCGTAAGTGACATATTGACATATTTACAGTTGAACCTCTACATCTAAGGTTAATGGAACATATTGCAATGGGAGATAAAGAGAAAAGTAGTGCATCCCCTTAACTCTCACCAGTGAAGCCACTTTATACAACAGAGTATGATGATACAGAATGTCACAACTGGCCAAGTTTTAAAGAATAAGACACTGCAGAGTATGTGTCCCTTGATAGGACCCCTATATTAAATCTCACCCACCCACAGTTCAGGGACCATTGTGGAAGAGGAGGTAGAAAGATTGTAAGAGTTAGTGTTGGTTCCTGAACACAGGGAAGCAGAGGCTTTCAGGCCACTGGAAGCTTGCACATGTGAACTTGCAGGAATATAGGCACTGAGCACAGGACCCATGCCAACTCAATCGGACAAGGGTCCAGAGTGGAGCAAGGGAAATGGCCGGCAGGCCGAACTAGTCTGGGAACTATTGGAGACTGATTACTACTGGGTAAGGGAGAGTAGGCCTTACCAATGAGATCTCTAGATAGGTTGACTGACTCTAGTGGATGAATTTGCACCAAAGACATCTGTGTACAAATGCTTGACTGAACAAGACTTAACATGTACGATGGAATATATGAGCTCCGTTGCAGGGGGCATGGATGGGAGATGGGATTTAAATTTGATTAAGAACTGTTGTATGAAATGTACAAAAGCTCAATAAAAATTTT
>NW_008329138.1:196216-203516 GCF_000622305.1 Nannospalax galili
AAAAATTGCAAAAATTTAATATATAGAATTCAACATATGATCAAGAATACAAATTAAACTTTCCTGGGAAAGGAGTGCATATATTTAATAAGAGTATATAAAAACAAAAAATATTCTGCCATTTGAAGTTTTCCTCTAGGAACTTCAGGTTCTTATATACTAAATTAGATGGCCAGCGTGTATTTTGGCAAACAGTTCTCCTGGCCTGACCGAAAACTCTGGTGTAGGAAGTCCTTGTCAACATGAGCGTGATTAAGTGCTTTGGTTCTCATACAAGAACAAACCCCTTTGTTCTACTTGAGTTCCCCTTTGCTCTTCACTTCAAGGTTATCACATGTGGTGGGTATACTGTAGGAAGAGGGGATACAGGGCAGCACTTTCCAGATGGCATTACCTGAAAGACCTCCCATTGCGTTACCTGGGTTTGGAAGAGCTGGAGCCAGTTCTTTTGAGGCAAACCTCAGGACCCTTTCCCATGACTCAGCACTTTTAACATTATTTTGAAGGGTTATAACATCTAGAATGGAGATTTTACTGGCGATGACCTTTGCCTATTTGACCCATCCCACAAATGCTTGTTGAGTATGTAATAAATGTTATAAGAATATAAAGATTCATAAGACTCCAATAGGACAGGATACAGACAATTGTTTCACTTTAAGAATGTAGATCCAGTCATTCCAGAAATCCAACACGCAAGTGCAGAACAGATAGTTACAACCCTGCTTAAAGGTGAGAAAAGACTTTATAGATGCAGTTGCATCTGGAGTGAGACTTAAAGGTAGACAGATATGGAGGAAGATTGTTTGAAATAAACTCTGGGAATCATGCTACATAATAAAAATTATAACCTGTATGTGGAACTGGCAGAAATCCTGTATGTCCAGAGTACAGGGCTCTAGAAAGTTTGCATTTCTTCTAGCAGTTTTGAAAAATTCCTTTTCTGTCAATAAATACACTTTTGTTGGTGAGAAGACCAATCACTTCAGCGATTAGTCTTGTGGTAACTATGAAGCATGTGAGATTAATCAGATGAAATTTGTATATTATTGGTTACAGCACAGGAAATGATTGTAAACTTCAGCCAAAACAATATCGGTCTCATAGCCAGTGTTAAGGTGGCCCTGCATGGGTTCAGAGGCTTAGTTAAGCTCTGCTCCTCTCTGAGTTCTTGCTTTGGCTTCCTTTGTGAGTGACATTGCTTCACAATTTCTCATAGAACAAAATGGCTGACATCAGAAAAAATGAGAGTACATTCGTATTCTTCATATTTTTACAGGAAGATCATTTCCCCCACCCTTATTAAATAATCCAATGTGTTGCTTATACTAGCTAATTGGACATTGCACTATGAATATTTTGATTGTGCAGATCATTTTCAGAGAAGAGAGTCAAATGGATCCCAGTTATTCTGGGAAGAAGCTGTATGGTGGGAGAGAAATCAAGGACTTTAAAAAGAAATGAGGATGTGAGCAGGAAGGATGGCTGCTATATGGGCAACCAGCCAATGTCTGTAAAAGAACATGTGCTTGTCATTGTGCAGGCAAGAAATGACAAGAATTTAAATTTCTATACTGGAAGTAGAAATAGAGAACTATGGACAGTGTTGAGAAACTGTCAACTGATTCAATTTGACATGTGTGAAAGAGAGAAACAAAGAGCAACTTCAGATTTTGTGCTTTAGGTAATTGGAAATTTGGTGCCAGAATAAGATAGATTTAAAAAAAAGAGAGAAAGATTAAAATTAGAAAACAGAGGACAAGGTAACCCACTGAGTTTAAGGTGCTTGCATGAGTCTAAGTTGGAATGTTTAATAAGTTAAACAAAGATTGATAAAGGAGTTAGGTGGCTAGACAGGCATTAACAAACTTGACTGCCTTTGAGAACTAATTCCTCACTCTTAATCACCTGTGACCCCCACCTCCTGTTTCCCTGGTAACACACTGAATTTTTTATAAGAAAATGAAAAGTCACAATTTCCCCTCCTTAAGATTGAAAAGACCAGCCTTCCTCTATCTGTAGGACAAGGTCTTCAAAGTATTACTTAAAATCTGTACCAGCTTGGAATAATCACTGTCCCTTCAATAAAAAAAAAAAGAACCTGAAGTATAGACCAATTCACTATTTATACCTGGTTTGAAATCAACTAAGCTACTACAGGAACAAAAACAAAACAAACTTCCACTCAACAAAGATGGGCTAGAATTTAACATCAGACACATAACCAAAAAAGGAGTCAGTATTCCCAGGTCACATTGCATAAACACAAATAATAAAAACAACTAAGACAACATATTCTCACTAAATTCCACTAGTCCTATAGAAATATTCTGCATGAGAACCCCCTAGAGGAACTCAAGGACATACAACTTAAAAGAACAATTATGGAACTGTTCAGAGAATTCAATGAGTTTAAGGAACAGAAGAACAAATTCCTTAATGAACTAAAGATGGCAATAAATTCTTGACTAAAGTGAAAGAAAATAAAAACATATGGCTAAATAAAATAATAAAACCAATTCATCTTTTGAAAAGTGAATTCAGCAAAGAAATAAAAAAAATATTGAGGAAAAGTAAAACTGACATGAAGCTGTAATTGAAAAACTCAGTAATGTAATCAGGAAAGATGGGAAAGTTTTACTAGCAGAAAATGAATCAAGTATAAACAGAATATCAAGATTTAAAGATAAAATAGGAGCATTAGACTGCTCAAGGAAAGAATATGAGAAATTTGAAGAGAAAAGAAATAGAAAAAGCAGGAGATATGGGACGCCAGGAAAGACTACATCTATGAATTATAGGCATAGCAGAAAGAGAAGCAGTTTATGTCAATGGCATTGACCTGTTCTTCACTAGGACTATAGAAGCACACAGAACAACAAATAAGACAGAAAAGAAACACTACACAACATATTAGGATAAAAACACTAAATATAAAGAATAAAACAAGGGTATTGAAAACTGCAAGAGAAAAACAAGTTACATACAAAGGAACACCCATCAGAATAACAGCTGACTTTTTCAGTGCAAACGCTAAAAGCCAGAAGATCCTAGCTTCTATGTATTATGAGTTCTAAATGATCAAATATGCCAACTAGACTGCTTTGCCCAGGAAAACTACCTTCCATAGTGGAAGGAGAAAGAAAAATCTTCCGTAATATACACAGAATGAAAGAATTAATGCCCATAAACCAGTCCTATAGAGAATACTGGGAGCTATAAGACAGACTGGAGAAAGGAGTAACCATGCCCAAAAATCTATGGAAAGAAAATGAATGAAGTTATAATTACAGAAACATGAAATAACACTAAGACCAAAATAAGAAAATAAAATGATAGTAACCATCACACAACTTTCAAGAATAACTTTAAACATCAATAACCTCAACTCCCCCAGTGAAAAGACACAGGCCAGTGAATGGATTAAGAAACAAAATCACTCTCTTTTGTTGTTGTCTACAAGAAATTCATGTTCCTTTCAAGGACAGATAAGACCTGAGAGTGAAAGGACATAAAATTTATTCCAAGCAAATGGGACCAAGAAACAAGCAGGTATTGCTATCCTAATATATACCAAAATAGATTTCAAATTAAAATTAATTAGAAAACTAGAAAAGGTCACATCATTCTGATCAAGGGAGCAATCAATGAAGAAAATATTATAATCATGAATATATATGCATCAAACTTTTGCATACCTAATTTCTTGAAAAAGACTTCAAGACACAGATTAACCCCAGTTCAGCCATAGTACCCCACTAACGCCTATGGACAGTGCATCTGAATAAAGAACAAAGAAACATCTGGATTAAATGGTACCATACAACAATGGGAACTAACACACATCTACAGAATGTTACATCTAAGTACCACAGAATACACTTTCTACTCAGAAGTCCGTGGAAGGTTCTCTAAAATAGACCTTGTATTGAGGTACAAAACAAACCTTCAAAACACAAAAGATTGAAATAATTTCATGTATCCTATCTGACCAAAATGGAGTAAAGCTTAAAACCAACAGCAAACGATGCTCTAGTAACTACACGAATTAATGTAAATTAAACAAATTAAACACTGCTGAATGATGCAAACACCAAAGAAGAAATCAACAAAATAATAAAAAAATTCTGCAATAAAAATGAAAAAACAATACAGCAAAAACTATGGGGCACATTCAAAGCAGTCCTAAGAGGGAAGTTTATAGCTCCAATACAAACATTAAAAAATCAGAATAAGCACAAAGAAATGACTTAAATATACAACTCAGGAATCTGGAAAAATAAGAACAAATCAAACCCAAACCAAGGAGGTGAGAAGAAATAATAGAAATCATAGCAGCAACCAATAAAAAAAGAAAATAAACAAAGAAAATAGTATAAAGAATCAATGAATCTAAAAAAGAAAGCAGTACAAAGAGTTAATGAATCTAAAAATTGGGTCTTTTAAAAGATAAGATAGACAGACCCTTAGCAAGCTGACCAAATGAAAGAGAAGACCCCAAATCAGCAAAATCAAAGTTGAATAGAGAAATATTACAACAGATACCAGAGTAATTCAGGTCATAAAGGAATACTTTACAAACCTATACTCCATTAAATTATAAAATCTAAAAGAAATGAATGAATTTCTAGATTCAACTGCTGAACACCAAAGTTAAACCAAGAAGAAAGCCACAACTTAAATAGAGCCATAACAAACAAGGAAATCAAAAAAATAATGCAAACCCTTTCAACTAAATAAAGCCCCGGTCCAGATGGATTCACAGCAGAATTTTCCCAGACCTTCAATAAAGAACTACAACCAATATTGATTAAATTAGTCAAAATATAGAAACAGAGGGAGAGCTTCAAAACTCCTACCAACTTATAACATTTAAAACTATAGTAACAAAACCAAGACTCAATAACAGAAAAAGAAAACTACTGGCCAATATCCCTTATGAATATAGATAAAATACTTGCAAACTACATATAGGCATGAATCAAAAAGATTATCCACAATGAACAAGTTGACTTTGTTCCAGAGGTTCAGGGAGGGTTCCATATTTGTAAGCCAATAAATGTAATGAATCATATAAATGGATTTGAGGATGACATTCATATGACCATCTCAATAGATGCAGAAGAGGTTTTGACAGAATCCAACATGGCACCATCATAAAAGTCCTAGAGAGAACTTGAATAGAAGGAATATACCTCAGCATAATTAAGGGTATATAGAATAAGCATACAGACAAAAGAAAAACTTGAAGCTTCCCCATTAAAATCAGAAATGAGAAAGAGGTGACCACTATCCCCACTCCTTTCCAATATAGTGCTTGAAATTCTAGTTACAGCAATAAGACAAGAGAAGGAAGATGAAGGAGGAGAAGCCAAATTATCCCTTTTGTGAATGATATGACAGAGTACATAAGAGATCCCAAAATCAAGCAGAACATTTCTAGAAATGATGAACACTTTCAGCAAAGTGGCAGGATACCAAATCAATTTACATAAATCAGTAGCCTTTTTAACTTTTTATTTACCAGCAACAAGCGTTTGGAGAAGGAGATCATGGAAATACTCTCATGAACAGTAGCTTCAAGAAAGTGTCTAGGAACAAATCTAATAAAAAACATCACAAACCTCTATGTACAATGAACATTTTAAATCTTTGAAGAGAGTGAAGAAGACAAGATGAAAAAGCCTCCCGTACGCATGGATTGGTAGAATTAGCATTGGAAAAATGACTGCTTTGTTATAATCAATTACACATTAACTGCAATCTCAATCAAAATCTGCAGGGCATTTTTCACCGAAATATTTTTTTAAAAATCCTAAGATTCATTGTAACCAGAAAAGATCCTGAGAGGCGAAGCAATCCTGAGCAAAAGGAGCAGTGCTAGACGGATTACCGTACCAGATTTCAAACTACAGTACTTTTCAAAGTACAGTACGGGGCTTTAGTAATAAAGACAGGATGGTAGCTGTACAAAAACAGACCTGTAGAGCAATGGGACAAAACAGAAGATCCAAACATGAGTGCACACGATTTCAGCCACCTGATGTTGGACAAGGATGCCGAAGATACACCCTGGAGGAGAGACGCTCACGAACAGAAATTAGACCCATATCCATCATCTGATGCACAGAACCACTCCTAATGAGTAAAAGTCCTCAATGTAAAACTTGAAATGCTGAAGCCATCAAAAGAAAGAAATGGGCAGTGTTCCACAAATATAGGTACAAGAAAGGACTTTCTAAATCTGAATCCATTAGCTCAGGTGCTAAGGTCAATAACTGACAAATGGGACCTCACTGAATTAAAAATCTTTACCGCAATGGAAATAGTCAAGTGAAAAGGAAACCCTGCACCCCCAAAATGGGAAAGCATCTTTGCCAGGTGTTCATCTGCTAGAGTATTAATTTCCAGAATACACAAAGAACTGAAAAAAACAAAGACTTAAGAAAACAAACAACCCAATTAAAAAAAAAGGGGCTACAGGTCTGAACAGAGTTCTCCAAAGAAGAAATAAAATGGTTAAAAATACCTGTAAAAATGTTCAACATCCTAACTAGTAAGAAAATACAATTTAAAACATTTAAGATTTCGTCTTACCCTTGTCAAGTTGGCTATGATCAAGAAAACTCTGCCAATAAATGCTGGTGAGGATGTAGAGAAAGAGCAACCCTCCCTCACTGCTGGTCGGACTGTAAACTAGTGCAGTCACTGTGGAGATCAATATGCAGTATTCTTCAAAAGCTAAAAATATATCTACTATAGGATTCAGCTATAAAACTCTTTGGCATACACACTCAAAGGAGTCAGTTTGTTACTATAGACATACTTGCTCAGCTATGTTTATTGCTGCTCTTTTCACAAGAGCTAGAAAATGGAAACATATTAAATGTCCCTCAACTGATAAATGGATAATGAGTACATGGTACATTTATTGCACAATGGAGTTCTACTGAGCTGTAAAGAAAAATGAAATGGAGGGAACCAGAAACAGTAATACTGAATGAGGTAACGCAGACTCAGAAAAACAAGTGATGCCCGTTCTCTTTCATTTGTGGATTCTAGCTTTGAATCCTTAAATGTTAGTATATAACCTGAAGTAAATGAAAGAGCCAGAAAAGGAATCATGGGGAAGAGAGGAAGAAGCAGCTTGGGGGTGTGGCATATCAAGGGTGGAATGGGCCAAACGGTATGTTGTCTAATTGTGGAGGAAGTAAGAAGGGCTATATGGGGAGAGATAGGGAAAGAGAGATAAATAATATTTAGGCAGTGTGGAAAATAAAGGGAAATTTATTATTTCATA
>NW_008329138.1:203554-211649 GCF_000622305.1 Nannospalax galili
TATATTAAATTAATACTATAAACATGTGGATAGCTGAGTCTATGTAATATCATAGTGCGAAGCCAGGGAAACCTCCCTTCAAGTCATTGATCAGAATAGTTAAAAAGTGAGACATCCGAAGTAATATAGACTATTGCCACATCCTTTGATTGCCTCCCAGAACTTCAAGGTATGCCATTATTGCTGAAGACACCATATACTTCAGACATAGGACTTGGAGCGACTGAGATGGAACTGACCTGGAAGCTTCTCTCTGAAGACTAGCTCTCACAGTTTCAGAAGATACTTTTCCTCCTCCTCCTTTCTACGGTCTTTGAATATTTTGCAGTTTAAGAAGTGTGATTTTGTACGTCAGTTTGTACCAGTCAGAGGCAACAGCCTCTTAAGCCTGCCTGCTAACATTCTGGGTTTTCTCACTGCTGCTAAGAACCCTCTTATCCCATACCACTACTTGCAGATCTCCATTGTTGAACCTGTCTGCTTCCTCAAAATAAAACTCTAAAACCCTGATTTGTTCGCTTCCTCCTTCCTGCCTTCCCCTCCTGGCAGCTGCCAAGATTTACAACTTGCCTACCCTGTTATTTTTCTCTAATTGTAACAAAATAGTGCTTAAATTTTGTAATGCTTAATATTGATTGTCAACATGACAGGATGTTGAATCACTTAGAAGTCAAGCTGCTTTGGATAACTTGGAAGGCGTTCATAGATTGTGCTGAGGTGGAAGACTTGCTTGAAATGTATGGCACCATCACATGGTTAGGATCTCATAAGAACGAGAAGGTGAACTGAGCACCAGCACTCATTGCTCTCTGATTCCTGATTTCAGACAACAGGGCCAGTTGCCCCAGCTCCTGCCATCATGACTTCCCCATCACAAAGGACTGCACCCTGGAGATGTGAGCCAAAGGAAGCTCTTCTTTAAGTTGTTTTGTCAGATACTTTCAACAACAACAAGAAAAGTCATTAATGCAAGATTCCTTCTAAGACTGCCTATAAATTCTTTTATGTATGAGATAAAAGAACTGCAAAGGGAAACCTAATTCCCCAGTAATGAAAGTAGAGATTAATGATAATCCAAGCACAGGTGGTAAATAAGCTGGATTTGTTGAGTGAACAATGAAGAACCAAATCAGAGAATTTTAACAGTATTAAAATTAAAAGATAGAGGGACTGAAGAGATTGCTAAGCAGTTAAGAGCACCTGTTGCTTTTACAGAGGAGCATGCTTGATTCCCAGCACCCACACGGTGGTTAACAACCATTTGTAACTCCAGTTTCATGGAGTCCAACATCTTCTTCCAACCACCATGGGCATTGCACAACACGGATACACTTGCATATGTGTGGGCAATATACTCATACACATAACAGTTTAAAAGATAAATAAAATATTTAAAAGTAAAAAGATGCAGTTGTTAAAAAGCACTGGAGCAATGTTCTTGTTTTAAGTTAACACCTTTTAATCTCTTTTTATAAAGTCTATGTGTATAGTTTAAGAAGCTCCTATCATGGTAGGCTTCCATACGAATTTTTCAAAAGACATACTGGATGTCATAGACTAACAAAACAAAACTCCAGTGCTAGGAATGGACTCCCTCTCTTGAAGCTGCTGACCAGGGTTCTCATAGACCCTCAAGCAATACTGGCCATTGCCACTGTTCTTGGTTATCCATGAGAACTTAATGGTAAAACACTTCTGCTGAAGATAGTACATACATGACCTGTAGAACAAACAAGTAGAAATAAAACTGGTTCTGATTTCAAATTGTCATCTCTACTGGCTAGCATTCATGTGTTGAAAGGTGTTATCCATACTACTGGAAGAAAAAATAATCATGACCCTTCCCAGGTGTGAATCCTTTGAACTACAACAACTTGCCTTAGAAGATATGTCCTCCAGTTCGAAAGGGGCACAAATATAATGGGAGTAACCACTCTCTACTTGGATTTAAGATCCACTTTACAGGATGGAGCCCATGCCTACCATTGATATCAGGACTGGGAACCTGAGGCTGGACAGGTCACAGGACATAGGAGAGACCCTAATACTAGTTTTATATTAGATACAGTATTAAACTGACTCCTAATGACTCCTAACAATAGTTCTACCCATAGCTTAATTAATGCATCTCTCCACTCTTACCAGAGGAGCTTCTTATGCCCACAAACAGCCAATGTGCAGAAAGCAAGAGACTGCGGAGAGCTTAAACATGAATATGACATGTATCAAACTTCTGCCTTCCAAGGCTCAGGGTCATTTCAGAAGACGGGGGCAAAAGACTGTAAGAGCCAGAGGTGTTGGCAGACCAGAAGGAATCAGAACTTTATAGATAGCTGGTCAGTTACTCATATGAACTCACAGCAATGCACTAGTCGCATGCAAGTTCTAACCAGACTAAATCCCAGCATTGGCATGGGGAAGTATGCAAGAAATTCAAGCCCAACCTGGAAATTTTGGCAACTGATGGCTGCTGAAAGGGGTAGAGACAGTCTCTTACAATGATGTTAATAAGAAACCCCAACCCTACAAAAGCAACTGATCGAATCTGGGAAAGGGAGAGTTAGTCTCTTTTGAGGCTTTGATTCTTAGTTTATCAGACCACAGAATTTACAAAGCCAACTCTACTTCGAGTGTGATGGGAGGTTTTTTGAAACAATTCAAGTAAAAAAGTGTCTTGAAGAGTTGCACATTGCCAGTAGTATCCTGTTCACTACCAGAAGGAAAGTACACAAGCAGTTGAAGAAGGCTGAGGTTCAGTTTGCTATCTGTCACAGGAATTCAGGTGAGGGTGGTGTGGGATGCTTTGGGGTGATTTTGGTGATGAGGTGAGGAATTTCTATGTTCAAAATCTAGTCTGAAGTTGGCAAACTTGAAAGCATACACTAATTTGCAGTAGACAGAAAGGAAAAGGTCTGGGCATATGTAATTGACAGGCTATGTATGGAAACTGAGAAAAGAGTCCCCCTTTGAAAGAGGAAGGATGGATAGTTCTGCTGTGGCTAAGCTGAGTTTTGTAGAGTTTTTTAAAAAAATTATTTATTTAATAACCACATGATTAGAAGAAGCATTTCATTACAGCATTAACATACTCAATAACAATTTTTAGAGCAAAGATGCCTCTCTTTCAAAATTGGCTGTAATTTTTAGGTTCACAGTTGAATTAATACAGTTATACAATATTGAAGCAGTATAAACCCTATAAGACATAAAATTGAATGAAATTTTAACCTTTAAAAAAGATCTCTATTTCACTTAAAAATATACAGTTTCATACAGAAAACACTCATTTTAATGCTACTAACACTTAGATATTTTCATATACGTCTCTAATCTCTATGTATCTGATTATTTCTAGTCATGGTTACTTTCTGAGATCCATCTGAGCTTGGATATGAAGTCATTAGGTAGATTTCAATGGTAATGTTTTTTCCTCTACTAATTAATATGAAGCAGATTTTATGTTTCTTCCTCAACTAAAACTCATTATTTTTATTTGTTGGTTTTTTTGTGTATATTTCATACAGAACATCCCAAACAATCTTATTCATTTATATACCTACATCCCAAATAGCACCCTCCCATAGTCTTCCCCGCACTGGACCCCATATATTCTGTAATTCCTGTTTCTATCCACTGTGTTGCCGGCACCCCAGACATTTCCCAGTGCTTGTCCATCTGCTCAATCTAGTCAGCCTATCTAGAGTTCCTTGTTTTAGGAAGACCAGCTCTTCCTCATCTAGCAGTAATCAGTTGCCAATATTCCTTTAGATAAGATGGGATCTGCTGTTCATTTTCCCAATTCTATGATGGGGTACTCTCTGGGAGTCTCTTGGGCCACCCTGGCCAACAACTCAAAGGAAGGTATCTCCTGTCTGGCATTTTTTCTTGTTACATAGCTTTTAGCTATACATTTGGACTCCTAAAGAATTATATTGATCCCTTTAATCTTTGGTTATACTTTCTTTTTGGGTGTTAAAACCGTACAGTTGGTGCAGGTAAACCAACTTATCTTTACTCTTAAGGTCATTTGAGGATCTATTCCTCAGGGATCACATGGGCTAGGGAGGAGCCCCTGGCTCCTTTCTTTTACCAGTTCTGTCTATGTGAAGATAAGTCAAAAAGTCCAGCTCAACCATGGCTGGCTTCACTTGGAAGCATGGAGAAAATGTTTCCTCTGTGTTGACCCTCCACTTTGTAGACCTGACACTGATTCAAGTCCATTTTCTGGGGTCTCCATGGCCTTCTTGATCAAGAAGACAGGTGATGCACCACAGTTACAGTACATTTTGAGAGATGCTCTTAGTCTCCTGGAGCTTAGTCAATCTAGGAGGGCAAGGAGCAAAAATTGTCTTTTATGTCCCTCTGACCAAATTAGTAGAGGCCTAAAAGTATGGCTTTTAGACATCCAAGAAGGTTTGTTCCACCAGTCTGGTACTTCTAATTACCATGTACTATATGCTGTTGCTTTTCAGGTGTCTTGAGTTGCAATGTTAAGTCATATATTTGTGTTCTTTCTGATTTTTTAATGTAGGCACTTAGAGCTATAAACTTCTCTTTAAGAACTGCTTTCAACATGTCCCAGAGGTTTTATTGTATTGTATTGTCTTTTTCATTTAGTTACAGGAATACTTTTATTTCTTTCTTAATTTCTCCCTTGACCCATTCATCATTCAGGAGTGTATTGTTTAATCTCCATGTGTTCATGTAGTTATTAGGGTTTCTTCCTGTGCTGATTTTAAGCTATATTGCATTGTGGTCTGATAGAATGCATGGAATTATTTCAATCTTTTTGTATTTGTTGAAGTTTGTTTTGTGCCCCAGTATATGGTCGATTTTGGAGAAAGTTCCCTGTGGCACTGAAAAGAAAGTATATTCTTTGGTGCTTGGGTGGAGTATTTGGTAGATGTCTGTTAGGCCCATTTGATATATGGTACTGCTTAATTCAGATGCCTCTCTGTTAATTCTCTGTCCTGTTGACCTACCTAATGGAGACAATGGGGTGTTGAAGTCCCCTAATATTAACGAGGTAGGATTAATTTGGGTCTTAAAGTCCTATAGTACTGTTTTTGTGAAGTTGGGTGCACCAGAGTTTGGTGAATATATGTTCATTATTATAATACCTTCTTGGCCAATTGTTCCTTTGATCAGAATGAATCTCTTCTGATTAGTTTTAAAGTCTATTTTGTCAGACATTAGAATTGCATTGCCTGCTTTTTTCTTAGTACCATTTACTTGGTATGTTTTTTTTTCCAACCTTTCACTTTAATGTAGTGGCTGTCCTTGAAAGTGAGATGAGTTTCTTGCAGACAACAAAAAGATGGGTTTTATTTCTTAATCCATTCAACTAGACTGTGTCTTTTGACTGAGGAGTTCTGTCCATTGATATTTAAAGTTATTAATGAAAGATGTGTATTGATTCCTGTCATTTTTATTTCTGTTCACATTCTTGGAGTAGATGTGCATTTCCATAATTATATCTTCATTAAGTTTCTTTCTGTAACCCCTTGGTTATAGTCGTTCCTTTCTTCAGCTCTTTGTATTGATTCAAGAACTCTCTGAATGGCTGGGTTTTTGGATATGAATTCTTTCAGCCTATTTATGTCATGGAAGATTTTTCTTCCACCTTCAACTATAAAAGACATTTTGGCTAGGTAAAATAATCTGGGTGGAGCCGGGTGTGGTGGCACACACCTGTCGTCCCAGCACTTGGGAGGCAGAAGCAAGCAGATCTCTGTCTACATAGTGAGTTCCCAGACAGCTTGGGCTATAGGGAGACCCTTGTCTCAAAAAGACTGAAAAAAAAATCTGGGTTGTCCTCTGTGGTCATTTAGAACTGGGAATACTTTGTCCAGGCTCTTCTGGCTTTCATAGTTTTCATGGGAAAGTCAACTGTAATTCTGATGGGTTTTCCTTTACATGTGACTTGTTTTTCTCTTGCAGCTTTCAGTATTGTCTCTTTGTTCTATACATTTAGTGTTTTTACTGTGATGTGCCATGGAGAGTTTCTTTTCTGGTCCTGTCTGTTTGGTGTTCAATATGCTTCTTGTGTTTGCATGCACTAGTCTTTAATTTTGGGAAATTTTCTTCTATAATCTTATTTAAGATCTGGTCCATACCATTATCCTGAGATTCTTCTCCTTCCTATATGCCTATGATTTGTAAGTTTGGTCTTTTTATCATGTCACAGAATTCCTGCATATTACATTCTTGTGTTTTCTTAAATTTTCATAATTTTTGCTTGAGTGGTCTAATTCATCCACTTTATCTTCCAGTGTTGATATTCTGTTTCCCATTTTATTCATCATATTGGTGAAGCTTTCTCCTGTCATTTCTAATTGGCTTACTTACTGAGTATATCACTTCCTTCTTCATTTCAGCCTGATTATTTTTCAATTTTTCTAACTCTTTTCTGAATTCATTCAGAAGTTTATCCTTATCTTCTTTCAGTTCTTTTATTTCTTTCTTTGTGTGTTCTTTAAATTCACCAAATTCTTTTTATCATGCTTAAAATTGTTCTTTTGAGTTCCATGTCCTGTGTTATCTCTAGGGAGTTCTCACTTTACTCCTCTAGAGGAATGTTGGTACTTGGTGGGGATATATTATTTTGGTTTTTCATGTTATTGCTTTTTCTCTGTGACTTTGACATGTGGATTTCTTTTGTAGTTTCTGATTCTTGTGTGAGGCTCAAGCCTTCTTTTTTTGAGTTTAGATCTGCTTCTTTTTTTAAAATTTTGGAAGTTGTATGTTTATCTGAAAAACTGGTTGGTCTAGGCTTCAGGTTCTCTCTTTTGATTTTATATTGGAGTGACCAAATTGCTTTCTTCTTGCTGCTCAGGTGTTCCCACAGAGACCCAAGTTGGATGAGGATCTGATGCTCTCAGGCTTTCTCCTAAGTTCTGGATCTCTCTAGGAGAGATAGTGCCCTCGGATTTTGGGGACTGGGCTGGCCTGGGCCAGGACCCAGGAAAGATGCTGTTCTCCAGGGATACAAAGGGAAATGGGGATGAGAGGAGGCCTGGGAGCTCCTGGGGACAATAGGAAGGAATTGGGTTGGTCTTGTTGCAAAAGATCAGGAAGCAGTGGGGATTCTGGGCTAAGAGGTCAATCCACGGGTCTGGGGTGCCATGATAAGAGATGGGCCAGTAACCTTGCTTGGAGGAGAGATGGGGTAGGGGAGTTGGAAGGATGAATGAGGCTTGGGGAGTCAAGGTGCAGTGGGCACAGCCAAACTTATGCAGGTAAACTTCTGGCTCCAGGATACTGTGGGGCTGGGTCACCCAGAGATGCAAAGGGAGGTGGAGACTAGAGGGAGGAATTGGGTTTGTCTGGATGCAAAGGATCCAGAAGCAGTGGGGATTTTGGGCCCAGAGGTCAGCCCAGAAGTCTGGGGTGCCAAGATAGGAAATGTGCCATTCCCCCTGCTAGGAGGAGAGATGGGGTTGGGGAGCTGGGAGGGTGAATGAGGCCGGGGAATTTAAACATTTTGTTTTTTTTAAGTACCCCAAAGTAGCTATTTAGCAGGAAACGAGTGTGTTAGTATGGCTTATTCCTCAAGTTCAAACACTGATCATCTCAGGCCTGGAGAGCTGGCTCAGCAGTTAAGAGCACTGGTTCTTCTTCCAGAGGACCCAGATTCAGTTCTCAGCACCCACATAAGGGGTAAATAATACTTAATTCTAATTCCAGGGGATCTGATGCCCTCTTCTCACCTCCACTGTCACTACACTACATAAGTCCACAAATCAACGCAGGCAAAACACTCATGTACAAAAAATAAAGATTAAATTTAAAAGGTTGAAAAAAAGGAAGAAAAGCCTTGATCATCTCATCACCATATTCCAGTAGTGATAACCTTATTTTGATAGTCACTGTAATGAAATAAATACAACAATGGTAAGTAGGTCTTTGATGATTACTCAGGAAGCCAGTTTTCTTTTGGGGTTCTTAATCAGAAAAAAGCTGTAGGAAAATTTTATTGGTTTTGAAATAAAAACAACAGGGCAGGAAAGCTATAAATCTTGACAGTTTCAGGGAGGAGGGATCTGGAGGAAAGGAGAGAGAGAGAGAGAGAGAGAGAGAGAGAGAGAGAGAGAGA
>NW_008329138.1:212718-286448 GCF_000622305.1 Nannospalax galili
TTGAGCCTTTTGAGTTAGGGTCTAGGAAAGATTATATGTTCACCAGTATTGGTTAGCAAGAAGCTTCATGACAGAAGAGTGTGTGGAGGTGTGTTTTAGAAAGCAAAAGCCCAGATTGTATAAATATGCTTAGGCTTTTAGACATTATTTGAAAGAAAAAGAGACAGAGGGAAGGAAAATAAAAAGTTATGTTTTTGATTTAGAACTAAAACAAATGGCAGGCTTAGCAGAGCTGCATGAGGGTAAGCAGGCTCTGAGAGGCTGTATTGTGGGAGGCACTTTAGGAAAGTATAAGCATATTATCTCTTTGGGAGGATAATCATTACTTTTTCTTACCTTCAGGTGAATCAGCTTTCCCCTAAGCTTGTCTCCTGGCCAGATGACTGACAGGTCCAGCCATAATAACTGTTGAGGAAGGAGACAATAGTATGTAATATTCTAATCTTTGAAGCAGATCAGAATACCATATCTCTACCCAGGACCAGAGGTAGAACTCGGATTCCATTCTTTTGCTGAGGAGGAAATATATCTTCCTTTATGAGCCTCCACAAAGCTCTGAAATTCGACTGTGATACTTTGCTTTCTATGGTTAGTAGGGAAGCGGTATAGAATTCAAAGCTAACTATGCAGGGTGGCTCCATGCTCAGTGGCCTCCCAGACTACTCCATGAAACATTTCCACCTCAAGAGTTGAGACCCTAAAATCATTTAAGAGATGGGCTACATAAAAAAACTAGGGTCTCCATTCTTTTTGACTTTCAGGCTTTGGAAAGTCATCAAGGGGACGGAGACAAATGGAGTCAAATTGCAGCAGACCATCAGAGTGCAGACTGATGATAAACAAGGAGATAGAAGTAAGACAGCATCAGAGTCCAAATCTTAATAGTATCACTATTAAGATTATAATTGATAAAACAAGACCAGAAACTAGGGCCCCAAAGCACAACTGGCATTTGGAAAGAACCAAGGATATCTTCAGTAGCCAGCGACATGAATAATGTATGGATCCTAACCCTAAAATCCTGAGTAGTTTTTATTTTTAACTTAAAAAAACTTTATTGAGAATATCATACATGCATGTAAGGTGTTTTTGATCAAATCAACACCAACTCTTTCTCCGCCAACACCTCCCATATTTCCCCATCACTTTTGTCTCACAACTTCGTGTACTCTCTCTTCCTTTCTTTCTTCTTTCTTCCTTCATCCCTCCCTCCCTCCCTTCTCTCTCTCTCTCTTTCTTTTTTTTCTTTCTTATGGGGCTTTTGGCTATTCTAACATTGCCCCTCTGAAGCGGTAACCCTAAAATATTTTAGGGATTAGATAAGAGCTCCCAAATACTTTTGACATTTTGGGTCTTTGTTGCTAAGAGGCACAAGGACATTTTGACTTTTATCCAAGAAACTGGCTACTTTTCTTTGGGGTCTTTTTTACTTTGCCTAGCCAATTCTTACCTCTTATTCTTATCACACCATCTTCTGAAGAGGTTACCTAAATTGCTGATAGGGAATCGGGAAACAGGCTGCTCTGGCTTCTTCTGTGCTGGACAGGGAGGCAGAGTGAGGAAATTGGGATACCCCTTCAGTGGGTCTATCCAAAAGACTCCCAAATTGCATAACTCTTATCTGTAGGGAGAAAGGAAAGTCCCTGACTGGTGAACAGGAGATGTGAAGAAGAAGTAAAGGCAAGAGTAACTGGCATTACAAGTTCTAGACAGAGAACCAGAAAAAAGTTTGAACAGGGAAAATTTCAAATGTTTATATCAGAGTCCACTGGGATTTCTTAATGAAAGCTTCCAAAAGCATCTTTCTATTGGGCTCCTCCTCATTTTACTTTTGTCTTCCAAGGCTGGACTCTAGAGTGATGGATTCAGGATTTGCTTTCCGGTATTTTGATAGCTGTTGGAGTGGTGAGAATCAGTGTCAGTTCCCTCTCAAAGGCTTCTAGATAGGGGAAGAAAACAAATTTATCCATCATTTTAGAAGTTTTTTATCTCCTACCCTCATCATTAATGGCAATGGAACTGTTACTCTATGGTAGAAAAAGTGGGAGGGGGATGGACATAGGGGCCTTTTCTGGAACTTTAACCATTAATTCTTCTGCCCATTCCCAGCACCTCAAGCTGCAAGTGATTTCGTGAGATGTAGGGGTTGGAACTGGAAGGTTAACTGAAAGTGAGACTCCATACTACAGCATCTTTGAGGTCATCACCTATATATCACCTTACTGATATATCTGCTAGAGGGTCACCCATGTGTTGGAAATAAAATCTGGTGTCTAAATACACCACGATACTGCACAAAAAACAAACTGGAAAAACAAAAACAATTCAACAAAGAGACTTTTACTTTTGCAAAAGGGTTTTTTTTGCTTCATGAGGTATCAAGCAAGCATACAAAGAAAGACATTTGATAGACATTTACCCTAACACAAGAATATTGTGTCTTTTCCCCATTGGTTGAGGTCTGATCTCACAGTCTGTAGTGATTGACTAGTTTTAAAATAATTGACAGAAGGGGAGGAAAGGAAAGGGGGAAGTGCCATCAAGTCTCTGGAACATAGCAGGGCTTTTGAATGAACAAGGTGCAGGAAATATAAAATAGCATGCAAAGGTTGCATTCCTGTGATCTTTCTTTTGATAGAAAAGACTTGAATTTTTCTTATTTTCCTCAAATACTCATATGATTAATTCTTCATACATGCGCCTATAAGCACAAAATGTCATTGGTTCACCAAGGTGAAAATGAATAGAACTCTTTGATACACTAACCAGAGTCTCCCCAGGAAATTTGAATAACAGTGATCATAGAAATATGAAAATGACCGGAATATTAGGGGACTGAGATAAAGAGAAACATAAATGAATAGTGTAGCTGAAAAAAAAGGAATGCTTTGTAATTAGAGTTTTGGAAAGTGAGAAAGATTGCAATGAGGAAGCTGAGAAGGACTCAGAACAGAAACACACATGAGTATGTCATATCCCCTGGCCAAATGAAGACATTGGCTCTAGTAGCAGAGATCATGCAGCTTTAAATGCTGACAAAGGTTAAAAAAGGAGGAGGACTTAGAACTCTATTAAACCTGAGGAATGCAATGATAAAATTGCAATGAGTTCCAGGGGATAAAAGAATAAATGGAAACCATTATTAAATAATTTGAGACATGGGACTGGAGAAATACTCAGTGATTAAGAGTACTGGCAGCTTTTGGACAGGACCCTGGTTTGAGTCCTAGCATCCACATGGTGGCTAACGATCATCTGTAACTCCATTTCCAAGGGATCCAGTGCCCTCTTCTGGTCTCCTCAAGGACTGCTTGACACAAGTGCACTTACATACACTCAGACAAAGCACTTATACATATGAAGTAATAAATAAATAAACAAATTGAAGACAACAGATTAACAGATACTTCCTTTGTTGGTTGCTCTTTTCCATAACAGAGAACATAAGTATCTGAAAATGCTCTGAGGTCAAAAGAGTGTATTTTTTTTCTTTTTATGTATGAGGTAGCAGAGCCAGCTTTTACTTTAATGAGAATGTTTAGTCAGGGCATTTTGATAACCTAACATTGGGGTCTGAGTGGAAAAGAAATGGCGTATAGCAAAAGAAGCTTCTTTGATGAGTAGTGAGAGACACAGCTGTCTGTAATACAAGGATGCACACTTGGAATGTAGTAAGAAATTACTTTGTTTTTCTAAAACAAAAGGTGACAGAAGTATATTCTCTAGAGTCTATGCCTCTTCATCCATATGTGCTTGGCTATGTCTACAGTACCATGCATAAATTCCCTCCCACTGAAGGGCCAATTAGACAGCTGCTTATTATCACCGAGATTAAAGTGTCACTACTGTGCCAATAGAGATAATTTTCTTTGTCCTTTACTGCTGTTGCTCATAGGTTTTACAACTGGGTAAGGCCATGGATTAGTTTTCTTCCTTGGCAGCTTGCACAATATTTTCTGATACTCTAAGTGTTAGGCTTCAGAGAGAGGCTTCCAGGTCAGTTCCAGCTCAACTGCTCTAAGTCCTATGTCCAAAATATGTGGTGTCTTCAGCAATAGAGTCTTACCTTCAAGTTCTGTTAGGCAGTAAAGTGATGTGGCAATAGGATACATTATTTTGGGAGTCTCTTGGATTACCAATTTGTAGCAGATGGAGACTGTTATAAAGCTGCACAAGGGATCAAATGCAGAGAACAAGTGACTGTGAGGTGCCCAGTTCTAAGTGACACATCTACAATGCAACCTCCACATCTAAAGCTCATGGAACATTATGCAAGAGGGGAGGGAAAGAACGTAAGAGACAGAAAGACAAGATACCTACTGTTAATTAATGAATTCTAGGCATGATAAGGGATGAAATCACCACAGTATGATAGTCTAACAAGATTTGTGTAATGGCAAAACCAGTTGACAAGCCAAGGAAGATGGGGTATATTTCACAGGTTCCACCTCATGATGAATTATAAGCAATCAGTGGGTACTGAGGGAGGAAAAGCAGTTTCCTCCATGGACGAGCTCCCTGAGAGGTTATCAACCTTCAAGACAGGTGCATGCGAGCACCACTAAGTGAACTCAATACATTTCATATATGCTTTTATATATGTACATTTATAAGTGTATGAATATATATATTTAACAATAGTCAAAGTGAGAAATTGAGAGGGAGTGAGGGAGACCAGAGAGGAGCTGGAGGGGAACTGGGATGGATGGAAATAATGCACAGATGATACTCATGTATGGAAGTCTCAAAAATAAAAAGTAACTATAAAGTAAAGAAAAATAGTCTGTCACAAGATCATGGCTTCATTTTCTGTTAAATTGTTTATTTGAAGAGAAATCAAAAGAACATATTAATGTAATGTGGTATATTTGTTAATAGGAATATTATTAAATTATCTTCTGATTGCTTCTGTTCCCTTCATACTCTTATGCCACGTGAAATCAAGGTCACTGCTGCAGACCAAGGAATTTACTCAGAAAATAATTCTTCGCACTAGTTGCAGATACTAGCACTGGGGTATCTGCTGAAGTAAGGAATTGACAAAATTCTTATTAGTGCCGTAATATGCCAAGGTTGGAGTTATAAATATGTTTGAGACAAAATAAGTTAAAAGCCATACTACTACATAGAAGTATTAAGTTCTAGTTCCCAGGATGATTATTGTTCCCCCTACTATCATTTTAGGTTTCTCCCTCTAAATATTAATGGTTCATAGTGTTTTTATAAAAGTTTTCTCAAGAAAATTTTAAGGAGACTATTATACACCAGATGTATTAGTGAATATAATTTATCCATGTTATCTTGTGTTGTTTAAAATTAGTCAATGGAAAGTTGTAGTGTCCAGGTGTGGTGGCACACAACTTTAATCCCAGCAGAAAGGAGGCAGACGCAGGTGAATCTCTTTGTGAGATCAAGGCCAGTCGGTCTTCATAGCCAGTTCCAGACCAGCTGGGGCTACACAAAGACCCTGTCTCAAAAAAAAAAAAAAAATAATGTTGTTAGCCATCTCCTCCTTGTAGATTTTGAATAAAGTAAAGGAAACAATAGTGACTCTTCCCTCTACGATTAAGTCAGTTCTTGAAAAGTATGATATAGCTTACAGTCAGCATAACTTTGCTTACTATACAATGATTGCTGGTGATTAACTCTTCAGAAAATTATAGTGTTAGCATTCAATCATGTAGATTCTATAAATTTGTCCTGTAACAATTTGCCTTTTCACATGCCTTACTTTAGAAGATGTGGCATTGAACAGCAAAGATACCTAAACCATAGGCTCCTGGTTAAAAAAAAAAAAAAAAAAAAAAAAAAAAACGAGTGGTTCATTCTCGAGCTCACTTTTACTTAGTTTTCCATTGTCCTCTGTCCTCTCTGCAAAAGTGTCTCACAAAGACAGATGCTTCTTAAAAATTAGAATTTTTACATTTTAAGGACAAAAGTAGAATTAATATTATCATAAAGTTTTTTAAAATGGAGTTTATCACTATCATTTACTCTGGTACCAGCAGGTATAACAAAGCAATTAGGTGTTCAGATACTTGGCAAAGAGAAAATAAAAAGTTATAGCTTGGCAGACAGACATTTCAGTGAGGGACGTAACTGATTATTAACTGCTCACCAGAACATACCTCCAATTTCCAACTCACATTTTGGTGGACTTTGTGCCTACTGCATAGTATATTCTAAGTAAAATTCTGACAAGTAAGGAATACGTGACTCTCAGCTCATCTCACCGAAGATTTCTTTACATTTCCTTCTACAGTCCTCCAGCTGTCCTGTGATATTTTGCTTTTATGCCAACTTTGGTGATGAAACAGAATTGTACTTGAATGTCTTAACTGTCATATCTATATAGAGAAACCCTCAGTGTACATAGATCTGGGGATCCAAAGCAAAAGGGCTGCCAACTTCATGTTGAGGCTTCTTATCTATGGCTCTCTCCTAGTTGGAAGGTTCATAAAACACAGCTAGGCTGGTAAAGTGTTTCTGAAGTTTGTTGATCTTAATAGCATGGGGGGAATTTAGATATTCTGAAGGTCAGGATAATCTTTCCTGTAATTCCACATACCTCTCTCACCAACACTTTTGTTAGTCTTATGAGTTTCCTTCATGGTCTGTTGTAAAGCACAAATGATGATGGTGGAGCCAGATGATAGAACACTAGAAGCATCCAGAATGTCAATTGGAAGCAGACAGTTTGCACAAGAATTTCAAGAGTCCCAGGGCCGGAGAGATGGCTCAGCAATTAAGAGTGATTACTGCTCTTGTAGAGGACTGAAGTTGAGTTCTCAGGACCTACAACTTCCTGTAACTCTATTTCTAGGGGATCTGAAGTCCCCTGGCCTCTGTGGGCACCTGCATGCATGTGGTGAACATAAACTCATGCAAGCACACACACATACACATAAAAATAATAAATAAACTGTTTTCAAAAAAATTGGAAGGTATTGAGGGAAGGATGGGGATAATGGGGCACTGTGACTAGGGAAGGAGAGAGAGAGAGGGAGGAGAAAAGTTGGATGGGAGAAATAAGAGTAGCGATGAGTGAATTTGGGTGGGGGTCTAGGAAACCTATAGGGAAAAGTGATGACTTAGACACTCTATCAGAAATGCACATAGAATGTCTGAACATTGATGCATATATATGCATCTTGGCAGAGAATGCAGTGCCAGATATAAGAGACCTCACTTAGAGTGACAACTGTGCTGTACAGCACTCATCAAAGAAGCTTTTTTGCATCAGATGGAGGCTATCACAGAGTTGCACATTTGGTCAGGCACAGAGAACACACATCTGGGAGATACCCAGTACTAAGTGACACATTTGCAGTAGAATCTTTACAACTAAGACCCATGAAACATAGGGAATAAGGGGTAAAGAGGGCTAATGCACCCCTCAACTCTCACCAGTGAGGCTCTCTTGTACATCAGAGTGTGATGCACACAGAAGGCCACAACTGTCCAAGTTTTGGAAAATAAGAGACTGTAGAGTGTAGGATGGAGCTCCTATACAGAACCTCACCCACCCATGGCTCAGGGACCATTGTGGAGGAGGAGGAGGTGGGAAGATTGTATGAGCCAGGACTGGTTCATGATTACAGGAAAGTGGAAACTTCCAAGTCACTGGAGGCTTGCTCATGTGAGCCTGTGGCAGAGGTGGCATCAAGTGTGGGATCCATGTAAGCTAAATGAAACAAGGGCCCAAAGGGGGGGGGTGAGAAATAGGTGGCAGGCCAGCACTAGATTGAGAACCATTTGAGATTGATTGCTGCTGGGTGAGGGACAGTATGACTTAACATGTGACCACTGGATGGGCTTACTAGACTCCAGTGGATGCATTTACACTGAAGGACATTTGGGTATAAATACCTGAATGAATAGGACTCAGCATGTATGGCAGAGTGCTTAGGGTTTGGAGGGGGCATAGGGGAATGCATGGATGGGGGAGGGGGATCTGGATTTGAGTGGGAAATGTTGCATGAAATTTAAAAGTTCAGTAAAGAAAACTTTAAAAAAAAATTTAGGCCCCAGCATGCCATGGGTGAGGTGATGGCACTCAGGAAGGTAGGCCCCTGGCTGGGGATAGAGATTGGGCACTGCCAGTCTGAGTGCCAGTGGGAAGAGATCCCGAAATTCTTCAAGCATCTGTTGACCAAGCTCATCACCAATTAGATGACATGGCTGAACTTCTCCTTGGGGAGTCGAAGCTAGAGCAGCACTTGAGGGAGCGGCCCCTGTGTCAGGTAGCCAGTCCCTGAGGCCTCAACTGACCAAAGTGTGGAAGCATTTGACTGCTGCCATGGCCTGAGGGAACCTCAAGTCAGAATTCCTACAAGAATGCTTTCTCTTTAATAACACTGAATCCATTTAGTATTGCTTGTATGTGACTGTGTGTAGCACCATCTACTTGGAGCACGTGTAGCTTCTCAGTCCTACATTAGAGATAGAATATTTATAATAATAAAATATAAATATAGCCCTATTTACTGCTATTCTTATTTAATAGATTATTCATAATGACTGGATTTATCATTGGAACAGCCATGGCAATCTGAGCAACGTTTGCCAACTGACTGAGTGATAAATGATCTCATAAATGGATTCAGTTATTCTCATTCCTGAGATTCACTAGTATGTTCCTTTCTCACATTAGAGGGTATATTTTTGGCTACTACAAAATTGTGCATAGGACAGAGTGGAATAATGTACATATCCTTCAAGGAAATTAAGAAGTGTACAGAACTTTTGGATACTAAATGAGCTTTGGATACATGATTTCTGAGGCTAGACTATGAAGAAATTTCTCATTTTTGCTCTCTTAGATAGGTTATGCCCTATCATATGGTTTCTACAGGGTCAGGAGCACATCAGTCTACTAGGCAAAGACTTGAGCCTTACTTCCATAAGCACCACTGATCCTTCAGTACACAAGCAAGTCAGTAGCACTGCATTATTTAGTACGAGCTTGAATCCTCGGCTGACTTCAGTCCTGGTCAATATACTGATGGAAGCCTTACCAGAAACCCCGAACTACAACCACCTGTCTAAGCTGAATTCATGACCCTCTAAAAACTATGTCATATAATGCATGTCCATTGTTATTTTAAGTCACCAAGCTTTTATGCAATTTGCTATGCAACATGTATAAGTACTGCATATAACTGAATCAATGAGAGTCAAAATTAAATGGATAATTCTCCTGTTTTTGACTGCTGAATAAGTTCTGTTATCAACTGTCTATATAAAAGTAATTCTCCTAAAAGGACAAATATGAAGTTTGTGATTTTATAAACCTGGTACAATGACTATGGAAGGCATTTTGCTACAATTACTTGAAGTTCATTACAGGTCAAAATGGTTGTGTTATGATCTAGGATACATATTTAGACACCTACTACCATTAGAATTGACAAGTTTATTTCTTCAAGGAAAATTTTTACTTTTCTGAATGTGGTCTGTTAGGGTGACCGATATTAGGAGGTAGAGTAATTTTCTTTTTCATTGTTCAATTTTTAATAAACATTAATTGTATAAAACAACGGGTTTCACTGTGGCATAGTCATGCATGTATATAATGTACTTTTGTCATTTTCACACACATTACCCTCTCTTGTTCCCCCTCTGTCTTACCCCAGTCTCCTTCTTGTCTGCAAATAGTAGGAAGAGGTGGAATAATTTTCATTTAAATGTCTTTATCAGATAAGTTTATGAATATTATTATAGTTATATACCTTGATTACTTAAATATTAACTATTTGTTCGCACCCAACCAAGCAATTAAAAAATAATATAGAACCAGCTACTTAACAAGTTAAAAATCTTTGAACTACCTATCAGTTAATTTCTTTTTCAAAAGTTTATGTGTAGGAAAAATTAGGAATTTGGATTTGCTGTTTCAGAGGTCTGAAACACCTTTGAAATTTAACCAATATGCTACATTTTTAAAGAAAACATGCAGCTATTAATAAAATTTAGGTTTTAAATCAAGTGCCATGAACAATAAATGGTTTATTGAAACATTTAAATTTCCTACTTTGGGGCATAAATCTTTTTTTATATTAATTGACCCGAAAGTTTTCAAACAAGCATGGGGTATTTGTTAATAAAGCAGTATTAGATACCTGAGTCACAATGTATCAGAATTTTCAGAAAGGCGACCCTGGCAATCTATGGTGGGTACTATAATGAAAGTGATAAGCCATTTTTCTTATGATTAAAAAAATTTTGTGCCACTGGGTGTGCCAAGCTATTAAAGAATTTGGAACCTAGACAATGGCAATTCAACCTTTGATATAAACTATTTAGATATTATACCATCAGCTAATACCAATAGTCATTGTTACATACAATTTATGATAAGAATATATATGGGAATATTTATAGATTCTTGAATATTGTGATGGTTAATATTGAATATCAACTTGAATAGTATAAAATATCACCTAAGAGATAAGTTCCAAGTATGTCTGTGAGTTTCTACATTGGGTTGATGTAGGAAGATCTATGACAAATAAAGGCAGCGGCATGGGCTGGGATCCAGAACTGAACACAAAGCATTCATTGCTATTTGCCTCCTCACTGTCAATACAGTATTACAGCTGCTTTGCACTCCTGCTGCCATACCTGCCATGAGGGCTGAGTCCTGGAATTGTGAGCCAAATTAAACCCTTCCTTTTTCAGGCTGCTTTATCAGGTATTTTGTCATAACAACAAGACAAGAAACTAATACAAATATATTCTTTGAGTTCTTATAAGAGCTTTTTGTAGTATTAGGGCAGGGACCCAGGCCTTCATGCATACTAGGCAAATGCCCTACCCTTGAACTGTATTCCTAGTTCCTTGGGTTTCTACATCAATTAGCTTTCAAAAAATTTAAAGAAATGTCTTTTTATCACACGTACTGGTTTTGTAGGTCTGAAATCAGAACACTGTAGTGGGAGCTGACTTGTCTCTACACCCTAATACCTCACACTCTGGTTGCAAAATCCTAAACAACTGCAGTAACTATGTATGATGACATCTAAAATGATGGAGGAGCTTCTTCTCTCATATATATCTATGCTATACACTTTCAAAGAAAGCTGAGCCAAAGCTACTGGCCAGAGTGCTGGCATGAAGTATTGGCACATGGGTTGGCACATGGCAGTCTCAGGATACTTATCTCTCAAATGATGGCTCATGGATTCAAGTGTGAGGAGTTCACTGTACAAATGAAACTTGCATGACGTCTCCTGAGGTACCCTAGGGAATCATTCATTATTATCTAATAAGTTCTTAGCAGTAATTAATTACTAAGACAAATCATGCACAATATTAGGAAACTTAAACTCAACTATAATAGGAATGTTTAGAGTTTGTGATGTATAGAAAGCTGAACAAGTATAGTTGTTTTAAGAGATCCATGTGAGAAACTTTTCTAACAGAACCAAAATGTGTTTATTTTTTCCTCAAACAACTCAATATTTGCTGTGACTACTTAGTATCTTTCTTTGCAAAAGATATCAACATAGTTTTCCTAAGTACAAAGAACTTTATAAAGTACATTTTGTACCTGATATTTTATAAGGTAAAACATTCAGTGGGGAATACTACGGGTATCATAAAATGTATAGATAAGTAAGTAGACTTTCATATAATTATTAAAAATGTAGGAAGATTAGTGAAGTGCTAATTGGAGATGACCTATCTAGTAAGATGTCAGGTCAGAGGTCTGCTCTAGACATATGGTGTGCTGGAATTCATAAGAATTGAACATGTAGGATTAATTTAGGCACTCAATGGAAAAATTAGAGTTACAAAATCCATGGAGTAACAAAGAAGTTCCTTTGTCCATATTAAAGTAGAGAAATTGTGTTGGTAAAATGAACAAAGAGAAAACCATAGATCATAAGAAATAAAAAAGTCAAGAAGAGATTATCAGTTGTGTTGGATACTGAAATGAGGTCTAGGTGAGGATTCAAAATAATCTTTTGAATTCTTAATGAGTAAAAGAACTTCCACTTCTGAGCAAGACTGTATCACAGAGCAGATCTGTCCTTTCAGCTAACACAGAAAGCTTGATGCAGTTACATAAGGTGGCGGCTTTGAAGACATGGATTTCCAGGCAATTAGAGGAAGTGAGTGATGAGAGGCCCCAAGAGGAGCTCAGGATGTCCATGTTCATTTCAACGAGGCAGTGTGGGCTGCGCCACAAGGAGGAGCAGCCAAGCAGAGGTTGCTGAACTCTAATAGTTGAGAAAGAGCGAGAACTCAGGAATGCAAGAGGCTATGACCTGTGGGAAGAGGAATATGTCGCAGTGAGATAATTTGGAGATCTACAGCATCTCTCAAGTAGTCAAGAGAATGTGGAATGCTTTCAAATAACTGAAGTATTTCTTTTTTAAAAATTTTATTTATTATTTTTATTTTTATGTGTATGATATATTGCCTGCATGTATGTGAGCACACCAGTGTTGTGTAATGCCGCGGAGGTCAGAAGAGGGCATCAGATTCCCCTGCAACTGGAGATAAGGACAGTTCATAGCCGCCATGTGGGTGCTGGAAATCGAACTCTGGTCCTCTGCAAGAGCAGTCAGTGCTCTTAACCGCTGAGCCATCTCTCCAGCCTAAGAGCAACAGTCAAGCATATACATAAGAATACAAACTATCCAAAACACACCTGAGAACAATGGACATAGTGATCCAAAAAATGTGCCCTTGATGCAAATAGGCTTTCCAGCCATATTGAAGAGAAGCAAACTGATCAGTCAAAATTAATCTTAACTTACTCTCCTGTCAGAATACACTGGCAAGGACAAATAGTGATTATAACCATTTCCATTTGTTTAAAATATTTAGTAGACATAAGAAAAAAGAAGAAAAAAAATCCACATCAAATTTGGTAAGTATGAAAACTGAGCTAGTAGAGATGAAATAAGAAATGAGTTTAGCACCAGATTGGACAATGTATAACAAGTGACGAGTGGCCTTAAAGATACAATAATAGGAAAAACCAAAATGAGATTCATGAAATGAAGGAAAAGTGATGAGATTACATACTAGAAATCTAAATGTATGATAAAGAAATAAAACATAGAAATATTGTTTTTTTAAGGTTTTCTGTGTGTTTTCTGTGTGTGTGTGTGTGTGTGTGTGTGTGTGTGTGTATGCATATGGGCTCAACCAGAGACTAGGAGAGGGTACTGGATCAACAGGAGCTGGATGTATAGACAGTTGAGAGAGTCCCGATATGGGTGCTATGGGAATGAGCTCTCTTCTGAAAAATCAGGAAATGCTCTTATCCACTAAGCCAGCTCTCCAGCCTTGAGATACTGTTAATAAACAATGAGATAAAAATGGACTCTAGGGATGGAGAGATAGCTAAGCAGTTAAGGGACTGGCTGCTCTTGCAGAAGACTCAGGTTTGATTCCCAGCACCCACATGCTAACATGATTAATAACCATCCATAACTCTAGTTCCAGTATCTGTTGTCTTCTTCTGACTTCCATGGACATTGGACAATACGGGTACACTTACACACAGGAAGGCAACACATTCATACACATAAAAAATAAAATAAAATATTTTTTTAAATATACTCTTAAAGATACCTAAACTCAATTCAAATAAAAACAGAAAATATATAAAAAAAGAAAATCATTAGAATAACAAGATTTTATGTCTACTGCTAAACATTTTAAATGTTAAAGGTTCTAAAAAGTTCTGTTAAAAGGCAGAAATTATTAGATAGATTGAAATATAACAAGTATATGCTACTTATGAGAAATTAATCTGAACTATAGACATAAAGAAATTAAAAATGAAGTTAGAAGACATTTATATTCATGAGTGTGAGGAAAGGTAAAATGCCATTATTAGTATTAGTCAAGGTAAATTTAGGGAAAGCAATGTTAGTAATTATTTAGGGAAATAATGCCATTTCTTTGTTATAAAGGGGTTGTATTTTCATGGTCATATAGGGATCCAACATATTTATGTACTTAGTAGGAGAGTTTCAAAATCCAAGAGAAAAGTGGCTGAATTGCAAAAAGAAATGAGAAATCCCTAAGTAAGTCCAGTTTCAGTACTCACTCATCAACAATTGATAGTAAGAAAGGAAGAATGCAGATCAGAGAAATGTATTACACCATCCATGAACTCGAACTGGTGGCAATGTTAGAACACTTTCTCAAAAAGTAACAGAATGTGTGATCTGTGGGCATTGACTACCAAACAAATCTCAATAAATTTAAAAATGTTTAAGAAAAAGTCTGCACGGTTTCACACCACAATGAAAATATGTTTGAACTTGGCAATAGAATTATAGATGTTTCCGTATCATAGAAAATTTTAAAAATGTATTTCTAAATAAACTATGGACCAATGAGTAAATCAGAAGTGAATTCTAAGACTTTGCTGTTATCAAAATTGAACGCAGCATATCATAATTTGTTGGACACCATCATACAGTACACAAGGAGAATTTATGATACTGAATTCTGTACTGGGATCAAATAAATGATATCTGCTCCTGTCTTAGGACAATAAGGAACAAAGGTAATTTAGATCCAATATAAGACAGGAATGATAAAGATCAAAATGAAAATAAATGAAATAGAAAGCAAAACAAGAAATAGAAAGATTGGTAAGGTCAAAGCTACATCTTTGACAAAGTACTCAAACTTTTGGCCTCTATGCAAATGGCAGAATAGCTTTGGGAAACTGAGTCTCTTAACCGTTCTACATACATGGACTTCAGCAAAGAGAAATGAAAAGGTATGTCCAAAGACTTGCACACAAATGCTCATATCTACTTATCCAAAAACTGGAAGCAACAAACTGTCCTTAAACAGATAAGCCTACAGAGAAACTGAGGCATATGCATACAGAATACTATAAAAAAGAAACAACAATACAGCACTATGAGGGTTTGAATGAGAAGTGTCCCCCATAGGCTCACGTATTTGAAGATATGGTCAACTGGTGGTGTCATTAGGGAAGCTCATGCAATCTTTAGGAGGTGTGGTCTTGCTGGAGGGTGTGTCCCTGGTATTCATAGCCTTGCCCCATTTCCAGCTTGCTTTCTCTTTGCTTCTGCTTGCTCATGCTCAGCTTTGTGCTCCAACTGCCTCCTGCCATGCCTCCCCCATTGTGATGGAGTCTCATCTTTGTGGAACCGTACGGCAAATAAACTTTTCCTCCTATAGGTTGTTGTATTCATGGTGTTTTATCACAGTAACAAAAAAGTAACCAATACAACCACATAAAACGTTAATCATGCTGAGTTAAAGACCAGATAATATATGATGGTTCCATTTACACAGAATTCCAGGCAATGATAATTTACCCCTGATATCAGAAAGCAGTTGTCACCCACCTAGTGCCAGAGTATGACAGTGAGAGGCTATAGCAAGGACTACCAAGAGACCTGAGCATGCTGTACAGTACTTTGGTTATGATGAAGCTGAATTCACATGTGCTGGCTGCTATTGTCCTCCAAGTCAGCAATCTGGTAAAAGCTTCCATGTTATTTGGAAACTCACAGATGTTCTTTGTCTTATAAGATGCAGCAAACAATTATGGTTAAATTTCTCTTGCTGGCAAATGGCTTAGTAATTTCTATGCTATTAACAACAGTAATTTGAGGCTGAGAGACAGCTCATTAGTAAGAACACTGGTTGCTCTTGCAGAAGACCCACATGAAAGATAACAACCATCTGTTAACTCCAGTTCCAGGGCATCTGACACCCTCTTCTGGCCTCTCTGGGTTTGCACATAGTTGGTGCAACTTATATACATGCAGGTAGAACACTCATACACATAAAATTTTTAAAAAATTACTAATTAGTAATCCTTAAAAGTTATGTTTTAAATTCGAATTTGCACAATCGTGATTTCTTTCAGAACTTAGAAAATTTAACTGTGAAACAGTAAGCAAGAGGTCTGTGTCCAAATGAAGAAACTTAAACATTGGGGTGGCTTGAAGTTTTTAAAGCATATTAAATGAAGAACTCTGAAGTATAAGCTGCCCAATGAAAAGGATTCATTAGTTACTATTCAGTGATAATCATGTTTAAATGATAAACTGATGGAAGAGTGACCCTCAAAATAATAATGTAGTGTTTATTAGGAAAGAAAAATTGTAAGAATAATTTGATAATTATTCTTTTATTGTGTGTCTGGGTATTTTGTGTGTAAGTTTTGGCATGTGCATGACATGGTGCATATGTGGAGGTCAGACTACAGCCTCTGGTGTCTGTTCTTACTTTCTGCCTTGTTTGAGACAGGGTCCCTCTTTGTTGTTCATTGTGCATACCAGGCTGGCTGGACCATGAAATTCTGGGGATTTTCCTGTCTCTATCTCCCGTCTCCCCATCTGAGCACTGGGTTTAGAGCTGCACTACCATATCTGGCATTAGATGGGTTCTGGGTATTTGAACTCAGGTCTTCACAGTTGCCCACCAAATGCTTTAACCACTGAACTATCTCCCCAACTCTAACTATAAATATATTCTAAGAATGCAAGGACATCGCATACTTTGTATGAACACAGCATGTCAGAAGTACCATTGGAATTTTTAATATGTAAAAGCTAATAAAGTGGTGTTAATTTTAATATAAGAATCATTTACTTATAATTTTAATTAATTTGACATTTGGAAACAATATAATCATATAACTACTTTTAAAACTGCTTAGTACTCTGTATCAAATATTTAGTACTCTGTATTTTCTAGAGTGTTTCAGCTTTTGAGATATTTTGAAACTTTAAAAGTAGTATAGGTGATCTAAAGCTTTAAAAATCTATTTTTGCTTTGGTTATTTAAAGAAGAAATCAGAATCCTCAAAAATGTTATTGTATTATTACTGTTATTATTATTTTCAACACTGAGAATCAAACTTACAACTTCACACGTGCAATGCTGCATCCTACCACAGAGCTACATTTTATATTCAATTTTATTCTTAAAATAGAAAAATATTTGAAACACAGTTGGCATCATTAGTGATTTTTAGCAATTTTTTTTTAATCACAAGACACTAGTGTACTCAAGTATCCTAGTCTTTTGCTAACTTGACTCCAATTTCAGCAAATATAAAGCATGTAGGCTAAAACATAATTGGCAAAGAATTTTGCTGCACTCCAACGAAGACTGCCAATATCCTAGCTTCAGGGAATTCTTTCTTCTCTATATAATCAAAGCAAAACATAGATGGTTTTACCTTTTGATTGCCTATGTTACTTTAAAATTTTCAAAATAGCTTAACAAAATATCTACCCAATCAACTTAGCTAGTTCCATTTATCAAATGATTCCTAAAAATATTATCTGTAGGATCAAATTAATCATGCATATTTATTAGAACTCAAAAAGTGTCAGGCGCTGCTCCTTGTATTTACATAAATTACTTTATTTGATACTGTCAGTTTTTGACTGAGTTTCAATTATTTCTTTAAAGAATTTGTGGTTTAGAAACCTTCACATGTCAAATGTCACAAACCTAGCTAGGAATGGCGACAATACAGGAATCTAAATGTGTCATGCCCAAAAGCCAGTTCACCTCCTTGTTTCTTTATATACATTGTTCCTTTGTGTCATTCACTGTATTTCAAATGCATCTATTAATACCCTGGAAAAAGTACAACACTAAAGCTAGTACCATAACACTACCACCAACAATGCGGTGACTACTGCTTTGGTATCATTTGTCCTTCCTGAAACTTATGTAAAAATCACATTTTATTTAATCACACATGCTAACAAAGAATGAGCGCTTAAACATATGGTGTCACCTTCTCTTCTTTTCCACATTAACCTGATTACTGATATGGTTGTATACTTTTCATAGAGGTCATGAGTCAACTGAACACTGGCATAGATTTGGAGTTGACAGAGTTTTCCTTCATTATTGAAGAAGCTTTTTTGTTGTCAAATGGATGCATAATTTTTTTCTCAAGCACCCATCAGAAATCATTACAATTCTTCAGCATATATATTAAATCTATTTTCATTTTTCTGTTTTGAGATAAACACTGTGTTTTTTTTTGTTGGTTGTTTTTGTTGTTGTTGTTGTTTTTTTTTTTTTTTTTTTTTTGGTGGTCTTTTTGAGACAAGGTCTCTCTGTGGCCCTAGCTGTCTTGGAACTCACTATGTAGACCAGGCTGGCCTTGAACTCACAGAGATCTGCCTGCGTCTGCCTCTGAGTCCTGGGATTAAAGGCATGCGCCACCACACCTGGCTACACTGTGTGTTTTAATTCTCATAATCTGGGGCTAGAGAGATAGCTCAGGGCCTTAGAGCATTCTCTGCCTTTTTGTAGGTCGTAAGTTCATTCCCAGCACCCACATGGTGGCCAACAACCATCCATAATTCCAGTTCCAGGGGAGCTGATGCCCTGTTCTGGCCTCCACAGATACTTCACTACACGTATGCACTCACAGAGATGCAGACAAAACACTCATACATGTAAAATAAAAATAAACAGATTAATTCTCATCACCTATTATATACATTTATTTAATATCACTTCATTGGTCCTCCAACTTTAGTTTTCCTTCAGTGTCTCTTATGCTTGACACCAGCAAGAACTTTTGAATCTGTCTTATCATACCACTCTCTCTCCCCAAACATGCATATTCAGCTGGCCAAAAGGACATTTAAATTTCCTTTCTATATAAACTAATGTATGACTGTTTCCACACTTGTTCTTGTAACTGCATTTTTTTCAATAAACAAAGTAATAAATCAGTGAATGAATTATTTTATATAGTAGAAATCTAGGTGTCACATTCATGAGCTTTTTACTTAATCTTCCACATTTCTAAAATAATAGTATCATTAATTTGAGGGTACAATAAAAATCTCCCAGTGAGTAAAAATTGAATTTGTCATGTATTTTCCTGTCTTGTGAGTATTGTACTAATCCATTCTGTACTCTCACCTTCTATGAACACACTGTCGTGGTTTGAATGGAACATCCCCAATGGGCTATGTATTAGTCACTTTTCTGTTGCTGTGATAGAAACACTGACCCAAGCAATTTATAGAAGGAAGAGTTTATTTGAGCTTATGGTTCCAGGGGAATTACAGTCCATCATGGCAGGGAGGCATGGTGGCTGGAGGTGACTGGAGCAGGAGCAGCAGAAGCTAAGCTCTCACATCATCATGCAGGTATAGGAAATAAGAGCAGCTGGATATCCAGTAAGGCTTAAGAACTCTCTAAACCAACCCCCAGTGATGTGCTTCCTCCAGGATAGTCACACCTTCTAAAACCTCTCAAAACAGCACCACCATGTGGGGACAAAATGTTCAAATACTTGGAGCCTATAGGGGACATTTTCATTCAAATCATCACATTCCACCCCCTGGCCCCCATAGGCTATGACCATATAAAATGCAAAATACATTTAACCCAACTTTAAGAGTCCCCATATTCATTATCACTCTCAATACTATTTAAAATCCACAGTCAAAAGCCTCTTCTGAGACTCAGGTAAATATCTAACTGTAAGCCTCTATAAAATCAAAAGACAAATTACATACTCCCACCATACAGTGGAACAGAATACACATTACCATTCCAAAAGGGAGGAATGGAGGCATAGTAAGGAAATATCGGACCAAAACAAGACTGAAAACCAGAAGGGCAAACACCAAATCCAGTAGCTCCATGTCCAACTTCTGGGACTTTACTTCCAAAGGGCTTGGATGGCTCAGCTTCTGTAGCTTTGCTGTATGCAACACACTTCTCTCTCTCTTGTTTTGGTACCACTCCCTGTGTGCAGGTCTTCTTGGCAGATGCCTCACAGCTATGGCATCACTAAGGTCTTGTTGGGGTTTCCATTGACAACTTGGCTTCACCTTCAGAGTTTCATGCAATGGCCTATCAGGGCCTTCTCTAGGCAGGAGCACCCCTGCTTCATGCTGCCTGCCCTTGAGGCTCTCTGAAACCTCACAGAATTGATGAACCCTTCACTCTTCCACCTTTCATGCCTCTAAAGCCAGCACCAGGTGAACAACACTGCCAAGTTTGACTACAAGTTTGGGGTGGACCCCAGCCTGCTTTATCCATTTTAGAAGCTTTTCTCTTCAGTGGCCCCTGCAGCATTTTCTTTTCACAAGTTGGAGGCTTAACTAGGTGTGGTCTGGCCCTGGAGGCACTCTCTCCTTTGTTTAAGTTTGAATCTCTAGGCCCCTCCTTAATCACTTTAATCTCTTTAGTCACTTTAATCTCCTTATCAATGGGATCCTCTCCATCACATGCCAGGGCTCCAACATTTGTGTCCCTAGTGCTCTTTTTCAATCAGAACTCTGTTTCTTTCTGCCCCATTTGCACTCCTTAGCTATAGATCTACATAATAGTCACCATTAATAGCAACACCACCATTTCTAAATTAGGTTGTCTTGAAATTTCTTCTGTCAGTGAAATTGGTCCATGGCCTTTCAACTTAGTCTCAGGCAACCTTTTAGGTTGAGGGCTGACTCCAGCCATACTCTTTGCTAAAATATCCCAATTGCTGCTTAAGTCCTTATTTCCCTCTGGAACTACATTGTTCTCAGAACTACTTTCTTCTAGGCATCTAATAGCCTAGCCTGTTAAGTTCTACTTAGAGCAATCAACTGCTTTTCTAGCCCAACTTCCAAAGTGTTCCACATTCTTCTAAAACCCCACATGGTCAGATTCTTCACAGCCAACAGCCCATGCTCTGGTACCAATTACTGTATTAGTCACTTTTCTGTTGCTGTGATAGAAACACTGACTGAAGCAATTTATAGAAGGAAGAGTTTATTTGAGCAAATAGTTACAGGGGAATTATAGTCCATCATGGCAGGGAGGCATGGTGGCTGGAGGTAGCTGGAGCAGGAGCAGCAGAAACTAAGCTCTCACATCATCATGCAGGCACAAGAAGTAAGAGAACAACTGGAGATCTGGCAAGGCTTAAGAACTCTCTAAGCCCACCCCCAGTGATGTGCTTCCTCCAGGATAGCCACACCTTCTAAAACCTCCCAAAACAGCACCACCATGTGGGGACAAAATGTCCAAATACTTGGAGCCTATGGGGGGCATTTTCATTCAAACTATCATAAGCTCCAAGTACCTGAACACTTGGTCCCCAGTTGTGGTGTTATTTAGAAAGGGTAATGGAACCTTTAGGTGGAGTGACCATATTGGAAGAAGCACATCACTGGGGACAGACTTTGAGAGTCCATGGCTACCTCCATTTTCCAGTTTGTCTCTCTGCTTCCTGTGGGTATTAGAAGATGTGAGTGTCCAGCTCTCTGTTTCAGCTGCTCCAGCCCTGCCTCTCCTCCCATGATGGACTCTTATTCTTCTGGAAATGTAAACCCAATAAACTCTTCCTTCTATAAGTTGCCCCAGCCATTGTATTTTATCACAGCAGCAACAAAGTAACCAATAAATCCAATACATACATTTAGGGAAATTTTTAATTATGTCCAAAAATGTAATTATCTCTTCAAAAGGTATAGCATAATCCCTCTCCCAGAAGAGTGGGTGGCAGTCAATGACTTGCTTCTATTTTAGGTGCTAGAATATGACACTGATGAAGGGTAACTTCTAAGACTTGCTTATAAATCATTATTGTTTCCTTTTGACTGTGTTGGTTGACTTACCGTGGAAAAGCTGACCACCATGTCATAAGGTCACTTAAGTCACCCCACAAGTAGGACCGTGTGGTAAGAAACTAAGTCACCTAGGAAGTGGCCAGTGGGAAAATGAGGACACAATACAGTCATGCGAGCAAGGAGTTAAGTTTTGCAGACTCAGTCAAGTCCTGAGAAGGCTGAATCCCACTCAATGCCTTCATTCCAACTACATCATAGATCCTGAAGCAGACCTATCCAATCCACAGAAATAAGTAAATGTTTTAAGTCATTACATTTAGGAGTAATGATATAGCCATAAATAATGAATACAGCTAGAGATGGGGCAGTTATATTTTATTTTGCTCTGAAGAGGGAATATAAAACATATCATCAGAAAAAAATTGATACTGTTGCCCCTACATTTTTTAGTATGTACAAATTAATAACAATTAACTTGAGGTATAATGGTATATTTGGGCTCCCAAATAGAAATGCAGTTTGGAACTCACCATCATCAATAGGATTCATACCCAGTCATATTAAATAAAACAATGTTCCAATAATATTCTTGTAATAGCCTTATAAGTATACCATGCTGCATTTCATACTGTGAATTGGAATATTCTTTAGTCTACCATACTCTGTGAACGCTTTAGCTCTTTCTTTTCCTTTATTGAAAAATAAACAGTGCATTCAAAGTTATTTATTAAGAGTGAATTACATTTTCACAAATGTGATGCATGTTTTGCTAGTGTACATGAGCTTGTGCAGAATGGCTCTGTGATTCATACCAGAGTCAGTTCATAAAACATGGGTCTAAGTTGAAATGCCACATTTTCCCCTGTCCTGTCTTTTAAAATTCAGCGCAGATATTATTTATCCAGGTAGTGACAAAACCATTCCGTAGAATATGGAATGATTTTATAATTAGCACCGTAACTTTGCAAATAATGAGTGAAACCATAAAATAAGATGGACTCTTTACTCAGCATAGCATTTTATTTATTTATTTATAGAAATGAATATCAGTAGCATTTCCATATTTCAAATACTTCTTGCCAGAATAATAAACCAAAACAACAAAGCTTTTTTAAATGAAAGAAATCATATAAAAAGGTTTAGTATCCTTTTCCATAGCCTGTTAAGGAGAGCAGTGACTTTTTGCATTCTTACTTTAGACAATTGCATTTGTTCACCTTTGGCTTATGGAAATGTGAGTAGAGCCAATAATATTCTAGAAAAAAACCCCATCAACCTTATGGAGAAAGACAGCTTGTCATTCTCTGCTTTCTCTGTCTGCACTAATCTGGCTTTCATTTCATATGGTTCTCTGACATCTCCAGAAACTGTGCCTTGCTTTTTTTCCCTTGTGAAGGAACTGTAAATATGTTCACATGGCAAATACTAAAATCACAAGTATACAAGCAAGAAAGCTCTCAAATATAGGAAAACGTCATCCAGTGCGCTGGAGGGTGACGATATGTTTGTTTTATTGCTGTCAATTTGCATATATTCTGTCTGTCCTTAAATTAGATGCAGGATCTTAATAATACCACTTGAAACTCATGCCCAGATTTTGCTGTGTGAGGAAGTTTCTGAATAAGACATCAAGTTTCTAGCCATCAGAGGATAATTTATTGATACTTGTCAAAAGGAAGTATCAGTCTAACAGAAATCAAGACAAAAGGAATGCCTGATGAATTTTCTTTGAAGTGCCTTTTATAAAAGTCCTTGGTAATACATATTGATGAACTCCAAATTGTCTTGCCTGAAGGGAAAAGAAAGTCGACTGCTTTACACTGTCTTATAAATATTCATCAAAAGAACAAGACTTATGTTTCCATGCGTGAGGTGAATGATTACGGTTATATGATTGCCTCAGAATCTGGGTAATTAGTAAAACAGCCGTTGACAGAGAATTTTAAACTTGGTATCTTGCCTTCGCTTCATTTGGAGTCAGAGATAAAGTTTTCTGTACCCCAAAGAAGTCGTATTATGCAGTGATGTGTGGATGCTATCACGTCCTAGCCATCAGTTACATTCATTGTTGATGGATTTGGGTAGCTCAAAATTAAAACCAAATAATTGATTTTGTTTTGTTTCATTTTTGTTACATTTACTTAGCACTTGATAGTTCATTTCAGAGTAATGAATCAGTTCCTCTCTTACTAATTAAACTCTGGTTTTGTGGAGACCTAAATACTATAAAGAGAGACTGGCACCATTCAAATGCCCTGCTTTATTTTTTACATGACATCCCTGTGTCTGTTCACTCATTTTTACTGTGCAGGTCACCTTGAATGTCTTCTTTTCACTTTATCCATGTGATTAAAGTTTTAATTCAATTAAATGTCCATGGAATTTTTGATGTTTAGAGGATAAACAACCAGAGGCCATCTTTGTCAAATTGGCTATACATTTTTCCTGATCCTGATTTCATAAGACATCCTCATTCTCTTATAAGAAAAAATAAAACAGTCTCAGAAACCTTTTTCAGTTATGAAATTTATCACTTAAATGCAATAAAGGAAATGCGATATCCTCTTTGAAAGAAAAAAGTTGTTCAGCTTTATAAGTGAAGCTAATGAACACTTCTGAATGGACAACATATCCAACAAGTGTTTGAAGAATATTTTCTTCCTGTTGACCAAATTTTCCCTTGTTGCCATTTCAAAGAGAAGAACATGCTAAATGTTCATAGTTGGTCCCAGGGGTAAGAGAGTAGAAATAACTTTGATATGTATCTAGGAGTGAAATGAAATGCTATAAAAATAAACATACAAGATTGCTCAGGGTGTGAGAGCATGCAGTACTCTTTCAGAGGATCTAAGACTGTTTCCTAGCACTCATGTCAGATGGCTCACAACCCTCTGTAACTAAGCTACAGGGTATCAAACTAACTCCTCTGGGATACACACACACACACACACACACACACACACACACACACACATGAAAACAAAATATATCTTTTAAAAAATGAATAAGGAAAGATAGATTGAAAGAGAGATCTACTGCCTCAAAAACCTTGGAAAGAAACAGTGAATTTTGAATTATGTAGCAGTGTGGGGCTGTGATGAAAGTGATTTGTGATAGTGATGATGAGGAGGGCATTGGTATTCCTGAAAAAGTAATTGGCTGGTTTTGTAAGTAAAGCTAAATTTTTTTCAAAAGTAAAAGGATAATCTTATTCTTTGTTTTCTTTCAATCTTGCACCTTGTTTAATGTGTTGTATAATTCATATCATTCAGAACCTATGAAAAATGGTTTGGAAAAAAAGATTCTCATAAAGCATATGGTGTCAGCAGTCTGGAACATTTAAATCGATCATACAGAACATGTAGATAAATTCGATATGGAATAGAAGCAGGAACAGTCCGTGGACTGAAGTGCCAGTATCTCCTAGGAAATCTATTATTTTTCTTTTATTTCTGAGAAACTACCCATGAGAATCTTTTCAAGTATCTATGATATTATTTTCAGATGACTTTTTCCAAATATGCAAGGAAAAATTTTCCATTTAAAATACAAATGGAGGCTTACAGGACGATGAGTAGGAACAAATAAAGAGAACTGGCAGTAAACTATTTAATACTTGGCTTTGTTTATCCCATTAACTGGAAACACTGCCTCACAGTGTGCAGTCAATGGGGCATGAGAATTCTGTGGTTGAGATATTTCAAATGTGGATGTAGACAGACAGCCACAGGAGAGAGGCCACTGCCTAAAAATAACAGCTACAAATAATATTTAGAAACAAATCTGATAACATAAAAAAAACAGCCCTGGTCTGCCCAGAATACCACTTTGTTTTCTGAGTTTTTTGGTGGTGGTGGTGTTTTTTTGTTTTTGTTTTTTTTTTTTTTTTTTTTTTTTTTTTTTTTTTTTTTTTTTTGTGTGTGTGTGTGTGTACGTGTTTGTGACAGTATTTTCCTTTGGGCCCAACTGGCCTAGAACACCGTACATAAAACAGGCTGGACTTGATCTCACAGACATCTGCCTGCCTCTGCTTCCTGAGTGCTGGGAATAAGACCTTTGCCACCATGCTCAGCTTAGAATATAACTTTTAAAAGTGAGACCGAAGTTACAGCAAACACTGGAGGACCCTGTAGGGTACATGGACAAAAGAATTATGGGATATTTAACTTCTAGTATTTTCCACGGTGTTGCAGGAAGTGGCTTAAGTTCTTTGGAGTGCTTCATTGGTGACAATTATTAACTTTACATATGCTCAGTGACTGGAGGTGGGGGTGAGAAAATAAAATGGCTTGAAAAATTTTCATACATCATGTCAGTTAATTCCAAAGAATAAAAAGATAAATGCAATAATCTGTTAGTTATTTATTAGCAAAGAAAATGATAAAACTTTGAGATGGAATGTATGTGGTAAACAGTTACTTGTGCTTAATACTCATTCTGAGTGAAAACTGTTGTAAAATTTGCAGGAAGTATAAAAATCATTATTATTAAAAAACAATATCTTAAAAGAATTCACACTAGACAAATCTCTAAAAAAATGAAAAAGAATGTTCCAGGGTATATATGGATACATGCTTTTACAACATTATAGAGCAAATACTGGACACAACTCAAATAATTACTATTGGAGGATTGGATAAATATGCTGTGTGAAATCCTTACAATTATCTAATACTTAACTGTTAAGAATATTTAACTATTTTATATGAAGCAAAGTGTAAAGGATGTGCATTTTATGCCTACCTCCATTCATCTGTCATCCAGCATCTGTCTGCCTATATTATATACATGATGATGCTAACTTGGGTACCCCTTCCCCAAATTATATACTGACATCCTAACTTCAGAATATAACTGCATTTAGAGATTTAAATTTAAGAAGTCCTAAAAAAGTGTTTTCAAAATGTCTTTAAAGAGGTATATAAGGTCAAATAAATCCATACAGGAGAGCTCTAATTCTGAAGGATCAGTGTCTTTATAGAAGGGGGGTAGAACACACCCAAGTATCAAGAAGGATAGGATATGGCCGTATGTAAATCCAGGATACAGGATCCAGGAAAAAACCAATCCTGCTGAGACTTTGATCTCTAAATGTGACAAAATGTCCATTGTTTAATCTCCCAGAAGGTGGCACTTTATAATGGAGCTTAAGGAACTAATACATATATTTATCTCTGGATTTATTCTTCTCTTAGTAATCTGTACTTATCATGTTTTGTAACATAATAATATGTTATTTATATTATTTTAAGTCACATAGTAAATAAAGAGTGAAACTACTACATATGGTATTTGTGAAACACTGGATATTGGGGAATAACTTCTCTTAGTAATTATATTAAAAATAATAAAATACTATTTTTATCTATTTATTTTCATGAAATCCTGCTCCAAAGACAACTTTCCTATTTTGTACTAAGTCTGTCATTTCTTACTTCATATTGAATAAAACTATTCAAATAGTTTCAACCATTATATCCACATGAGAGCTGACTCTCCTGGAAATACATGGGTGACGTTTTCATAATGAAGATTCACTTTCTAGTCAGTTGAGACTCCATGTTCTGGAACTTTCTATCATTCATAGCTCAGAATTCTAGACATGAAATAATCCTTTATAAATAATTTCTCATTGGCTTATTCTCAAAATGAGAGTGAAGACCTACTCCCTGTAATTTCCCCTGCTCCAGTACTTTTCTAATGGATATGTGTGTATACTGCAGAATGCCTAGAAATCATCAGGTCCTTAATGGTAACAAGGCTATGTATTTAAATAGAATTACAGGCATAAACGTTTTCCCCTTAAAAATAAATAAAACCTAGAGTATACTGAGCTGGAGAACTTGCTTTTGAAGTGTCACTCTCAAGAGTTTGATAGTGAGAGAAGACAACATGGAATCAGTAGTCAAAGGGCATTCAGCAGATCCGTTATCCAGCTTGGATTGCTTTATGCAAGGTTTAGTTTTGATTCTATGGGAAAATCTGAAGCAATCTCCTCTTGTCACTACAACTCATTCTGCCAAACCCCTTTATACATGTTAAGATTTAAAAGGAGCTAGCTTTATTCATAAAGTGGGAATACGTGAACATAAGCATGTAAATATATTTCACATTTTAAATGTAAAATTTCAGGAAATGTATCATTGAAAGCTTAGATAGAATATTTGAAGAAACCTTCCACAGTGAAGGAAAACAGTTTCCTTGTATTTAATTGTTTAATTTTTCAGGATTCTTGATGACACTCTATAATTTTTTGGAACTATTGGCCTTCTGATTGGATATTGTACAGTTTCATTCGTTCATGTATTGAATGTGACTTCAAATACATACATATGTATACACACACACACACATGAAATGGTGAAAGTTCACTTTTAGAAAAATGTAATACATTTTGCTTTCATTATATATTAGGCCAAGGGGAGTACACTATCTTTCCTGAGTACCAGAATTTCCAATTTGATTTGTTTCTCATGAATCCAATCAACACTTAAAGTGTTATCATAAGGAAAAAACAGGAATGTACGCATGCTTCTGAGAAAATTCAGACAGAAGAATTTATTTAAAAACAAAAGTTCCAAATCCCGTGTCTGAAGTATGTTCTGTCTGCATTAGGGTCTTATCTTCAAGTTCTGGGAAGCAATCAAGGGCTGTGGCAAGTGCCTGTGAAATTTTGGGGGTCTCTTAGACCATGCTAGCCAAAAACTCAAAGAAAGGTTTCTCCTGTCTGGCACTGTTTCTTGTTATGTAGCCTTTAGCAATACACTTGGACTCATGTAGAGGTATTGTGTGTGTAATTAGGTTGTTGGACTAAAATGAATCCCTGTTGTTTTTTTAAAACCAGCTAGGCATTGTTATTTCTAGGTGAGGAAGAGCTGATCTTCCTAAAGCAAGGGACTCTAGATAAGTTGACTAGACGTCAGTAGATGAACTTGCACTGAGTAACGTCTGGGGACAATAACTTGACGCAATAGGCCTTAACACAAATGACAGAATTTCTGAACTCCAGTGGGTGGAGGAGTATAAGAGGGTGTGGAGGTATAAAGATGATTAAGATTAATTGAGATGTTCTGTACAAAATATAAAAAAATTTGAATAAAAACAAATTTAGACAATACATAAAAATAAAAAAAAGTTACACCACAGGTCAAATGTGTAGTGACCAAACCATGTTCTGAAAGAGTGAGGCGAACAGCTTCCTTACATATCATTGCATTCTGTTTCTCCCTGACTTTTTCTGCCCCACTGGGGTCAGCTCCATGCCCACCTCTCCCTCTGCCTCCCCTGCCAGCTCCATGCACATTTCTCCCTTTACGCTCTGCCAGCTCTGTGTTCACTTCTCCCTATGCACTCTGCACCCCATCAGGTCCATGTCCATCTCTCCCTCCATGTCATTCTCCAGCCCCAAATCAGTGAGCACATTTCCCTCTCCCTTCCCCTGCCAGCTCCCTGCCCACTTCTCATTCTGCATCCTCCACGATGAACTTGAGAGCCTTGTATCTTGACTGGCTTTTCCTTCTTCTGAGCTCTTCCACTCATTCAGAATCACACACTTGCAGCCACATACACAAATCCTGAATTTTCACAAAAGCATGGAACTGTAACATCAAGTCCTCAAACACGTTAATTATAAAATAAATTATGTATTTTGAGAAAAACTACAAAGTTTTAACTCCATCAGTCAGTGGAATACCAGAAGGCTTCCAGTATCAAAAGCACTGTGTCATCGGCTGTGATCTAAGGGGCTGCAATGGTTCTGTAGGGGATGCTGTGGTCCAGGAGGACTTCTACTGGCTCATGGGGGCTGCTATGGTGCATGGGCCTCCTATGGCACATCGTGAGGGGTTTGTTGTGGCCCAGAGCATCTATTGTGGTCCAGGGGGCTAATGTGACCCAGGGGGCCTGCTATGGTCCAGGTGAACTGCTGTGGCCCAAGCACCTGTTGTGGTCTAGGGGCCCTACTGTGGTATATGGGAGCTTTATGGAATTCAGATGCAAAAATGCTAAAACTTCTGTTAAAGTTACTGTGAGCATATCAATATTTAAGCTTAATAAGAAGTTAGGTTTTAGGTTTCGTCTGTTCCCATGGGCCCTCCTTGGCCCTAGGCTCCTTCCCCCTCCCCTGCCTCAGAGTGTTGAGCTATACTGGTAAGCAGCCAGATCGGACACACATGGTCTTCATCCCCTTGCTTTGTGATCAGTCCATTCTCACCGCTCCAGTATTCATAGTGTCTCTGCTTAGCTAGTCAGAACCTGTCCACCTTATCTACACCTGTCTGCCTTAGACCTAGGGCCTGTTGGCAAGTGCCTGACTAGCCAGCCTGGAACCATTCAGTCCCTACAATAACAACATCAAAAGTGAGAACTGGAAGCACAGTACAAATAACTATTGGTACCTGACCAGGAAGCAACCAGTTTGCATTAACAATAAAAACAGAACCAAACTTGAACTCAACAAAGACAGGCTAGAATTTCATATCAGAGACAGAACACAAGTAATATACAAAACCAAGATAATAATGTCTCTAGCAAATTCCATCAGCCCTATAAAAGTGTTCTGCAATGAGAACTACCCAGAGGAACCCCAGGACACAGAATTTAAAAGAACAATCATAAACATTATCAAAAAACTCAACGACTTTAAGTAACAGAAATAAACAACTAAAAGAACACAAAGAGAAATAAACTTGAGTGAATATCAAAAAGCACAAATATATGGCTGAATCTAATGACCAAAACAATTCAGGATTTGAAAAGTGAATTCGTGAAAGAGATAGAAATATTGAAGAAAACTCAGACTGAAATGAAGATGGAATTAAAAATCTCAAACCAATTTGAAGGCAACATGAGAAAGTCTCACGAGCAGAATGAACCTAATGGAAAACAAAATATCAAGACCGGATGATAAAGTTGAAGAATTGGTTCACTCAAGCAAAGAATATAAAACAACAACAACAATAACAACAACAATAATAACAACAACAATAACAACAACAACAAAAATAACAACAACAACAATAACAGCAACAACAACATATTTTTAAATCACAGGAATGGAATGTGCAGGAAATGTAGGACTCCATGAAAGAACAGATTTATGAATCATAGGCATAGAGGAAGGAGAAGAACCTCAGGTCAGGTCAGGTCAGTGACGTTGACCAGATATTCAACAGCATCATAGAAGAAAAGTTCCATAAATTAAGGAAAAACATAAAATATAAGATTTAAGAGGCACACAGAACATAAAATAGACAGGACCAGAGCAGAACATGCCAACGCATATCGTGATAAAAATACAAAATGTAGAGAACAGGTGAAGGGTACTGAAAGATGCAACAGAAAAACTACAAATTACATCAAAAGGAAAACCCATCAGAATCACACTAACTGTTCAATGCAAACTATAGAAGTCAAAATAGCGTACAGCAAAGTATTCCAAGTCTTAAATGATCATAGATGCCAACCCAGAATACTTTACCAAGCAAAACTGTCTACCATAGTCAAAGGAAAATGAAAAATCATCCATGATACAAATAGAGTGAAAGAATTTATTTCCATCAAAGCAGCCCCAGAGAGTACTTGAAGCAATACAAAAGACCGACGAAAGAACTGACCATACTCAAGAGGCTATAGAAACCAAAGTAGGACTAAGAATGCAAACAGCAAATAAAATGACAGAAACAAATACACATCTTTCAATAATAGCTTTAAATATTAATGACCTTGACTCCCTGGTGAAAAGACACAGCAGTTAAGAGCACTTACTGCTCTTGTAGAGGACCCTGGTTCAATTCCCAGCAACCACATGGCGGCTAAGCACAGTCCTTAATCCCAGTTCCAGGGGAATCTGACACCTTCTTTTGACCTCCGCGGCATTGCATGACACAAGTGCACTCACATACATGCAGGCAATACACTCATACACATAAAATAAAAATAATAAAAATATTTTAAAAAATAAATAAATCCACCTTTTTATTGGCTGGAAGAGACTCATCTTACTTTCAAGGATAGACACTGCCTTAGGGTGAAAGTATGGAAAAAAAGATTCCAAGGGAATGGCGCTAGAAAAAAGCAGATGTTGTGATTCTAATATCTAACAAAATAGACTTCAAATTAAAAGTCAGAAGAGATAAAGAACGTCACTTTATTCTGATCAAGGGAACAACCAACCGAGAAGACAAAATCACAAACATATAAGCACCAATCTCTGATGAACCCAATTTCATAACGACAGTTCTACTTGACTTCAAGACACAGAAAACACTAACTTAGTAATAGTAGGTGACTTCATTGCCTCAGTTTCTCTAATAGATATTTCAAGCAAAGAATTAACAGAGAAACATCTGAATTAACTGATGTCATAAATCAAATGGACCTAACATACATCTACAAAATATTCTTCCCAAGCACCAAATAATATACATTTAACTTAGCAGAGTATGGAAGTTTCTCTAAAATAGACCACATACTGGAACACAAAGCAAACCTCAACAAATAAAAAAATTGAATTCCCTGTAATATATTGAACCACAGCACAATAAAGCTTAAAATAATTGGCAAAAGGAGTTCTAGTAACTACATGAGTTCATGGAGATGAAACAACATATGCCTGAATAATGAATGCATCAAAGAAGAAATCAAGAAAGGAATAAATGCATTCCTGGAACTAAATGTAAATGATAATACAGTACAAAAAAAAATCTCCGGAAAGCATTCGAAACAGTCTGAAGAAGATTAAGTGCCTACATTAAAAAAAATCAGAAAGATCACAAATAACTTACTTAAGGATACAATTCAAGAATCTAGAAAAGCAAGAAAAAACTAAACTCAAATCTAGCAGATGAGGAGTTATAATGAAAATTGGAGCATAAACCAATGAAATAGAAACAAATAAATCAATACAAAAAACATCACTGAATTTAGGAGCCCGTTCTTTGAAAAGACTAATCAGATAAAAAAAAGACTCTTTGTCCAGATGATCAAAACAACGTGCAAACCCAAATAAACAAAATCAATGATGAAAGGGGATACATTAAAATAGACACCAAAAGATCCAGAACATTATTAGGGAATACTTTTAAATATCTATATTTTATTAAATTATAAAATCTAGGAGAAATGGACAAATTTCTAAATTCAATGGAACCACCAAAGTTAAACCAAGAAGAGATTGACAACTTAAGGAACTTAAGCAAATAAGGAACTTAAAACAGTAATACAAACCACCCCAATTAAAAAAAGCTCAGGCTCAGATAGAATCACAGAATTTACCAAACTTTCAAAGATCTACAACTAATCCTACTTAAATTATTCAAAATGATAGAAACAGAAGGATCACTCCCAAACTCCTTCTATGAAGCCCATATTACTCATATCAAAACCAGGTAAAGACACAACACAAAAAAAAATTCTTTACACCAAATCCCTAATGAATAAAGATGCAAAAATTCTCAGCAGAATACTTGCAAATTATATATAGACACACATTAATAAAACATCATTCACCATGATCAAGTTAGCTTTATTCCAGAAATGCAAGTATGGTTTAATATACATAAGTTAAGTAATGTTTTATTAACTTATATGATTTGTTACAATCATATAAATAGACTTAAAGACAAAAATCACAGGATGATCTCAAAAGATGAAGAAAAGTCCTTGGACAAAATCCAACATGCATTTATGATAAAAATCCTAGAGGGAATTGGACTGGAGAGAACATATTTAATTAAGGCTATATGCAACACACCTGCAGCCAACATCATTCTAGGTGAAGAAAAACTGGGAGCATTCCCATTAAAATCAGGAAACAGATGAGACTGTTCACTATCCCCATTCCTCATCAATATAGTGTTTGAAACTCTAATTAAATGGGTACTATTGGAAAAGAAGTCAAATTATCTTTATTTGCAGATGATATATTATACACAAGAGACCCCCCCCCAAAAAATTCCACCAGAAAACTTTTAGAAATAGCCAACAATTTCAGCAAAGTGCCAGGATATAAAATCAATTTACAAAAATCAGTAGCCTTTCTATGTACCAATAACAAACAGAGAAAGAGTTCATGGAAACACTCTTTTTCACAATAGCCTTAAAAATGATCTAGGAATAAATGTAACTAAAGACATTAAAGACCTGTACACTGAAAACATTAAATCTTTGAAGAAAGAGATTAAGGAAGACAAAATGAAATGGAGAGACCTCTCATGTTCATGAATTGGTAGATTTCATATTGTGAAAATTACCAGAAGCAATTTATAAACTCATTGCAAGTTGAATAAAAATCTACATGACATTCTTCTTATAAATAGAAAAAAAATCCAAAATTTATATATTACAAAAGACCCTGGGTAGACAAAGAAATCCTAAGTACAAAGAGCAATGCTGGGGGATTATCATTCCAGATCTCAAACTATATTACAGAGATGTGGTTATAAAACACCATGATAAGGACTCAAAACCATTTATATAGATAAATGAAACAAAATAGAAGACCCGAATATGAGTGCGTGCAAGTTGAATCATCTGTTATATTCAACAAAGCTGCCAATAATACACACTGGAGGAAAGGCAGCATCATGAACAAAGGGTGCTGGGAAAATTGGATGTCCACATGTAGAAGAATGAAATGAGAACCATATCTTTCACCGTGCATAAAAATAAACTTCAATTGGAGCAAAGACCTAAATGTGAAACCTGAAGCACTGAAATTGTTAGAAAGACACATAGGCAGTAACCTACACAATATAGGTGAAAGAAAAGAACTTTTCTAAATTGGACGTTAGTGGAAAAGGAATTAAGGTCAACAGTTGACAAATGTGGCCTCATAATCTAAAAAACTGCTGTATAACAAAGGGAACCACCACTTGATTAAAGAGGAAGCCAGCAGAGTGGGTGAAATCTTCCCCAGCTATTCTGAAAGAGAAGTACTATCTAGACTATATAAAGAACTCAAAAAATGAAGAATCAAGAAAACAAATTTCCTGACCTCTCTGAACTTTAAAATTGAAACATGCTTATCTACCGTATGATCTGGTTTTAAAACTTTTTGCATATACCCAAAGGACTCATCCTACTACAGAGATATTTTCACAGTCATGTTTGTTGCTGCTTTTTTCACAATAGTTAAGAAATGGAAACAATCTAGATGACCCTCATCTGATAAATGGATAATGAAAATATTGAATATTTATGCAATGGAGTTCTAATCAGTGGTAAAGAAAGGTGAGATCATGAAAATTGCAGATAAATGGATAGAACTAGGTGTTCTTATACTAAGTGAAGTAACACAGACTTAGAAAAATAAATGACATATGTTCTCTCTCATCTGTTGATCTTAGCTTCAAATCCTTAACTGTGAGTATATATCCTGATGTATTTGCAGGAGCCAGAAAAAATGGAAAGGAACCTTGTGTGTAAATGGCAGGAAGGAACTCTAGAAGTATGAGACAGGTGTATGAAGGGGCAAATGGGGAAAACGGGGATACTTATAACTGAAGAAGGAGGCAGGAAGGTTATATAGGAGGACAAAGAGGAGAAATAAAGCTTAAATAGTGTGAAAAATCAGACATAAATGTAGTAGTGCAAAGTCACACTGAAAAATGCACATGCACTATATCTAGGACTACATGTGTAGCTGAAAGCTGTGTAAGAAAAAACAGTGCCAGGAAAAGGAAACCTCCTTTTGAATTGTTTTTCAGGGTAGTCCATAGCATCCCAAAATATTCCAGGATATAGTCACAGCTCTTGATTGTGCTAGAATTTGAAGGCAAGACCCTATTGATGAAGATAGGACATACTTTGGGCACAGGGGTTGGAGCAATGGAGCTTGAACTGACCTTGAAGCCTCTTCCCTGAAGACTAGTTTTAATAGTATCAGAGGATACTATGAAAGTTGTCAATGGAGCAAACCAGTCAGTGGTCCTACCCACTGTAAAACCTAATAAACACAAAAATAACTGGTCCAAGAAACTCTCTCTATTGGTGCAGTAGTGGCATTTTTATGTTAGGAGTAATCAACAGCTGTCTAATTGGACTTAAGTCCTGCTCCAAGGGGGAACTAATATCTGATACTGTAAACTTAGCCAAATACATTTGGCAGGATAGGTCATATATTTTATAGAATAAACTACTTTTGCCACACCCCTAGACCAATGTAATTTCTTACTACATTCTAAATAAGTATCCATATATTTACAGACAAGTATATCTCCCACCACTCATCAAAATAAGCTTTTTTTCACAACAGATGGAAACTATAAAAGAGTTCCACAACTGGTCAAATGCAGAGAATAAGTGTCTGTGAGATGCCCAAGTCTAAGTGACACATTTACAATGTTATCTTCACAGCTGAACCTCAGGGATCAAAGCAGCAGAACAGGGGGAAGAAATAATATTAATGTACCTCTCAGTTATGTCCAACAAAGCTTACTCATGCAGCAGAGGGTGATTAACCCAGAAAGCCACAACTGGCAAAGTGTAGAGACTAAGAAACTTCAGAGTGCTTATCCCTAGGTGAGACACTTATATCAAACCTATGCCACCCAGGGCTCAAGGAACATCATGACAAGTTTCTAAGAGCAGGGGTGGTAGTAGATGACCACAAGGAAATGGTTTTCCAGGTGGCTTGAAAGCTGGTCATATGAGCTAACAGCAATGGTGATAGCATGCATATCACACATGCAAGCTCAAACTAGACAAAAACTCAGTGTAAAAGTAGAGAGATTGGTAAGAAGCCCCAACCTTTAATGTGAAACTACTGGCAGCCAACGATTACTGGGAGAGGGAGAATTGGTTTTCTTTAAGGTAAGGACATTAAATAGGTTGACTAGGCTCCAGTGAATGGACTCACAATGAGGGACATGTCAGGACACAAGTTTGGCTCAATAGGCGTTACTATATATGACAGAATGCATAAAACCCAGCAGGAGGCTATGGAGGGGTACAGATAGGGTAGGGGTCTAAATATGACCAAAATGTATGTATGAAATTCATAAAAATTCAATAAAAGGAATTGTATTGTAATTTTAATGACTTTTTTACAATTGACTTCAATCACTCTAGTTGAAGATGACAAACATTAAGTGGAAATTTAAAATTAGAAACCATTTTATTCAAAATTTAAAAATCTAAAAATGTATAGTAATTATACACAATTAAACTTTAAATGAGATTTTAAATAAGTTTGCACTATTACAGTTTTGAAGTGACTAAAGTATTAAAGAGCAAAATTATACTGACGGAATATGTTAGACTTAAAAATTCTTCCTTAAAATGGATTCCTGTAATAACCTCAAAACCTACAAATGTGGATGTATATAATGCATTTTTACCTAACGTGTTCCTTTATCTTTCAAACTTTGCTGAAAATGGCTTTTCAGAACACTCTCATTTGCTTCCAGTCATCCAGTGGCGAATGCTGTAGAGTTTCAGGGAGCATCCTTCAGACACTAAGCTGGCTCATAACACATAATGTTCCATGGCTGTCATTTCATTTATGCTCTCGCAACCCAAATCCTATAAGTCAGTATGAGCTATGAACTCGAAGTCCATTTGGTGCCAAGCATGTCTTTGATCAACATTGTACAATCCATGAGCACCTGCTCATAGAAGCAACACCAGGCACTTCCCTTGGTCTGCACTGAAGTCAGGTCACAAAGGCTAGAAGAATGGGAACTGCATGGCCTTGGGATTCAGAGGCCCGTTCTGGCTGCTTGCTGATGTGTCACTCCCCAGAACAAAGAGAAGAATGAGAATGTCATTCTGGGGGGGGAAGGAGAAGTTATGATACTCATGGAAAAGGTGACTGGTAAATGCTGATATACAAAGGAAAACCAACTGCTCATGTCCCTTGGTAGACTTTGCATGCACAGTAAGATTTACTGTGCCTCTGGTCATGTTATGATTTTCACTTTTGTGTTTGAATGCTTTCTTGGGCTATCTGTTGTGTTTGCTTTGAAAATGTTAGGTGTCGTGTCCCATTCCCTCAGATACCTTACCCACTCAGTGACCTTTTCTCAAGTATTCATAAGCCTGTACCCTCCTATATGTTAATATAATATCAAAACCCCTGTGCTTGGCCTCCTTATCCATTTTGAGAGAAGAGGAAAAAACAACCCTTGATTTTGGAAAAGAGGGCCATGGGCTGTTCCATATTAGTAAGGTCCCACAGACGACTAACAAAAATATGTGAGGGAGGAGAAATGCCAAAAGATACAGAGAAGACTAAAACACAATCCATGCATGAAGAGCACCTTAGTCAGGTAGAAAATTCCTGAAAAACATGCTTTCTTAATTCAACATTAGAACATAGGAATTTCACAAAACTTTGTATTACTTATTAATGAGGAGTCTCAGATTGTTTATTTACATAAATTTCTTCAGCTTTTCCCCAATTGCTGTATTTAACTGTGCTGTTAAATTTCCATATATATATGTATATATTCAGAACTGTTTTCTAATTTCAATGGTTAAATTTAGTCTAGCATTGGGCTGGGGATATGCTTTCCTCTTCTCTCTCCTTCCCATTTTAGTACCTGGGATGAGGCAAAGAAAGGTCTGAGCCAGTCTCTGAATCATCTACTATTTTGAATCTATTTTAGAGCATATGCTTGTCCTGTGCACAGTCTTGGGTTCAAGAGTCAAGTAAAAACAGAGATATGGAGGTCAGAGGTGGAGCTCACAATCAGGTTTACTTTGTTGTGAAGCCTCACATCTACAAGTTGACTCTGGCCAATCTGGTGTTAGTGGTAATTTCTTCAAAGAAATATTCTTATCCTCCTAGCTTTCCTGTCACAAGAGAAAATTCAATAAAGAGGAGAAGTTTGGTGGCTCTTTTGCCATTTCAGGAGCCATGAAAGGTAAACAGACAAAGACCAAACCCTGCATCCAGGTTTGAAGTGTTGTTTACAGGAAGCTCTTCAACTTTTGGAGTCCTTCAGTCCTGCAAACTCAATCACCATTTACGTAGAGTTAAGGGTACCATGCCACCCTATTCTATGCCATTTGAGAGTCATGAATCCTCGATGATAGCTCTGTGTACCCCTTGCTTCCTAAGCTCTCTACTCCATGATCTTTTCATACTCTACAGGCAGAAATTTCTCCAAGAGATATTCCACATTCAGAAATCTATAGATCAGAAAAGTTGAAATTAATGCTCATGTATGTGTGAATGAAAGGCCTACATGAAAGTGTCTTCCTTAAAACTGGTAGAAGAATTGCTTTCTATTACCCAGACCTGTATTCCAAATAAATCATATGCATTGCCATCTCTTTAAAGCCACCCAGTTGCACCTGGCAGTGGCAATCTACTTGTCTCTGCACGATTACTGACTTTATGATAGCTCGATTATCATTCACCCCTGCCAAAATAGCAGGTATTTGCTTGACCTAAAATAGCAACCGAGTAGTGTTTATCATTAGCTGAATAGAAGATGCCGTAGAAAGGTGCTGTTAACGGCGATTCGAGGCATATGGTGGAATTGTGCACCAGGAGATCAAGGAAAATCCACGAACTGATGAATAGTTGGGTTTTTTGCTTCGGGTATAATGAGAAAAACTGTAACAATGCTGGAGAGCTCGAAATATTTAAATTTATGAAATTCATCTTCATTTAAGTGTCAGAGAGTCAGGAATCTATTAGGCTCATAGAGATGTGGTAGTTTGAAGTCTGCTAGGATTCTGGAACTAGAGTATAAATGATGTGTATAAGACGTAGTCCAACCCTCCATTCAACAAAGGCGATATTGAAACGGCAGAGGTAAAGAAACTACACATACTGTAGGATATGAATTGTTTTGAGGAGAACGGTCCTTTTCTTTGCAGAATAATATGTAGAAATAGGCAAACAAGTGAGCAAAACATTAAGTGTGTGATCACTAAATTTGTAAAGAAAAGGAACTCTATTTCAAACACAAAGTAAATACCCAAATTATTTTTTTAAGATTCTCTTCATTACTTTCATTTTATGTGTATAAATATATTGCCTGCATTAATGTGAGTGCACCCGTGTCATGTAACACCCATGGAGGTCAGAAGAGGGTATCCGATTCCCTGGAACTGGAGTTAGGATGGCTGTTAGCCATCGTGCGGGTGCTGGAAACAGAATCCTGGTCCTCTGCAAGAGTGGTCAGTGCGCTTAAATGCTGAGCCATCTCTCCAGCCCAAGTCCCCAAATTATTTATTCAAATACTCATATTAAAATTCCAGATAGCTATGAGACAAAAATGAAGGTATGTTTTGAAATGGAGCAGTAAATACTAAGGGGAGAGCAATAGGTAACCCTCCATATTATGAGGCAAAGGAAAAAGTTAATGAAAGGAGTTGAAAAGTTTTATAGTTATCTTAATCATTTATTAGAATAAATAGCAAGCTGGACATAGTATCTCAGACATCTAATGTCAATATTTGGGAGACTGAGGCAGGAGAAATGTAAGTTTAAGGTCAGCCTGGGTTATACACCTAATCCTCACTCAAAAAGCAAACAAGCAACAAACAAATATAATTACTAAGTAGCATACACCAAAGGGAGAAATTATGCAAGAAAATAGAGAACAAGAGAGACAGAAAATGAGAGTGGGAGGGAGAGAAGGGAGGGGAAGGGTAGAGGGAAGCAGAGAAGGGGAGAAGGAGGGAGGGAAGGAGAGAGGCAGGGAGGAAAGGAAAGAGGAAGAGGAAGAGTAGACAAAGGAGAACAGCATAGGGAACAGGAAGGAAGCTAGGAATGAGAAACGTCTGCAACAATGAATGACCAAAGAAATGACTCCAACAGGCGTTAGCTCATCTCCATACAGACCTACTGGAGCAACTTTCCTCTTGACCACCTCCAATATCACTTCTGCACTCTACATGATCATCACTCCAAATGACTTTTTTATTATAAAACTAAATAGACAACTTCCATATTTCTTCCACTAAATGGAAAACATTCCTCCTATGTCTTGTTATTCAGCAAATTTTGGAAAGCATTTTTATATGTTTTTTTCCATTCTATCTTGAAGCTATTTTGAAAGGTTGTCACCCACCTCAAGACACTAAACACTCTTTTTAGAGCCCTGTATGTCTTCTCTCTGTGATCACAGGGAAAGTAGATGGTTCCTGTCACATGGAGTGTGACTGTTCCTCACCTAGTCAAGTTGGATCCATACAAGAATTTCCTGGAGAAACGTCCTCATCCACATACCCAAACAGTGCTTTACTAGGTAATTCTTTCTTCCTAATACCAACCTACTACCCTGGAGTCAATAGAAAATAATGTACTCTGCCCTGAATCTGGCAGTTCATCTCTTTTATATGGCCACCTTTTCAATAGGAAGATTTCAACCTCTGGAATTTTAATCTTTTGAGATTATAATCAACATTACTGACATACACATGTCTTACCAATCAACCTACTTCTTGCTCACTAGGTTCAATTAGCATAGCATCACTAGTAAAATGAGCCAGCAGGCTATCTCATGGAAAATACAAAGATGCCAGCAAAGTAAACTATGACATGATCTACCAGTGAGGCATGATGACGAAGATCTATAGCTGATTTTGCCAGCTCAAAGCAAGCTGCATATGGTGATTTATAGAGACCAATCAACAGCTGCATACCAGGTAAAAGATGTAATGATTTGCCTTGTAATCAACGTAAATCAGGGGCAACAGCTAATCGGCTGTCACTTTTGGTTAAGATTATGATAATCCAAAGCCATTCTCACTCTCCATCTGTCTTCCGGTAGGTCAAACGGCTAAGTTGAACAGAGTTACAGTGAATATTGCATCTTTAAGTCCTCGATGGTAGTAGCACAAGTCCCTACAGCCCCTCCAGAAATGTGGCCTTGGCAACTGCTCTCATCCATCTCATCTTCATACCACTCCCAATTTCCTGTCTGCTTTTTTGTAAAATAAAATAAAATACCGCATCCAATTTGTGCTCCAAATGGATATGGGGTCATCATTCACAGGAACATTGTTTACCTACTAGGGGCCACACACTTAAAGAAAACTGATTCTCCCTCTCCAGAAGCCATCAGCTGCCAATAGCTCCTCAGATAGGGGTGGAGCTTGTGCCAGAATGTTAACTGGCTTGATATGGTGCAGGTTTCATACAGGCTATGTTCTTGTCTTCTGCTGCCTTTGACATGAGAACTCAAGAATCTCCAGCATTGACTCCAGTATATAGACCAGTACCATCGGGAACAACACATCTGGATGCACAGGTTTTCAACCCAGCCTGACCATGGGTCATTGGCTCTGAGGAATTCAGACATGTACTTAGCCACGTTCTCAGTATTCAAAGGGCATTGTGTAGCATTGTGCATGCATGTGAACTGTTGAAATGAGCTGGTAAGATGCCTCAGTGTGAAAGGGCACCAAGACTGATGACCTGAATTTGATCCCCAGGACCTACATGGTTGAAGAAGAGAATGGACTCCTTCAGACAGTCTTCTGACCTCCATATGTGCACCAAGGCATGTGTGCATCCATACACACATGCACACACACACACACACACACACAGGTAAATAAATATAATGAAATGAACAATATATTCTTTTTAATTTTTTAATTTTTATTGAGCTTTTAAAATTTTGTACATTTCCCATGCAAATCCAAACCTCTCCTCCTCCATCCATGCCTCCATCATCCCCCTACAGAACCCTATGCACTCTGCCACACATACCTCTGAGTCCTATTCATTCAGGTGTTTGTACTCAAATGTCCTTCAGTGTAAATGCTCCCACTGGAGTCTATTCAGCCCATCCAGTGATAGAATGTAAGACAAACTCTCCCTCATCCAGCAGCAATCAGTCTCAAATAGTTCTCTATCTAGTGCTGGCCCACCACCTGTTCCTCACCTCCCCTTTGGCCCCTTGTTTCATTGAGCTGACATGGGTCCTGTGTTTGATGCCATGGCTCCCACAGACTCACATGAACAAACCTCCAGTGGCATGGAAGCCTCTACCCCCTTATTTTCATGAACCAGCCCTGGCTCTTGCAATCTTTCCACCTCCTCTTCTACAATGGTCCCTGAGCCATTGGTGGATGAGGTTCCATATAGGTCCCATCCGATGCTCTACAGTCTGTTATTCTCCAAAACTTGGCCAGTTGTGGCCTTCTGTGTGTATCACACTCTGTTATACCTGGAAGCCTCACTGGTGAGAGTTGACAGGTGCATTAGCCTTCTCTCTACCCCTTATTCTCTTATGTTCCATGGGCCTTGGTTGTAGAAATTTGACTGCAAATGTATCTCCTAGTACTGGTCATCTCCCAGATGTATTTTCTCTGTGCCTGACCAGATATGAAATGCTGCGGAAGTCTCCATCTATTGCAAAAAGAAAGTTCTTTGATGAGTGCTGTATGACATGTTTGTCACTTTAAGGGAGGTCTCTTCTATCTGGCACTGTATTTTCTACCAAGCAGCTCCCAGGTATACATATGCATTAATGTTCAGACACTCTGTGCATTTTTCATAGGGTTTCTAGGGTATCACTTTTCCCTCTAGATTTCCTAGCCCCCCCAAGATTCACTCATCTCCACTCTTTTGTCTTCTATCCGGTCTCCCTTCTCCCTTCCTTCTTAGTCACAGTGCCCCCATTATCGCCATCCTCTCCCTAATATATCCCAAATTCCAACATCTTTCCTTTCCATGGTCCCTCACATGTCCCTCCCTCCTCTCATCCCTGCCAATTACTCCCACTTTTTCCACCTCCCTCAGGGAACATCTGTTCCCTACTATCCCGTTCAGGTTCTTTCTTGTCCTTTACCTGCATCTATCTTTTGTTCCTGGTTTTATGTCAGAATTTCTATACTCACATATCAAGGATTGGTGCTACACTTCACAAATGAGGGAGAACATGTGTCATACTTTTCTGCATCTGTGTTACTTCACTTAGTATAACATTCTCTAGCTCCATTGATTTACCTGCAGAGTTCATAATTTCATCTTTTCTTACTGTTGAGTAGAACTCCATTAAGTAGATGTACCATATTTTCATTAACCATTCTTCAGTTGAGGGACATTTAGATGGTGTCCATTTCTTAGCTATTGTGAAGAGAGCAGCAACAAACATGAATGTACAGGTATCTCTACAATAAGATGAGTCCTTCATGTATATGCCAAAGAGTGGCATCACTGGATCATATAGTAGGTTCATTTTTAGTTTTTTGAGGGTTCTACACACTGCTTTCCATAGAGGTTACATGAATTTACATTCACACCAACAGTGAACAAGAGTTCCTCTTTCTCCACCAACCTCTCCAGCATTTGGAGTCTTGTTCTCTTGATGTTAGACAGTCTGACTGGGGTATGATGAAATCTTAAAGTGGTTTTGATTTGCATGTCCCTAATTACTAAGGATGTTGAGCACTTTTTAAGGTGCTTCTTAGCCATTTTTATTTCTTCGCTTGAGAATTCTTTGTTTAGGTCTGTCTCCCATCTTTTTATTGGGTCGTTATCTTTTTATTTCTTTCTTTATTGGGTTATTTGTATATTCTGGATATTAATTCTCTGTTGGATGTGTAACTGGTGAAGATTTTCTCCCACTCAGTGGGTTTCCTCTTCCTTTCCTTAGTTGTCCCTTTTGCTGTACAGAACCTTTATAATTTAATGAGGTCCCACTTACTGACTGTTGACCTTACTGTCTGAGCAGCTGGTGTCTGATTTAGAAAGTCCTTTTCTACACCTATATCTTGGAGGATGCTGCCTATGTTTTCTTCTAGCAGTTTCTGAGATTTAGGTTTTATATTGAGGTCTTTGATCCATTTGGAATTGACTTTAGTGCAGGGTGGAAGATACAGGTCAAGTTTCAATCTTCTGCAGGTGGAGATCCAGTTTTGCCAGTACCATTTGTTGAAGATGCTATCTTTCTTCCGTTGCATATTCTTAGCACCTTTGTAGAATATCAGGTGGCTGAAATTAAATGAACTCATGTTTGGGTCTTCTATTGTGTTCCATTGATCTATGTGTCTATTTTTGTGCCAGTACCATGCCGTTTTATGACTATAGCTCTATAATATAATCTGGTATCTTTTATGGTGATTACCCAGCACTGTTCTTTTGGTCCAAGATTGTTTGGGCTATCCAAGGGCTTTTGTGGTTCCATATGAATTTTAGGATTATTTTGTCAAGATCTGTGAAGAATGTCATCATGGGTATTTTGGTTGGGATTTCATTGAATCTATAACCTGCTTTTTGTAAGAGGGTCATTTTTAAATATTAATTCTACCAATCCATGAGTAGGGTAGGTCTTTCCATCTCCTAATGTCCTTCCTCTAACTTTCCCTAGAGTTTTGAAATTTTCATTGTAGAGATCTTTAATGTCTTTGGTTATGTTTATTCCTAAATATTTTATTTTATTAAGGCTATTGAGAATGGGAGGATTTTCTTGAGTGCTTTTTCTGATTGCTTGTTGTTGGTATATAGAAAGGCTGCTGATATTTGTAAGTTGATTTTGAAGCTTGCCACTTTACTGAAAGCATTAGTCAATTCTAACAATTTCTAGTAGAATTTTTGGGATCTGGCATGTACAATATCACATTATCTGCAGATACAGATAGTTTGCACCTCTTCTTTTCCAACTGGTAGTCCTTTAATTTCCTTCTCTTTTCCTATTGTCCTAGCAAGCATTGCGATCTCTACACTGAAAAGGAGTGGAAACAGTGGAGAGCCATGTCTGCTTCTTGATTTTAATGGGAATGCTTCCATTTTTTCTCCATTTAGAATGAGGATGGCTGCAGATTTGTTGTATACAGCTTCAATTATGTTGAAGTATGTTCCCTCCAGACCAACTCCTTCTAGAACTTTTAGCATGAATGCATGTTGGATTTTGTCAAATTCCTTTTCTGCATCTATTGAGATGACCATGTGGGTTTTGTCTTAAGTCTATCTATATATTTTATGACATTTATTGACTTACAGATGTTGAACCATCCCTGCATCTCTGGATTAAAGCTGCCTCTCATGGTGGATGATCTTTTTGATGTGTGTTTGTATGCAGTTTGCAAGTGCTTTGTTGAGTATCTTCACATCTATGTTCATTAAAGATATGTGTCTATTGTTTTCTTTTTTGTTGTATCATTTTTATCATTATTTATTCTTTTTTAATTTTTAATAATTAAATGATTCGAAGAAGCATTTTGTTACAGCTTTAACATATTCAGTAACATACTACTGAGTATGAGTATATTTCTTTCACAAGTGGCTGTGAGTTTTTAGGTTCACAGTTGAATTAAAACAGTCATACAACATTGAACTCAGTATAAGCCCTGTAAGACATAAAATAGAATGGGTTTTTAACCTTTAAAAAAGATCTCCATTTCATTTTAGAATACGTTGTTCCTCACAGAAAGACTCATTTTTTTGGCTATTAACACTGAAATGTTGGCACATGCATCTCTAATCTGTATGTATCTATTACTAGTCATAATTGATTGCACTTGGATCCTTGGTGCCTGTTTATGTCTATAAAGTCATCAGATAGATTTAATGGTATCTTCACCTGGTTTTGGTATTAGAGTGATACAGGCTTCGTAGAAGGAGTTTGGGAGGTCTCCCTCTGTTTCTAATAATTTAAGCAGTATTGGTTGTTTGAATGTCTGGAAGAAATATTCTGTGAATCCATCTGGGATTTTTTCAGTTGGGAGGTTTTGTATTTGTTATGGGTCTGTTTAGACTCTTAACCTTCTTTTGTTTTAACTTTGGTGGTGACCATGATTTTAGGAATTCATCCATTTAAGTTTTCAAATTTAATGGAGTATAGATTTTTTAATGTATTTCCTTAAAATGTTTTGGATTTTTTGGTGTCTGTTGTGATGTTTCCCTTTTTACCTCTCATATTGTTCATTTGGATTTGCTCTTTCATTTTGTTAACTGCATTAAGGGTCTGTTTTTCTTATTTAACCTTTCAAAGAACCAGCTCTTAGATACATTCATTTTTTTGGATTATTTTCTTTGTTTCTATTTAATTAATTTCTGCTCTGAGTTTTGTTATTTCTTCTTGTCTTCTAGGTTTGGGGTTGGTTTGTTCTTGAGTTTCCAGAGTCTTGACTTGTATTGTCAAGTTGTTCACATATGCTCTTTCTGATTTCTTAATGTAGGCACTAAGAGCTATAAACTTACCTCTCATGACTGCTTTTAGGGTGTCCCACAGGTTTTTGTTGTGTTGTGTTCTCATTTTCATTTTGTTCCAGGAAAACTTTTGTTTCTTTCTTTATTTCTTCTTTGACCCATTCATGATTCAGGAGTGTGGTGTTTAATCTCCCTGAGTTCATGTATTTATTAGAGCTTCTTTTTCTGTTAATAAGCTTTATTGCAGTGTGGTCTGAGAGAGGCATGGAATTCTTTCTCTTTTTTTGTACTTGTTGAGATTTGTTTTGTGCCCCAGAATGTGGTCACTTTTAAAATAAATTGCATGAGCTGCTGAGTAGAAAGTGTATTCTTTTGTGGTTCAGTGGAATATTCTGTATATATCTGTTGGATCCATTTCATATAGTATGTCATTTAATTCATATGTCTCTCTGTATTTTCTTTGTCCATTTCATCTGTCAATTGAAGAAAGTGGGGTATTAAAATCACCCACTATCACTGAGTTAGTGCCAATCTCTGTTTTATAGTCCTGTACTGCTGATTTTTTGAAATTGGGTGTTCCCGTGGATGATGCATAAATGTTCATGATTGTACCATCTTCTTGGTTAATTGTTCCTTTGATTATAATGAAGTACCCTCCTTCTCTCTTCTGATGAGTTTTAATTTGAAGTCTGTTTTATCAGATATTAAAATTGCAACACCTGCTTGCTTCTTAAGCCCATTTGCTTGGAATATTTTTTTTCCATCCTTTGGCCATATGATAGTGTCTATACTTGAAGGTGAGATGAGTTTCTTGAAGACAACGAAAGATTGTTTTTCTTTCTTGATCCATTATTCCAGCCTGTGTCTTTTGACAGGGGAGTGGAGGCCATTGATATTTAATGTGACTATTAAAACGTGTGTGTTTTGTACTGTTGTTTTAATTTCTTTGTGTCTGTGGCCCTATTTTGTGTTTCCATTGTTTATTTTAGCCTATTTGTGTAATGGAGAATTTTCTGTTCCCTTTCCTCTTTGATAGATAGTTTTGTGGAATAAAGTATTCAGGGTTGGCATCCATGGTTGTTTAGAACTGGGACTACCTTGTTCCAGGCTCTTCTGGCTTTCATAGTTTGCAATGAAAAGTCAGCTGTAATTCTGATGGGTTTTCCTTTATATGTAACTTCTTTTTCTCTAGCAGCTTTCAGTACCCTTTCTTTGTTCTGTACATTTAATGCTTTTAGTATATGTCATGGGGACCTTCTGTTCTGATCGTGTCTTAATGATGTTCTCTGTTCTTCTTGAATCTCTGTAGGTATATCTTTCCTTAATTTAGGGAAGTTTTCTTATATAATCCCATTAAAGATCTGTTCAATGCTATTAGTTTGATTTTCTTCTCCTTCCTATATGCCTATAATACATAGATTTGGTTGTTTCATGTTGTCCCACATTTCATGAGTATTCCATTCCTGCAATTTTTTAAAAAAATTTGCATAGTCTTTCCTTAAGGAGTCAAGATCTTCGACTATATCCTCCATTCTTGATATTTTTTTTTCTATTTCATTCATTATATTTGTGAGACTGTCTCCTGATGTTTGTAATTGGTTTGTTGAGTCTTTCAGTCCCATGTTCATTTCCACTTGGGTTTTCTTCACGATTTTTATCTCTTTAGTGAATTTGCTTTTCAAATTATGAATTGTTTTTGATATTTCATTAAGCCGAAATTTTGTATATTCTTAGCTTCCTTCTAAAGTTTAAGCTTTTCCTCTTTTAGTTCTTTGAGTTGTTTGTCTGTATTTTCTTGTAATTCTTTGCTCATGTTTATGATTGTTGATTTAAATTCTGTGTCCTGGGGTTGTACAGAGTGATTCTCAATGTTGTGCACTTTTGCAGGACTCCTGGGTTTTGTTTCAGACATATTTTCCTGTTTTTTCACACTGTTTGTGTTTTTGCATTGCTGTTGGGGCATATGGATCTTCTTTGCCAATTATGTGCTCAACAGCAACTTCTCTGTTTTTGTTTAATTCGATTCTGTTAATATTGTTTATGTAGCTTTGTTACTTTTTATTTTGGTATATGTCTTAGTTTGTTTCTCCACTGCTGTGACAAAACACTCTGACCAATACCAACTTGGGGAGGAAAGGGTTTATTCAGCTTACATCTCCCAGGTTGCAGTTCATCAAGGATCCCAAAGTAGGAACTCAGGGCAGGAACCTGGAAACAGGAGCTGGAGCACAGGCCATGGAGGGATGCTGCTTAGTGGCTTGCTCCCTTAGCCCCTGCTCAGCCTGTTTTCTTATGCAACACAGGCCCACCTGCCCAGGGGTGGCACCACCCACAGTGGGCTAGGCCCTCCCACATCACTCAACAATCAAGAAGGTGCCCCATGGACATGGCCACAGGCCAGTCCAGTGGAGGCAATTCCCCAATTGAGGCTCCCTCAACCCAGGTTTGTCAAGCTGACACTAAAGCTATCCAGCACAATTGATCCCTTGTCAACTTGACACACAAACACATCAATATTAAACCATAACCTTTCCAATTCTTGTCCCCAAGAGATGATGTTAAAATTAATATCACAACATAAGACAGTACAACCTTAAAAACCCCACAGTCCTTAAAAAAAAAGTCCATAGTCTCTTCATAGTCTCAACAGTGGGTAGGCATCTGTCAAATCCAAAACAAGTACTGTATTATTTCAAAGGGAAGAATCTGACACAACTAAACAAAACCAAAGTCCAGAAAAGTAGTTCAAGGCTGGACATCTGGGATTCACTCACGATCTTCTGGCCTCCAAAGAATTCTGGCAACTCCACTTCTCTTACTCTGCTGTCCACAACATACACAGCTCGTCTCTCAGACCCAGGCCAGCTCTATTCCACACCTACTGCGGTCTTTGGTTGTTGTACCATGTTCCTGACATCTCCAAAAAGCTGGGGTCTCTATTGAAACTGAGGCTACACCTTTACCAACGGCTTCATTTTGCCTCTTCAAGTGCAAAGCCTCAGATTCTCTCCATGACCCCTTCAATCCTGGGGTCTTAACTGCAGCTGAAGCTGCACTTTCACCTATGGCCTTTCCTGGCCTCTTCATGCCAAGCCTCAGCTGCTCTCTGTGACTCCTTCGTGCTTTCAACACCAGAACCATGAAGGAGACTCTTACACATTACCAAGTCCTGCTTCCAGCTTGAGATAGAGGCTCAGGTCCCCTCTGTGTGCTGACCCCAAGGAAATACCTCCCAGAAGACTTCACCTCAGTGATGCTGGTCTCCTGTTACTTACAGCTGATTTTTCATCCCCAGCTAACCAGCATCAGTTGTCTCAATAAAGCGAAGGTTTTGCTTCAGGTTCTGGTCTCTTCTTAATCACAGATGATTCTTCAGCCCCAGCCAACCAGAACGCACAGATTCTCAATACACAATCACACAAACAGCCCTGATAGTCTCTGCTTCCCTTTGAAGCTTCACAAGCCAGGCCTCCATCGTCAACAACTTTTTCAGCAAAACTGTTCCAAGCTCCACAACAACAAACTCTGAGCACACAATGTTTTTCCAGCGCAAAGTTCCAAACACTTTCACAGTCCTCCCAAAAAACACCATGGTCACGTCTGCCACAGCAATACCCCTCTCCTGGTACCAATTACTGTCTTAGTTTGTTTCTCCATTTCTGGGACAAAGCACTCTGACCAATACCAACTTGGGGAGGAAAGGGTTTATTCAGCTTACAACTCCCAGGTTTCAGTTCATCAGGGAGCCCAAGGTAGGAACTCAGGGCAGGAACCTGGAAGCAGGATCTGGAGCACAGGCCATGGAGGAACTCTGTTTATTGGCTTGCTCCCCTGGACCCTGCTCAGCATTCTCTCTTATCTAACACAGGCCCACATGCCCAGGGGTGGCACTACCCACAGTGGGCTGTACCCTCCCACATCAAGCAGGTGCCCCATAGACATGGCTATAGGTCAATCCAATGAAGGAAATTCCCCAATTGAAGATCCCTCGACCCAGTGATGTCAAGATGTCAACCTTAGTGTCAAGTTGACACTAAGGCTATCCAGCACAGTATTGAAGACAAATTGGTGGGTTTTTCAGGTTCTTGCTGGGTAGTAGACTCATCAGAGTCCTGACTGAGGAGTTCTGTCTGCCTGATATGGAGGCTGGGAATTTGGCAATGAGGGGACCATCTGAGTGAGCACTTAGGGATCTAGGGTAAGGTGATTGGTTAATCTGATTTGAGAAGCTGTTCTTGGGACTTGAGGTGAAGGAATTGGAGCTTGCCTATGAGAGAGGCATGCAGGAGATAGGTTGGAGGCAGTGAACTTGATCTGACTTACCATAGTCCTGGCTGAGCAGATATGTCTGTCTGAGCCTGAGGCTGGGATTTTGGCAGTGAGGGGACCGCTTTGGTGAGGGCTTGGGGATCTATGGTAGGGTGATTGGGTTTGGTCTGGTTTTAGAAGTTACTCCTGGAACTTGTGCTGAATGAATTGGAGCCTGCCTGTAAGAGAGGCTAGCAGGAGACAGGGTTGGGGTAGGTAAGAGAAATGGGGTAGAGAGGCAGTGAGCTTGACCTGACTTACCAGAGTCCTGACTGAACAGGTTTTTCTGCCTGATTCAGAGGCTGGGAATTTGGAAGTGAGAGGACCACCTGGGTAAGGACTTTGGGATCTATGGTAGGGTGATTGGTTAATCTAGTTTGGGAAGTTAGTCCTGGGACTTTAAGTGAAGGAATTGGAGTCTGCCTGTGAGAGACGCCATAAGGGACAGGGAGGAGAGAAATGGTCTACTAATCTAGTCTTCAAAAAAATATTCTGATCACTTCCTCACCAAATGTAAAATGTAAAATTTATGAAAATTTAAAATTTTTTCAGATCTCTGCTCTTTGAACAGGTGCATACCTTTCACATTTTTAAGTCAATCTTATCAAAAGAATTAGGTTCCCCAACATGGTATTTCAAATGATTGCATTTATAAATCTAGGTATTCACAATTATTGACCATATTGGTATGTGTTTGTACATTTGCTTTCTAACCTACTTCTTTATGAATGCAATTTGTTTGCTTATAAATACTGTACTTGACATTTGCATGTCTGTGCTTTTAATATGTCATCGTTTCCCATTTTATTTTTCAAAGTACACCTGTCGATGTGTTCAGCTTGCAGCCCATAGGCCAGGTACAACAAAGAATTTGGTACAAAACACAATGATAAAATTACTTAAAACAATATTAGATGTTTTTGGAAATATTTTTACCAGTACTGTACAGTTCTCCAGTGTGAACTTCATAGATAACAACATTATGTCACAATGTCAAAAGGCTGTACATGCCTGCAAAGATGATATCATGTGTTAGGTATTTCTCAAACCTTCCCACCAGTTTAGAATGCATCTAAATGTATTTTAATAAGTTTTCAAATTGTTACTTTCCAGAAGTGCATTTTCAGATATTTTATACTTGGGAGCCTGAGGCTCAGCCACTTCTCAAAACTGCTGAACAGACCTAAGCTGGTAACTTTCCATTCTGCCCACTCTCCTCCCGCAGGCACGGGATGGAGCCTGCGGCCTTGGCCCACAGCCTTGGCCCACAGCCTTGTACTCGTTTCCAGTAAACTGCCCTGTTTTCCGTTAATCAGTAGATTCCTCCCTTAGAGTACATCTGGGCCCCTGCGGTCTAGCTGATATGATTACTCTCAATCTGTACTCCTTTGTTCTCATTCTCTATTTAACCTCATGCTTGTACTGCAATAAATGAGACTTGATCAGAACCCTGTCTTGTCTTCATTTCTTTTGTCTCTTGCCCCATCCAATCCCCACTCCCCACTCCAGGTACCCCATTGCAGATCCCGTGGGCCGGGACAGCTGGCGCCCAACGTGGTGACTGGATACTGGGGGCACATTGTGAGGGAGACGGAGAAAAAGGAGTGCACTTGCTAAATCTCAAGGAATTCGGAGACGCGCTGTGGGAGCCTGCCGCGACCAAACCGAAAGTAAGTCAATCCACCTGATCATGGGGCAAGAATTGAGCCAGCATCAGATTTATGCCAAGCAATTGAGAGAGGCTCTAAAGACATGAGGAGTAAAGGTTAGGACTGCAGATTTACTTCATTTCTTTGATTTTGTAAAGGACATTTATCCCTGGTTTTCCCAAGAAGGGGTCATAGATATAAAAAGATGGAAAAGAGTGGGAGATGCATTACAGGATTTTTATACAGTATTTGGACCTGAAAAGGTTCCTGTTACTCCCTTTTCTTATTGGAATTTAATAAAAGAATTAATAGATAAAAGGGATGGACCAGTGGTGGCAGCGATTGCCCAAGCTGAAGAGATTTTTAAAAGTAGTTCCAAGCCAGAGTTGAGAGAAGTTCCCAGGGATGAGCCTGACTTAATTTCTCTTGATAGTGAAGGTGAGGATTCCTCTAAAAATATGAAAAAGAGGTCCTTAGAGTCAGTTACAGGGAAGGAAAATCAAGAGGATGCCCAAAAGTCTAAAGAAGAACATATTCGTATTTATCCTCTTTTACCAGAAGCTGCCTGTCCAACCTCGGATACAGATGGCTCAGAGTCTGAGAGGGAGCAGTTAATTTGTAAAACTGGGATTAGGTCACCGAAAGGCCACAAGAGGCAAGAGTGTGACTGCCCTCCTTCTTTCAGTGTACTGTCTGCTCCAACTATAATGGTGGCAATAGATCCTAGATCAGAATTGAAGCAACAGATAGCACAATTGCAGGAACAAATTAAACTAGAGAAATTGCATCAATCATTAATACTTAAATTGCAGAAACTCAAGACAGGTAGGGAAACTGTTGTAGATAGAGAAAAAGCTTGCTGAACCCCTTGAGGGCCTGGCCTCCATTCATATAAAGGAAACTTTAAGGATCCTGATAATTTTTCCTCCTCTATGGAGGCCTTCCCTGTGACAGAAACAACAGATGACCAAGGGCAAGCATGCCGACATCATGCAGGTTTTGATTTCCACTTCATTAAAGAACTAAAAACTGCTGTGTCTCAATATGGAGCCATAGCTCCATATACCTTAGCAATCTTAGATGGTGTGGCTGAACATTGGCTAACTCCCACTGATTGGAATACATTAGTAAGGGCAGTCCTTAGTGGGGGTGATTATTTACTATGGAAATCAGAGTATTTTGAAAACTGTAAGGAGACAGCTAAAAAAAGAAACAGAAAAAACAAAACAAAACAAAACAAAAAAACCCCACCAAGCTAGGAATGGATGGGATTTTGATATGTTAACAGGCGAAGGTCAGTATGGGACTAATGAACAGCAAATGCAATATGACCCAGGACTTTTCACACAAATTCAAACTGCTGCCACTAAGGCATGGAGAAAACTTCCAGTCAGACTTTGTCCATTGATTAATGACCACAGCAGGGAAAATATTTGGAAATGTTGATGCAGGACTAGATTATGTACGACAGTTAGCCTATGAAAATGCTAATCCCGCCTGTCAGGCAGCCATCATGCCCTAAATTGGAAATGCCTTGTCATACCATATATCAGTGTCCTGTTGAAATCAAACTGGTTCTTGAGCTAAAAAAATTGAGAAGGTATCATTTAGGTAGGAGTTATGTAAAATTGTGGAAACTAGTTTCTGTTCAAGATTTCAGGTGACAGTTTAGCATGGCAGATCTTCCAGTAAAGAGTCCCCAACTGACCAACACTTCATGAGAGGAGGGCTGGAAGGTCACTGGTGGTCCTCAAGATCTATTTTAGGAAAGACTCAAATGACATCTGGTGGATTTCTTTGATTCTCTTGAGTGAGTTTAAAAGAGTGAAGGCCACTCTGATTCATGTACAAAGTAACAAAATATAGCTCTTTAACTTGAAAATAAAAAAAAAAACTATAAGTGAATCTTTGCTAATTAAAATGTATGAACCAAATGATTCCACCTGCAAAAATAACCTGGCACTCTTGCGAGTCTGATAGGTGGCTGATGTTTGGTCTTTAAAGATGGAGATCATTAGTTTTGAGGAGAAACATTTGAATTCGAGGGAGACATACACTCTGATGACAACATCCAAACCATTGGCGCTGTCCGCTGTCAAGTGGAGGGTTGCCAAACAACTGTTGTCATTCCAATCACCCCATCTATTTTATCCTCTAAATTGAGACCTTATGCACGTTTCACTTATGATAATAGAGGCAGTTGTCTCACAGCTAGTACCATATATGGCGGATGTAGATACTAGGCTTGCCGCCTTCATGATGCTTATAGCAAAAATGGCATATTGAGTTATGATTATGGTCGATTCACAATTCGTATAGATGACCATTGGGACGTCAGGTGGCAAAATGGAGTTAGAGGAAAAATTTATAATGATGGGTACTCCTCACTCCCAGCGGGGTCTCCATTTATTTCCCACCAGCTGGTCCCTGCTACTACTGATAAACAAACGAGACAGATTATCTTTATAAGTGAGACTAACCTTCAGTCTGCCGTACATACAAATTCCACCTTTAATCTTGCCCTTTGGCCTAATTATCTAAATTTTGCTTTAAAATTATTAAACCTTTCTAATAATATCAATGCGTCATCGTGCTTCTTGTGTACCTCTTTGGTTCACCCCTTACTAGCCGCTCTCCCTGTTAACTATTCCTCTGTACCCAACATCATTACTGCTGGCACTGCACCTTCTCCCCCCATGTCGTCTATCCCTTTATTTTATAATCCTACTCAAAATATTTCCCTCTGCTATATCACTACCACCTACACTACCCCCTCTTTTGTGTGTCACAGTAATTACTCTGTCATTTCATCTCTTAATGCCCCCCCCTTATGTCTTTCTGGTGCAATGAATCCCTGTATCAACAGATCACTATTTCCTCTCCAGGACCCTGTGTATTAATTACTATTGTACCCCAATTGACCATGTATTCGCCAGGGGAGTTCGCCTGGCTACTCTACCCACGTATTAAGAGAAGGGTATTCATCCCTTTTGTAATTGGAATAGGATTTACTGCCTCTGCCAGCTTTTCTGTGGGGGCCCTGGGACATACTCTGTATACTGCAAAGGAATTCAACTCCCAACTACAGTCCACAAGGTGAGGCTCAAACCTTCAACATATGAGCATTTGGGGGCCTACTTCATTTCAAATTGTAACATGAATACAGGCTCACAGCATTTAAATGTAAATGTTTTTTTCATTTTATGATCCAGCACATCCATTACTAAAATAATAAACAATAAAAACGTATTGTTTATTATTTCAAAAGCAAAGGTAAAATTCAAAATTCATAGCTTTTATGAAATTACTACATTCTATTATATGTGATCATAAAATTATTATGTCTATTTTTCCTATGGTAAATGTAGTCTTAGGCTGATACAATCTCATTATTCATAGTAACAATCTTCCACAGTCAGAGCAAACAATGAAATAATGAATACTTGTACTAGTAATGCTAGGGAAAATATAGGTGTATTTCAATTATTTGGTCAGTACATTTTCATCAAGCGATCAATGTGACTGCTTTTATGTGTGTTTCTCCCTATTTAATATATTTAATATATAGTGTTGATTCATTAACATTGAAATTATGACCAATAGCAGTATAACTCATGCTTAACAGAAACTTATCTAATGCATTTATTTATTTCGCAAGGTTCATCATAGATTTCTTGTGCTGGGAACAATAGATAGCATTTCAGAAATATGCGTGTGAATCATTTTTAACAGTGAAATTTCCAAAGAAAACAGAACAATGTGAAAAATACTGAAAGGGTATATATTTCCTATGAGAAATAAAACAAGAAATCTGGTCTTATTGCACCTCGGCTAAGTGTACGAGTGTTGAGTAACTCAAAATTTTGCTATTCAGCACATATCCCTGAAGGGCCATGGAAAGGCTACGAGCATTGCTGTTGGGGCAACAAGCATTCCTTGTGTAGAATGGCTCAAAGATATGAAATTCATTACTTTTGTGAATTGTGCATATAATGATGAGCTACTGACCCATGTAAATCCCCCCCCCCCCCCCCCCCCCCCCCCCCCCCCCCCCCCCCCCCCCCCCCCCCCCGGTTTTGCACTTGGTGACACGCTGGTGTGTAGGAACTGGTCATCATAGAATATATTCAGTAGCAACATAAGAGACTAGAATAAGCAAAAGCTTAACTTATTGCTGGATTAATTGTATAGACTTAAAAAGGGAAAAGAAATTAATAGCAAAGAGGCATTCTTCCAGAATTTGAAAGCTGTTGCTCAATTAACAATAACGCATTTCATGACATTTAGGGGTGAAGCTCTAACATACTGTCTTTATTACTTTCAACCTAGACAAAATAGACACTCATGTTATATACCAACTAACTGATTCATTCCAATTAGGAATTGAAAAATTCTAGAAAAATCAGTGGAAGACAAGTGTCAGTGTCAGAGAGTGTTTTGTTTTTTATTAGATGGAATTCATAATATAAATACCCTATATTTAATGATTATTTGGAGACTATGTTCTATACAGCCTGGTTATCAGCAAACTGTACATTAAACTTGTGTGTACATAAGGCATACATTTTCCCTCAGAGAGTTGAATATTATACTCTATCAGCTCAGCCATGCTGACAAGCCTTGTCAGTTTAGACAGACACTGCAATGCACTGTCTTCCGACTTGCCTCACCTTGTCAAGAAGTCCTCTTTGAGAATCTCTTTTAAATGAACTCACTGCTTCTTTCCCACATGGCCCACACATAGTTCACGAGAAATGCAATTTCTGCTTTGGTATCCACGGAAAAGCAGCGCTTTCCCCATGCATTCTCTCCTTGTAGACTGTTTCCAGGCTTACAGACCAGCTGTTCATCCTTGGTATTTCCCAAGCCCGAATCAGACATCAATCAAATATTCTAGAATATATTTTTTAGAGGTTAATTTCAAGTCCTTTGTACACAGCATCAAGTGAAAGGCCAGCATCTTCCTCTCCTCTCTTGCAAGAAGGAGAAAATAATTTATCTGAGTTACACAATAGAAGCATAGGTAATACTCAATAGTTCTTAACACTAAGCAATTCTAAGCTGATAATAATAATAAGGTAATAATGCAATGGATTTTTTATTTAAAATGTTAAAGTGAGACTTTCTTTGGAAGTGACAGAATACTTCAACCAGGAAGTAATAACATAAAATTAATTTTGAAAAGGGCCTTGGGGCTATGTTGTTTAACTTTACAATTATTTAGCATTCAAAATATTGGCTGTGTTAACAAATATGTCCATGGGTTAGAAAATGCTAACAAATTGGTTAGTGTTTTATAAAACTTACATAAGTTTAATAATAAACTTGCGAAAACTCAAAACGTTAAATTATAGGATAGTGACACTAATGAAGACAGGTATTTGAACTACAGATAAAATTTATGAATTTAGCTGGGCATAGTAGTGCACACCTTTGATCCCAGCACTTGGGAGGCAGAGGCAGGCATATCTTTGTGAGTTTGAGGCTAGTGAGGGCTACATAGCAAGTTGCAGACCAGCTAGGGCCACAGACCCTGTCTCAAAAAGTCAACAACAAAAATATATAAATTTAATAATTTAAATAAAACATGTCATTTGAATTTGATAACTTCCCTAAAATTTCATTAGGAGAAAATATATTTTAATATGATGACAGATAAAATTTAGTTAGCATTTAAAATGAGTCATATTTTTAAAATATATTTATTATTTTTATGTGTATGCATGTACTGGCTGCATGTAGGTAAGTGCACCCATGTTGTGCAATGCCTGAGGAGGACAGAAGAAACTGTCGGATCCTCTGGAACTGGAGTTACGAACAGGTGTTAGCTGCCATGTGGGTGCTGGGATTCGAACCTGGGTCTTCTCCAAGAATAGCCAGTGTTCTTAACTGCTGAGACATCTCTCCAGCTCTGAGTCATATTATTTTAAAAACTTTGCACACATAGAAAAATGTGATTACTTCTATTATTTTATATATGAAAAAACTGAGGCTTGTAGAGTTAGAAGTAACCAGCCTGAGGATGCACAGTTATTAAGAGGTAGAATTGGGGTTTGAATACAGACTCCTAATCCATTCTTCTGCACTGAATAAACAGGATAATATGTTAGATAAAGTATGTCATCTTAATAAAAATTCATTTGTGAGTTTCATCATTGCTTGAAAAAGCTTTGTGAGTAATAACTTAAAAATTAGACAAACAGATCTTTATAGCATGATGAAAAATGTATCAGTGGAACAGTAAGATGTTTTGAATAGGGTGACAGCAGGCTGGAACTCAAGACAGATGTTATTTCAAATTTAATTTTCCCTTACAAAAATGTGACATAAAATGGGAAAAAGTGAATTACGAATATTTGAAATGATAAACTACTGTTGTTTGAAAGCATTGTGGTTACATATGTAAAAAAAGAAAATTAACTTTCCATGACGTGTATGAACATATACATTTTGTATTCATCCTTAGTAACAATGATGACAACATTTTAATTACACATAATGTTAGTGTTTAGTAATAATAGTTCTAAGTAAAAATAGCCAAAACTTATGTAAAGAAAGCTGTGGTAATTTTTGAGTTGCAGCAAAAACAGAGTTATAAAAGTATTTCAAGTCCAGGGCTGGAGAGATAGCTCAGCAGCTAAAAGCACTGGCTGCTCTTACACAGGACCCAGGTTTGATTACCAGCACCCACATGGCAGCTAACAACTGTCTGTAACTCCAGTTCCAGGTGATCCAATGCCCTCTTCTGACCTCTGGGGGCATTGCATGACACAGGTGTATCTATCTACCTACAGGCAATTTATTCATACACATAAAATAAAAATAATAAATAAAATATAAAAAAATTCAGGTTCAAAACTTAAGACTGTGAGGATAGCTTGCTCCTGTTAGAAAGCACAATATGCCAAAACAATTGTGGGAATATTCAACAGAATTCCAGAAGAATAAAAAACAGCACAGAAAGGGAATCTCAGGAAACCCTTCTTGAATTTGGCCTGTCAAGGCTGTATAGAGTGTGGGATTCTTGGGACTTACTGGCAGAAACTCTAATGAAGCCTGACACATTGACAAGAATGCAGAGACTCTAACACATAGAGCCTATGTGTTATTCTGACATGGGATCAAGCAAATACTGTAAACCAAATGGCAGGAAATTGTTTTCAAAATTTACTTTTATTATGTATTTTAAATTTCATGTGGGTCTGTGTGTAGGTATGTGTCCAGGGGTGCAAGGACCTACAGAGGCCAAAAGAGGCTATGGGATTCCCGGGAGTTGGAGTTAATGGAGTGGTAAGCTGATGTAGTGGGTTCTAAGAACCAAACTCAGGTCCTCTGAAGAGCAATGGGTACTCCTAACAACGCAGCAATCCTTCCCACATTAAGCAAGGAACATTGTAATCGTGATTGGGGGGAAATTACATTCTCATATTACTGAAAGTAAATGATAGGGTAACTACACACAAAAAAAGCTAGTAGAAAACCTTTCTCCAAGGTTCATAAACTGTGCCAGGAATAACCTCTGGCACTTCAAGCAACTCAAAGGGAAATCATGGGCTATTTGATGTTTTTAAGGAAAATATAGCAATATTCAATATTTGCAACATGGTAAATTTAGGAACATTTTCCTCTTCAGATTGAGCTACAAAGGTTTCATGGTCATCACATGTTTTATCTTAATAATTTCTGTGACAGAATAAAAGACTCTAAAATTCAATTTCGTGTCAGGAAAGAAGAGGCTGGTGTCTAATTTGATGTCAGTATTTAAGAAATTGTAAAGTTTCGAATAGGCAAATACACACAATTGGTATTACAACTATATAAAAATAAAATTACAAATGTTCTCAATGTTTATGCTGTGCTTACATAGCAACTAAGTTGTTAGTATAGAATAAACACTAATGTTTGGGGGACAAATTACTTAATAACCATTAGTAATAGGTATTTCTTCTAGCTTCAAGACAGCATGAAACAAAATAAGTAGAGAAAAGTTGAGTAACAGATAAAAAATTATACAGATCATTCAATGGTAATTCTAATATTAACCTAATATTTATATATCTACCTCTTATTATTTAAGATTTTTCACTTAAAGTTTAGGAATTGTCCCATTTATTTAACATAATAATCTTTTGACAGATGTATCTTTTATGAACTCTCAGTCAAGATTTAGAATTTGGTTATAGGACTCACAGTCTAAATTTCAAATACCTCATTAAAAATACACTGAACTCCTAGACACTGTGCATAATTTGTACACATTCATTTACAGAACTTAGGTCAATCTCTAGATTAGTTACAATAACCAATGAATATGGTTGTTAACTGAATATTTGCTGAACGATTTTACTATGTTTCTTAGGAATAGAGTGGGGATGTTCAGTACAGGTCTTTGTTGGTCAAATATTCTCCATTCAAAACTTTGAATCTGAAATTTGGAAGAGCACAAATGGAGGGCAGATTTAATTTTGAGTCAAACTAATGGCTTGACATATGTAGTTGTTCTTACAACTCAAGTACTAAAGTTTAGCATAACTTTATATGCAATGAAAATTGTTACTAATTCTCCATGGTTGTTGAAAAATTTCTAACTGAAAAAATAAAAAACTGAACTCCATGTCTCAAAAATTCACAAATGAAATAATTTAAAAAATACTGTATAAAATTAGTCTTGCGAGTTATATAAAATTTGAATGAAAGTTGACTTTAAGATCAAATAATGCACCCTAAAGAGTAGCCACTACATACTCAATGTTCATCCTGTCAATCATGAACATATATTTTTTAAAAAGCAGACATTGCCCAAACCTTTCTGAGGCCAGCATCTTTTCTGGGTAAGTTTGACCCTGCCCACTGAGACTTGACCCTCACAACTTCATTCACCATGCCTGCTCTCCCACCCCATCTCTCCAGCTACAGTGGGGGCTTGCCCATTTTTCTCTTGGCACCCTAGAACTCTGGGCAACCCTCTTTCCCCAAACTCCCCACTTCTTCCTGATCCTTTGCACTCATACCAATGCAATTCCTTGGTCTAGTGCCTTGGCACCTTCAAAGCCTCTCCATCTCCCCCCCTGAGACCAGCTTCCATGCCTGCCTGGCCCACCCTCCAACCTTCCTGAGGCCAGCATCTTTCCTGGGAAAGTTTGACTCCATCCACTGCACCTTGACTCACACAACCCCATTCACCCTCCCAGCTCCCCACCCCATTTCCTCCTAGCGTGCACAATGACCTATTACTTCTTTTGGCACCCCAGAAACCAAGACTACCCTCTTGGCCCAGACTCCCCATTGCTTCCAGAATCTTTGCACCCAGACCAAACCAATTCCTCGGTCTAGTCCCCTGGAGCTGGCAAGGCCTAACCTCTCCTCCACCTTGTCTTTGTACACTTGACTCCAGCCTTAATCCCTGGCTGTCCCACAACCAAACCTGCCTGGGATTCCTGAGGCAAGGCTCCTTTCCTGCTTGCCCTAGATTCCTAAGACCAGCCTCCTCCCATAACTGCCTGAGAGTCTTGAATCTTACCTCTACCTGGCAAGCCTCCCAAATAATACTGTGCCTGCTGAACAGAGGCATCAAGACCTTAGGAGGAAGCCTGAGAGCATCTGATCCTCATCCAAATTGGGCCTCTATGGGATGCCTAAGCAACAGGATGACAGCCACCTGGCCCCTCCACTATAAAATCAAAAGAGAGAACCTGAAGCCTAGACCAACCAGCCTTTCATGTCCAATATGTAACTCAAAAAGGCACATAAAGTTTACAAACAAAAGGAGATCTAAACTCCATAAAAGAAGTCTTGAGTCTCACACAAGAATCAGAAACTACAAAAGTAATCCACATGTCAAAGTCACAACAAAAATAATAACATGAAAAACCCAAATAATATGTCCTCACCAACTACCAATAGTCCTGTAAAGGAGTACAATGAGAATGCCCTAGAGATAACACAGGACACGGAATTCAAAAGAATAATTATTAACATGATGAAATAATTATGTAAATTTAAAGAACATGCAAAGAAATCAAAGAACTGATGAAGATATGGATAAATTTCTGAATTATTAAAAAAAAGAGTTAGAAATATTGAAGAATACTCCAGCTGAAATGAAGAAGGAAGTGAAACACTTAATAAGCCACTTTGAAATGATAGGGGTAAGGCACACTAATGGAAAACAGAATAACAAAACTGGAAGATAAAGTGGATGAATTACACCACTCAAGCAAAGATTATGAAAAATTTGAGAAAACTCAATAATGGGATATGTGGGAATTGTGTCACACCATAAAAAGACCAAACTTACACATCATAGGCATAGAGGGAGAAGAATCTCAGGATAATGGTATGGACCAGATTTTCTAAAGGATTGTAGAAGAAAAGTTCCCAAAGTTAAAGAAAGAAATGCCCATACAAATACAAGAAGGACATAGAACACCAAATAGACAGGACCAGAAGAGAAACTTTCCAGGGCATATCATAGTAAAAACACTAAACATACAGAACAAAGAGAGAATACTGAAAGCTGCAAAAAAAAAAAAAAAAAAGAAACATATAAAAGAAAACCCAGCAGAATTACAACTGACTCTTCAGTGCAAACTAGGAAAGCCAGAAGAGCATGGACCAAAGTATTCCCAGTTTTAAATGACCACAGATGCCAACCCATATTACTTTACCCAGTCAAAACATCTATTATAGTAAAAGGGGAAAGAAAAATCTTCCACGACATAAATAGTCTGAAAGAATTCATGTCCACACAACCAAGCCTTCAGAGAGTTCTTGAAGCAATACAAATAGCTGAAAAAGAATGACTCTACCCAAGGGGTAACAGAAAGAAAATTAATGAAGTATAATGTGGAACCTCACAGTTACACTAAGAATGAGAACAGAAATCAAAACGACAGGACTCAATATACATCTTTCATTAATAATTTTAAGTATCAATGGACTGAACACCCCAGTCAAAATTCACAGACTAGTTGAATGGATTGACAAACAAAACCCAACATTTTGTTGTCTACAAGAAACCCACCTCACTTTCAAGGACAGGCACAACCTTAAGGTGAAAGGAAGGAAAAAAATATTCCAATCAAATCGTACTGTGATGGCTAATCCTGGGTATCAACTTGACTGGATCTGGGATTAACTGAACTGAGAGAGAACTTCTTAACTGGATCATCTGAAGGTGGAAGGCACACACTAAATGTGGGTGTTACTTTCTGATGGCAGCCCATATAAAGGCCATGGCAGAGGAGAACTTTTTTTTGCTTTTTGCTCTTTTCCTTCTTCTGTCTTGCTGGTGAGTTCATCTTGCTGCTATAGACTGAAGACTAGCCGATATTTGGAATTCATCAGCCCTTCAGTGCCAGATTGAGACTACTGAGACATCCAGCCTTGTGGCCTGAGAGACTACAAAGTCTCAGCCTCTCCAGTGTGGTGCAGCCATTATTGGACTACTCGGACTCTTTCTTGTGAGCTAAGATGATAAATCCTTATACATTTTTATTCATTCTACAGGTTCTGTTTCTTTGGAGAACCCTGACTAATACAGGTACTAAGAAAAAAAATCAGGAGTTGAAATTCTAATATCTGACAAAATAAACTTCACACTAAAACTAATCAGAAGAGATAGAAAGGGCCACTTCATTCTGATCAAAGGAACAATTGACCAAGAAGATATTACAGTCATGAACATATATTCACCAAACTCTGGTGTACCCAACTTCATGAAAACAGTATTACAGGACTTTAAGATTCATTTAACTCCAACTCATTAAGAGAGTAGGGGACTTCAATTGCCCCATTGTCTCCATTAGATAATCAAAGAGATAGAGAATTAACAGAGAGACAGCTGAATTGAAAAATACCACACATCAAATGGACCTCACAGGTATCTACCAAATATTCCACCCAAGTACTGAAGAATATACTTTCTATTCAACACACCATGGAAGTTTCCTCCCAAATCAACCACATACAGGGGCACAAAACAAGCCTCAGCAAATACAAAAAGATTGAAATAATTCCATGCATTCTATCAGACCACAATGGAATAAAGCTTAAAATCAACACTGGAAGAAACCCTAGTAACTACATGAACACATGGAGATTAAAGAACACACACCTGAATAATGAATGGGTTAAAGGAGAAATTAAGAAATAAATAAAACTATTCCTGGAACTAAATGAAAAGGGCAATACAACACAACAAAACTTCTAGGATAAGTTGAAAGTAGTCTTTAGAAGGAAGTTTATAGCTCTATGTACATACATTAAAAAAATCAAAAAGAACGCAAATAAATAACTTAACATTGCAACTCAAGACACTTGAAAAGCAACAGCAAATTAAAGCCACACCCAGCAGACAAGAAGAACTAACAAGAAGAAATAACAAGAAGAAATAACTCAAATCAGAGCAGAAATAAATGAAATAGACACACACACACACACACACACACACACACACACACAAACATACAAAGAATCAATGAATCCAAGAGCTGGTTCTTTGCAAAGATAAACAATATTGACAGAGCCCAGTTAACCAAAAGAAAGAAAAAACACCTTCAAATCAACAAAATTAGAAATGAGAGGGGAAACATCACACCAGGCAGCAAAAAGATCCAGAATATTATAAGGAAAGACTTTAAAAAACCTATACGCTACTAAATTTGAAAACCTAAAAGAAAGAGACCAGTATCTAAAAGCATAGGAATAAGCAAAACTAGACCAAGAAGAGACCAACATCATAAACAGACACACAATACATAAAGAAACTGAAACAGTAATACAAAACCTCACGACTAAAAAAAGCCCAGGACCAGACAGATTTACAGCAGAATTCAACCAGACATTTCAAGAAGATCTACATCCAATACTACTTAATTGATTCAAAAAGATAGAAATGGAGAGGGAATTTCCAAATTCTTTCTATGAAGCCAGCCACTCTAATACCAAAATCTGGTAAAGATACAACCAAAAAAGAAAACTATAGACCCATACCCTTAATGAACATAGATGCAAAAATTCTGAACAAAATACATGCAAATCACATGCAGACACATATCAAAAAGATCATTCATCATGATCAAGTTGGCTTTGTTCCAGAGATGCAGGGATGGTTCAATATACGTAAGTCAGTAAAAGTCATAAATCATATAAATGGCCTCAAAGGCAAGAACCATATGGTCATTGCAATAGATGCAGAGAAGTCCTCTGACAAAATCCAACATGCATTTATGTTTAAAGTCCTAGAGGGAACTGGAGTGGAGGAACATACCTTAACATAATTAAAGCCATATACAACAAACCTGCAACCCACATCATTTTAAATGGAGAAAAACTGGAAGCATTCCCATTAAAATCAGGAACCAGACAAGGCTGCCCACTACCTGCAATCCTTTTTATCATAGCGCTTGAGACTCTTGCAAGTGCAATAAGAAAAGGTAAGCAAATTAACAGAGTAATAATTGGAAAAGAAGAGGTCAAATTATCCCTTTTTGCAGACGATGTTATTATATCTTAGAGACGCCAAAAGTTCCATCAGAAAACTCGTAGAAATGATGAACACTTTCAGCAAAGTGGCAGATTACAAAATTAATCCACAAAGTCTGTAGCCTTTCAATACACCAATAACAAGCAATCAGAGAAAGAGTACATGGAAATACTTCCTTTTACAGAAGCCTCAAAAAAAATCTTGGAATAAACCTTATGAAACACACTAAAGATCTCTGCAATAAAAATTTTAAATCGTTAAAGGGAGAGATTGAGGAAGACACCAGAAGATGAAAGAACCTCCCATGCTCATGGATTGGAAGACTTAATATTGTGAAAATGACCATGCTACAAAAAGCCATTTATAGATTCAATGCAATGCCAATTAAAATCCCCATGACATTTTTCACAGAATTGTAAAACAAAACGTCATATTCATATGGGAGCATAAACATTCTTTGACAGCCAAAGCAACCCTGAGCACTAAGAGCAATGCTAGGAGGGTTACTATACCAAATTTTAAACTATATTACAGAACTATAGTCATAAAACAACATGGTACTGGCACAAAAATAGACCTGTAGGTCAATGGATTAAAATAGAAGACCCAAGTATGAGTACATGCAATTTCAGCCATCTGATATTTGACAAAGGGGCCAAAATGTCTCACATCACTAGAATAATATGATTTCTTACTATGTGCAAAATATGTATCCTTATATTTACAGTCAAATATCCCAGGCACCACTCATCAAAGAAGCTCACTTTTTAGCAGTCAGGGGCAAATACCAAGTACCACAACTCACCACACACTGACATTGTCTATGAATTTCCCAGGCCTAAGGGACACATCTGCTATGCAACCTCTACACCTAAGGCTCATGGAACATAGAGTAAGGATAAAGAGGAAGACAGTAAGGAATCAGTTCTCAATAGAAGCTCTTTCATGCAGTGGTGGCCCAGGAACACAAAGGGTCACAAATTGCCAAAGTGTAGGGATCAAGACTTTGCTAAATAATGGTTCTTGTCCAGAAGCCCTACTAAACTTCATCCACCAAGGCTCAGGAACCATCACAGAAGGGAGAAGAGAGAGATTATAAGAGCCAGGGAGATGGGCATGAGCCTATGGAAACAGAGTTCTACAAGCTCCTGGGAACCTGCTAATCTGATTCTATGGCATAGGTGTCGGCATACACAAGTCCCATGCAAACTCAAGAAGATGGTAACCCAGATAGAACTGAGAAAATGAACAGAAGACCTCAATCTTATCTAAAGGAATGCTGGCAACTTATTGTTGCTAGATGAAGAGCTGATCTTCCTAAGATAAAGGACTCTACATAGGCTGACTAGGCTCAGTGGATGGACTTGCACTGGGGAATGGCTGGGGGCACCAACAACACAGTGAGCAGTAACAGGAATGACAGAGCATTCAGGCTCCAGTGGTGGGAGAAGGCTGTGGGAAGGTGCCATTTGAAATGGGGGTATAAAGATGATTAAGATTTTTGGGAATGTTCTGTATGAAATGCATACAAAATCAATAAAAAAGCAAACATTATGCATATATATGTATAATAAAAACATTTAGAGTGAATTAGAGTGTCTATTATGTTGGCTCTTACTAGAATAGAGAATGTCACAGACAGAGCCTGGTTCCTGTTGAGACGAAAACTATTGTTACCTGCAATGCCGAGATGGTTTAAGACAGACACACTTCTACATTGCCAGATGCCCTCTAAGAAAATATTTGGATGTACATCATTAAGTGTTTGCATGGACTCACCCTCAATGTCACTTTTGAGAATCTTTCCTAGAAAAAGAATCAAAGTGGCAAGAAAAAATTGGCTTTCATAGCTTGTTCCAACACATCAATTAAAATTTATTAGAGCAAAATGTTGAAAGCATTTGTAGAGGCAAAACGTTGTGACATTTTTCCTCATCTATCATAAGAATCATGGGTGACACTCCTAAAACAAAAGGCATTCTAATAGAGAAAAGCATAACAGATTTATTTAATCAAAGTTTAGCATATCAAATTTAATCAGTCAAAGTTTTATGTGATGCAGGAATATTTGGAAATGAAGATCCAAAGCCAGCAAAATCACTCAGTGGGTAAAGGGACCTGAAAATTTGAGTTTAAACATGGTGGAAGTAAAGAACTGATTCCAAATGTCCTCTTACCTCCACACATGACCATGCTGCATGCATTAGTATATATGTGCACACATGTGTGCATTCACAAACACACACACACACACACACACAAAGAAAAGAAAGAAAGATAGAAAAGAAGGGAGGAGGAGAACTCTGCAGACAACCTGAGAGTGCCTCATCTGGTGTAGGGGCTGAGACTTCAGCAGACCCCTGAGAGCATCTGGATCTGGCCTCCATATGGTGGTGAGGTTCCCCAAAGCTTTCCAAAGTTCCAAAGTACCCAATTCCCTAATTGAGATTATGTAAGGCCCTTCCACTTACAGTATGATAGGGCTGAGACCTTAGCAGACAGCCTGAAAGTGCCTAATCTGGCCTCTGCCTGGTGTAGGGGCTGAAAACTCAGCAGACTACCTGAGAGTGCCAAAATTGGGGCTCCCCTTGTGCTGCTGTAAGTACACACAATTTCAGGCATCTGATATTTGATAAAGTTGCTGAGAACACACAATGGAGGAAAGACAGCATCTTTGACAAACGGTGCTGGCAAAACTGGATCTCCACCTGTAGAAGAATGAAACTAGATCCTTATCTTTCACCTTGCACAAAAGTCAGCTCCAAATGGATCAAAGACCTCAATGTGAAACTGGGAACCCTGAAACTATTAGAAGAAAACATTGGCAGTAATTTACAAGATATAGGTGTAGCAACAGACTTTCTAAAATGGACATCAATTGCTCAGGAATTAAAGCCAAGAATTAACAAGTGGGACCTCATTAAACTAAAAAGATTCTGTACAGGAAAATAAACCATCCAGATAGTCAAGAGAAAACCCATAGAGTGGGAAAAATTCTTCACCAGTGACACATCTGACAGAGGTTTAATATTCAGAATATGTAAATAACTCAAAAAACAAAGAATCAAGAAAGCAAATGACCCAATTAAAAGATAAAGATCTAAACAGAATTCTCAAAGGAAGAAATAAAGATGGCTAAGAAACATCTTCAAATTGTTCAACATCATTAGTAATTAGGGAAATGCAAATTAAACGCACCTTAAGATTTCACCTTATCTCAATCACACTGGCTAAGCTCAAGAGAAAAGATGATACCAAATGATGGTGAAGATGTGGAGCAGCTCTTTTTACAATAGCTAAGACATGGAAGCAACCTAAGTGCCCCTCAATTGAGTTATTGAAATTGTTAATGAAATTGTTGTACATTTACAGAATGGAGTTACACTCAGCAGTAAAGAAAGATGCAATAGTGAATTTGAAGGTAAATGGATGGATCTAGAAATTGTTATACTAAGTGAAGTAACACATACTTGAAAAAAAAGGCCTATGTTCTCACTCATTTGTGGATCCTAGCACCAAATCCTCATAAATGAGTACATATTGTGATATAACTGCAGAAATCAGGAAAGTGAAAGGAAACCAGGAGATAGGGGAAAGAAGGAACCAGAGAGAGAAGAGTAGTAGAAGACAGGTGTTACTCAGGGCAAAATATGTGTAAAAAAGGGGCGGGGCTTGTTAAAGGTGAGGAGGAGGAGAAGAAGGGCTATAGAAAGAACAACGGGAATAAAGGGGAAGAAGGAGCTCAAAAGAGGTGGAACCTTAGCGGCAAAAATTATCAAGGGAGAAATGGCAAAAAAACAGGGACACTTCAAATGGGAAGGGCAGGGTGGGAGGGTAAGACAGAGAAAGACAGAGAAGACATAAATAGTGCCTAGGTAGTGTCAAGAAACCAGAGGCATTCATATTAGTCCAAAAACCTACTGAAAAGTTACACATACAATATTCCTACATGAGTCCATGAGTATAGCTAAAGACTACATAACAAGAAACAGGAAGGCCCTAGGGCAGACCTAGCTTTGGTAGGCTAAGGCTGAGATCCTAGCAGATAGCCTCAGAGGATAGGCTAAACATACATCTTTGATCTCAGCACACCCCAGAGAGTACCAGGTTCTGGCCTCCCTTTGGCATAAGGACTGAGAACACAGCAGACCAAGTGAGAGTCCCCAAATTTCCCCTACCCATAGGGAATTTCCCAAATTTTCTCTAAGTTCCTGCTAATAGGGGTCCAAACCTTAGAAGGAAGCTTGAGTGTACTTGACTGAAACCTGACTTGGGCTTTTGTGGGTGCCTCTGTATAGCTGATCTGAAGCCATCAGTTCCCTCCAAAATATAACCTAAGAGAACCTAAAACCTGTACAAACCAGCCTTACATAACTAATAAGGAAAGGACCTAGGCACCATGATAATACAAACAAAAGCATACTTCAACTTATTTCTCACATCAGAATCATAAACAATAAAATAAATTAACATGCCAAAATCACAAGGAAAGAATAATAAAATGTAAAGCCAAAACACTGTGTCCCCACCAAACTCCACCAGTCCTGTAGAAGAGTTCTACAAAGAGAAATCCCTAGAGATAACCCAGGACACAGAATTTAAAAGAATAATCATAAACATAATCAGAAAATTCAACAAATTTAAAGAACACATGAGCAAACAAATCAAAGAACTAAAAGAAGATAGGCATAAACTTCTGAATGAATTCACAAAAGAGATAGAAATATTGAAGAAAACTCAGGCAGAAATGAAGAAGGAAATGAAAAACTCAATAAGTCAACTTGAAACAAGGGCAGAAGCCTCAGGGCTAGGATGAATAAAATGGAAACCAGAACAGCAACACTGGAGGATAAAGTTGAAGAATTGGACTACTCAAGCAAACATTATAGAAAATGTAAAAAACACAGGAATGGAATATGCAAGAGATGTGGGACATCATGAAAAGACCAAATCTCTGGATCATTGGAATACAGAAAGGAGAAGAATTTCAAGTTAATTGTGTTGACCTGATCTTAAACAAGATTATAGAAGTGTATTTCCCGAAATTAAGGAAAGACAACCCCATACAAATATAGGAAGCACATAGAACACAAAATAGACAGGATCAAGAAAGAAATTCCCCATAACATATCATAGTAAAAACACTAAATGTACAGAACAAAGAGAGAATACTGAAAGCAGCAAAGGAAAAACAACTCACATACAAAGGAAAGTGCATCATGATTACAGGTGATTTATTTCTGCAAACTATGAAAGCCTGAAGAGCCTGGACCAACGTGTTTCCAGTTCTACATGAAAATAGATGCCAGGCCAGAATACTTTACCCAGCAAAAATGTCTATTATAGTTGAGGGGGAAAGAAAATTCTTCCATTACATGAATAGCCTGAAAGAATGAATGTCCACAAAACCAGCCCTTCAAAGAACACTTGAAGCAATACAGTGAGCAGAGAGAGAAACAATGATACTCCAGGAGCAACAAAATAAAATAAAGGCATAATTGAGGAAACTCAAAATTAGACAGAGAACACAAACAGCAATCGAAATGATGGTAACCAATACACAACTTTCAATAATAACCTTAAATATCAATAGTCTGAACTCCCCAGTCAAAAGACACAGGCTAAGTCAATGGGATAAGAAACAAAATCCATCTCTATGCTTTCTGTAAGAAACACATCTCACCTTCAAGGACAAGCACTACTTTAAGGTAAAAGGATGGAAAAGAAAATTCCAAGCAAATGGCACTAAGAAACAAGCAGGGATTGCAATTCTAACATCTGACAAAATAGTCTTCAAAGAAAAAGTTGTCAGAAGAGTTAAGGAGGGTCACTTCATTCTAATCAAAGGAACAATTAACCATGAAGATATTAAAATCTTGAACATATATGCACCAAACTCTGGTGCAACCAAATTCATAAAACCAATACTACATGGAACCTAGGGGAAAAAAGGAAAAAAGACGCTCAAGAGAAGTGGGACCATAAGAGAAGGTTATTTTAAGGGAAAAATGGGGAAACCATGGTGGAAGGGTTAGACAATGTGAGAGATAAAGAATTCCTATCTAGTTTTAAAAAAATCAAAGGGAACTGTATTAATCAAACAACCTCCTGACAAATTATACATACAACTACCTCAAGGAATATAATATATATCTAGGCAAGGTTTGTCTGAGAACATTTGGTCTTTGCCCAAGCTTTATCTACATGGCACATAGTAATTAAAAGTACCATACTGGTGGAGCTAACCTTCTTGGATGTTTAACAGCCATACTTTAAGGCCTATACTAATTTGGTCAGAGGGACATATAAGATTGTTTTTGCTCCTTGCCCTCCTAGGTCAACAAAGTTCCAGGAGACAATGAGCATCTCTAAAAATGTCCTGTAACTGTGGTGAGTCATCTATCCTCTTGATCAAGGAGGCTATGGAGACCCCATCAGATGGACATGAATCAGTGTTAGGTCTACAAAGAGGAGGGTCAACATAGAGGAAACATTTCCTCCATGCTTCCAAGCGAAGCCAGCCATGGTTGAGCAGGACCTTTGACTTATATTCAAATAGATGGAACTGGTAAAAGAAAGGAGGCAGGGGCTACTCCCAAGCCCATATGACAGCTGAGGAACAGATCCTTAAATGGGCTTAAGAGTAAAAATAAATTGGTTTATCTGGGCCAACTGTATGGTCTTAAACACCCAAAGGGAAAGTCTAACCAAAGATTAAAGGGGTCAATATAAATTTTTTAAGACTCGATATGTATAGCTAAAGGCTACATAACAAGCAACAATGCCAGACAGGAGAAGCCTTCCTTTGAGCTGTTGGCCAGGGTGGCCCAAGAGACTACCAGACAGTAACCCAGCATAGAACTGGGAAAATGAACATTAGACCCCAATCTTATCTAATGGAATATTGACAACTGATTGCTGCTAGATGAGGAAGAGCTATTCTTCCTAAAACAAAGAACTCTAGATAGGCTGACTTGATTTAGCAGATGGACAAGCACTGGGGAACAGCTGGGGCACTGACAACACAGTGGGCAGTAACAGGGAAGACAGAGTATATGGGTGCCAGTGGGGAGGTGCTATGGGAGGGTGCCATTTGGGAAGTGGGTATATAGATGAATAAGATTGTTTGTGGTGTTCTGTATGAAATAACACAAAAAAACAACAAATTAAAAAATGAGTTAAACTTGAGGAAGAAACATTAAAATTTGCTTCATGTTAAATAGTAGAGGTGAAAAATATTACCATTGAAATCTACCTGACAACTTTATGTCCATGCTCAGGTGCCAAGGATCCAAGTATAACTGACTGTGACTAGTAACAGTCAGATACATAGAGATTAGAGATGAATGTGCAAACATCTAAGTGTTAGTAGCATTAAAAATGAGTTTTTCTGTAGGAAACAGTATATTTTTAAATGAAATGAAGATATTTTTTAGAGGTTAAAACCTCATTCAATTTTATGTGTTACAGGGTTTATACCGATTTCAATATAGTATAACTGCATTAATTCAACCGTGAGCCTAAAAATTTACAGGCAATTTTAAAAGAGATGCATCTTTGCTCTGGAAATTGTTATTAAATATATTAATGCTGTAATGAAATGCTTCTTCTAATCGTGGTTATCAAATTATTTTTTAAAAATCATGTTTCTTTCTCTCTGC
>NW_008329138.1:286702-341092 GCF_000622305.1 Nannospalax galili
AACCTCTGGGACACTTTAAAAGCAGTCTTAAGAGGGAAGTTTATAGCTCTAAGTGCCTACATTAAAAAATTACAACGAGCACAAACAAATGACCTAATACTGCAACTCAATACACTTAGGTAAGAAGAAATGAAACCCAAACCCAGCACAAGTTAAAAAATAATAAAAATCAGAGCAGAAATTAATGAAATAGAAACAAAGAAAACAATACAAAGAATCAATGAATATAAGAGTTCGTTCTTTGAAAAGCTAACCAAGATAGAAGGACCCTTAGGCTAGTTAACCAAAAAAAAGAAAGAGTAAATCCAAATCAACAAAATCAGAGATGAAAGGGGAAACATCACAACAGACAGCCAAAGGGTAAAGACCATTATAAGGGAATATTTTAAAAACCGATATGCTACTAAATTTGAAAATCTAAAAGAAATGGATGGGTATCTAAAATAATGGCAACTACCAAAGTTAAATCAAGAAGAAATCAACAGTTTAAACAGACCCATAACATATAAGAAAATTGAAACAGTAATATAAAGCATCTCAACTCAAAAAAGCCCAGGCCTGATGGATTTACAGCAAAAGTCTACCAGGCATTTAAAGAAGATCTCCAATCAACACTACTTAAATTATACAAAATGAGAGAAACAGAAGAAAAACTCCTAAATTCCTTCAATGAAGCCAGCTAGAAACAGAAAGAGAGCTCCAAAATTCCTTCTATGAAGCCAGCATGACTCTAATACCTAAACCAGGTAAAGACACAACCAAAAAAGAAAACTAGAGACCCATATGCTTAATGAACATAGATGCAAAATTCTCAACAAAATACTTGCAAACCTCAAACAGATGCACATCAAAAAGATCATTCACCATGACCAAGTAGGTTTACTCCAGAGATGCAGTGATGGTTCAGTATACACAAGTCAATAAATGTCATCAATCATAGAAATGAACTCAGAGACAAAAACCACATTGTCATCTCAGTAGATGGAGAAAAGGTTTTTCACAAAATTCAACATGCATATCTGTTTGAAGTCCTAGAGGGAATTGGACTGGAGGGAGCATACCTCAACCTAATGAAACCCATAGCCAGTATCGTTCTAAATGGAGTAAAACTGAAAGCATTCCCATTAAAATCAGGAACCACATAAGGACATCCACCGTCTCCTCTCCTTTTCAACATAGTGTTTGAAACTCTTGCTAGAGCAATAAGACAGGAGAAGGAAATTAAAGGAGTACTAAGTGGAAAAGAAGTCACACTATAACTTTTTGCAGGTGACCTGATACTATATCTAAGAGATCCCAAATGTTCCACCAGAAAACTCCTAGAACTGATCAACACTTTCACTGTAGTGGTAAGTTATAAAATCAATCTACAAAAATCAATAGCGTTTCCATATAACAGTAATAAGCAATTGGAGAAAGAATACAAGGAAATGTTCCTATTTGCAGTTGCTGCAAAATAAAATTAAATATCTTGGAATAAGTCTGACCAAAGACACCAAAGATCTCTACAATAAAAAATTTAAATTGTTAAAGAAATAAACTGAGGACGACACCAGGAGATGGAAGGAAACAAATGCTTATGGATTGGAAGAATTAAAATTGTGAAAATGACCATTGTACCAAAAGCAATATATAGATTCAATTCAATCCCAATCAAAATCCCCATGGCATAATTCACAGAATTAGAAAAAAAATCATTAAATCCATATGGAAGCACAAAAGTCCTCAGTTTGTCAAAGCAACCCTGAGCAGAAAGAGCAGCACTGGGGGCATTACTATACTAGATCTCAAAGTATACTACAGAGCTGTAGTCATAAAACAGAATGGTACTGGCACAAAAATAGACACAGATCAATGGGACATCACTGAAGATCCAAACCCAAGTATACACAATTGCAGCCATTTGATATTTGACAAAGGCGCCAAGAACACATAATGGAGTAAAGACAGCATCTTCAACAAATGGTACTGGCAAAACTGGATCTCCACCTATAGAAGAATGAAGCTATATCCTTATCTTTCACCTTGTATAAAAGTCAACTCCAATTGGATCAAGGACCTCAATGTGAACCTGGAAACCCTGAAACTATTAGAAGGAAATATTTGCAGTAACTTACAATATATAGGTATAGGAAAGGTTTTTCTAAATCGGACAGAAGTTGCTCAGGAATTTAGGTCAGCAGTCAACAAGTTGGACCTCATTAAACTAAAAAGCTTCTATACAGCAAAAGAAACAATAAAAAAGTGAAACAAAAAACTCACAGTATGGGAAAAAATCTTCACCAGTGACACATATAACAGAGGTTTAACATCCAGAATACATAAAAAACTCAAAAAACAAAGAATTGAGAAACAACATGACCCAATTAAAAGATGGGCTAAAGATCTAAACAGAGAGCACTCAGAGGAAAAAATAAAGATGGCTAAGAAACATCTGAAATCATTATCATTAGTAATTAGGGAAATGCAGATTAAAAGCACCCTAAGGTATCACCTTACCCTAATCAAACTAGCTATGATCAGGAGAAGAAATGATACCAAATGCTGGTGAGGATGTGGAGATAGGGGAATGCTCCTTCACTGCTGGTGGGATTGCAAAGTCATTCAACACCTATGGAAAACAGTGTGGAGAACTCTTAAAAAACTAAAAATTAACCTATCATTCATTCTTTCATTATACCACTCCTTGGCATATACCCAAAGAACTCATCCTATTATAGAGACACTTGCACAGAGCAGTCTATGTCCCTATTCCCTATTGGCAATTTGGGAATTTATCACACCCTTCAGAGGATGGTGTGATAAGAATAGGAGGTAGGAATTGGCTAGGCAGTTAGGGTAAAAAAAGGCCCCCCCAAAAAGTAGCCAGTTTCTTGGCTAAATTCAAAATGTCCTTGTGCCTCTTAGCAAAATACTCTGTTCCAAAGGCTAAAAATGACAAAAGTGTTTGGGAGCTCTTATCTAATCTCTAAAAGATTTCAGGGTTACCTCTTCAGAGGGGTAATGCTAGAGTAGCAAAAAGCCCCACTTAAAAAAAATTAATAAAGAGGAAGGAAGGAAGGAAGGAAGGAAGGAAGGAAGGAAGGAAGGAAGGAAGGAAGGAAGGTAGCTATTAGAGGTTCTGACATCACACCATAAAGATAAGCTATGAGTTTAACTGCACATTGTACAGATCTGCTCTGGGATTCCAAATCATATTGTTAAGTGAAGTTCCTACCATGGTATATATTCCCTGATCAGAGCCAACTTTACTTGAGAGAGATCACAACTAAACCCCAAGGGATGCACCTCCCCATTGAGAGTCTACATGGACACCTCATCAGAGGAGAGCCTCAAAATACTAAAGTTGGTCAAAGCATTTCCATGAACAAATCCCAGGGCAACAGAGTGCCAGATCTGAGCACACGGAGAGAGAAAAAGTGTATTTGGTAATGATGACTCTCTGGGACCTCCATCATCATTCATGTTGGTGAGGTGTGTAACTCACAGACAAAATATCACAGACACCTGGCCTACTAGGAGCCACAGCCCTCTCATCTACCTGGATCCCTGCCCTGTCCCTGGGGAACCTGGAATGCTCATCAGTTGATATACCTTAGGAAACATTAAACTCTTTTGGGGGTCATCCCTGCTCTGACCTCTCTCTTCTGCAGAGATCATGTGATACTTGATTATGCTTCACCACAATAGAACCTCTTGGATTTTTAGCTAATAGGAACACCGTTGTCTAAGTTTGAATTCTGGCTCCAGGAGTGACCAGCTCTAAGGCAAGTGGCAACTGCCTGCCTGTTCCAAAGCGTCACCCGAAAAATGAGAAACTAGGGCTCACAGACCTTATCTAGAGCAGCCGGAACCACCACTTCACTTTCTGTGTCTAAGGCTGACAGTGGCCTCATCCAGAAGAAGATCTTGGGTTGCGAACCAGGGCTTGGTTCTGCCCACCACTCAGCTGGGCCCCTCTCTCTCCAACCAGGGTGTCAAATTTTTACAACAGAACTAAAAAAAGGAAGATTTTGTGAAGCAATACCTCACATTTATGGTCTGAATGTCCTGCCTGTTGACACTGACCTGCCATAGAACATCATTGTGGTTTTCATACTTTGGAATCATAGTCAGAATGATGGGCAGTGGGTCTGCTGTTGGCTGCTCACCACGCCCTCTGTGGGGTCATGAAGCCTTTGCAGCAGCTGGACAATGTGTTTTTCCCACAGCCACTGCTCTCAACCAGGGCCACTGTCTGCGCATTCTGAACCTTGAGATTGAGGCCCTCCAAGATCTACCAAGACAGGGTCTAGTATCACATAGAAGACCCCACCCACTGAAGACTCCATTTGTGAAAATACAAATTCATTTGAAAGGAGAGAGAGCCTACACAGAAAATGCCATCAAGGGGGTTCCTTGCTCAAAGACCATCTCCTAGGCAAGGATCAGCCTGAAAGGTCTAAAGTGGCCAGTGAAACTGCAGTGCAAGGACACCAGGCCTGAGCTGGCAGCAGAACTTGGTAGCACCATCCATGCGACACTGGTTTTACATGATAGCTTTGGAGAACACTACATAAACTGGTACATCAATCAATGGTACAGCCCCAGCTTCAAGGCCTAAAAAACACATAAATGACCAGCACGGCAAGGGGCATTGGGACTGTAGTGGCACTTTTATCTTGGGGGTAATCAACAGCTACTTAATTGGACTTAAACCTCACTCAATGGGAGGAAGCTCATGTCTGATACTGTAAACCTAGCCAAATACACATAGCTGGAGAGGTTATGGATCTTAGCAAAAATTAAAGGCTCTCATATCCCTAGACAAAGGTAATTTCTTACTACGTGCAAATAGAGATCCTTATATTTATAGACAAGTAGCACAGTAGCCACCCATCAAAGTAGCTTCTTTTTCAACAGACAGAGATTATTATAGAGTTACATCACTGGTCACACACACAGATTCTCTGTTAATTGCCTAAGTCTAAGTGGCACATTTAGGATGTAACCTCTATACCTAAGACTCATGGAACATAGAACAAGGGATGAACAGAACACTAATGTGTCTTTCAGTTCTCATCAATGAAGCTCCCTCATGCAATAGATGGCCAGGAACACAATAGGCCATAAATGGCCAAAATGTAGAGAATAAGAGTCAGCAGAGTATGGGTCCTTGGACAAGTCTCCTACATTGAGGTCCAACCACCCAGGGCTCAGGGACCATTGCAGGTGGAAAGATTGTAAAAGCCAGGGAGGAAGTGCATCACCATATGGAAATAGTCCTACAGGTGCCAGGGTCCCTTCTCATACAAACCTATAACAATGGTGTCAGCATGCATAAAACCCATGCAAACTTAGACAGACAAAAACCCAGCAAAGAAATAAACAGCAGCCCACAACTCTAGTCAAAGAATTATTGGCATCTGATTACTGCTGGGTGAAGAAGAGAGACTCTAGATAGGCTTACTAAACCCCGGTGGATAAACTTACCCTGAGGGACATCTTGAGACACTAACTTTACACTATAGGCCTTAATACAAAGGACAGGAATGAATGAACTCTAGTGGGGGACTATGGGAAAGTGCCAAAGGGGAAGGGGGACAGGGGGTATAAAGATGGTTTTATGTATGAAATACACAAAAATTCAATAAAAAATTATAAAAAATTCAAGTCATGCAAAGAAATCAAATTTTAAGAAAGTCAACAAAAATCACTACTAAAACATTAGCTAATTCTTTTTGAAATAGTTATAAAGATTTATTTTTATTTTTTAGCAGCTTAGATATCAGTTTATTACAAAAGAGGCATGGAAATTATTCACGTGATGAGCTATTTCAGAACTTCAATGGAATGGGCAGCTTTGTGTGAGGCCATTTCTAGAATGATTTCAGTTTACATATTTCCCAAGAATGTCACTGTCTCTCAATCAACTTTGTGCGCTAGAAAAAACAAAAATGAAAGAAGGGAGGAAGGAAGGAAGGAAGGAAGGAAGGAAGGAAGGAAGGAAGGAAGGAAGGAAGGAAGGAAGGAAGCTCCAGTGTTCAACACTCTTAACTATCAGGGAAATTTTATCCTTGATCACTAAACTCAAATGACAAAAAATTACTGGCAAGGGTATAAGGAAAATGGAATCCTTATTCTCTATTAATGGGAGTGAAAACTTCTGCATCTACTATGGAAATTAGTGTGGAGGTTTCTCAAATAACTGAAAATAGACCTACAAAATAAGTCAGCTATACCACTCCTGACATATATCCAAAAGACTATATTCTACAAAAAATAGCTGCACATACATGTTTATTGTTGCTATTTTCATAATAGGAATGCAATGGCATCAGGGAGCTGTCCATCAACAGATGAACAGATACTGAAAGTGTGGCACATTCACACAGTGGAATTTTATACAGTCATAAAGAAAAATGAAATGTGCAAGAAAATGGATGGGGCTAGAAAATGTTAAGTGAGGTAACATGGCCTCATAAAGAAAAATACTGCATGTTCTTTCTCACATGCAGATCTTTGCTTCATATATGTATGTATATATATATATATATATATAAATTTCAAATATATATTTCTAACATATATATGAGACAATATGAGGTCAGAGGCTAGGAATTTAGAGTGGGGTTCAGGAGATGAAAGTGAAGATTTTAAGAAAGGAAATGGGGACAGTAGAATATATGTGAAGTGAAGTGGAAGGTGAAGAGTGGGGGGTCAGAGGATGCAAATAGTAATGGGGACGCAAGGAGATGGGGAAGAGAAAGAAGGGGCATAATCCGCTGAAGTTAAGTATGGATGCATGGAAATTACATAAGGAAACCTGTTATTGCTATTTTGTATGCTAATTTAAAACAAATTAAAAAGTAATGAACGAAAAAGACAAGCAGAAAAACAAGACATGCACTTCAATTTCAACATGCGTATATCTATATTCCTATCTCTATCTACAGGCATATTTCAAAGATGTATGTAACTTGAAAATTTAAAAGGAAAGTTAAGTGTCACCTAAATATCAACCTTGTTTACTTCAAGAACAGTTGGAAGCAATTACAGTTTTGGAGAGTGCTGCAGACAAACTGATGATATACTAATTTTAGGTAATGTTTCCTGCATTACCATTTTTAAAATCTGTGTACATTATACGTCCCAAGTATTTGTGGTGCACTTTATAGTAGAAAAGGTTCTTAGAAAAAGAAATGAAGGGCTTGGAGAGATGGCTCAGTAGTTAAGAACACTGACTGCTCTTGCAGAGAACACCAGCAGGGTTCCCAGTACCAACATGGCAGCTAACAACCATCTTTAACTCCAATTCCAGGGGATCTGAGGCCCTCTTATCACCTCTGTTGGCTTTGCAAGATGGGATGCACTTATATACACGTAGGCAATACACTTATACATATTAAATAAAATGATAAATAAAATATTTTTAAAAAGAAATGATGATCCAAAGACCAAGGGAAAACTTTTTAAAAAATTATTTATTTAATAACCACATACTTAGAAGAAGCATTTCTTTACAATAGTATTGACATATTCAATAGCATTTTCCTGAGCTAAGATGGATCTCTTTCAAATTTGGCTGTAAATTTTTAGGTTTACAGTTGAATTATTACAGTTATAAAATATTGTATTCTGTATAAACCCTATAAGACATAAAATTAAATGAGGTTTTAACCTTTAACAAAGATCTCCATTTCATTATTAAAATACAGAGTTTCATACAGAAAAATTCATTTTTAATGAAATTGACATAAAGGTGTTTGCACATGCGTTTCTAATCTATATATCTGATTATAACTAGTCACAGTTGATTACTTTCTGAGCTCCTTGGCATCTAAGCATGGATATAAAGACATCAGGTAGATTTCAATGGTAATGTTTTTCACATCTACTAATAATTATTTTACATCTACTAATTAAATTTATGCTTTGAAGAATTATTATTTTTTATGGTCATCTCAATAGATTCAGAGAAGGCCTTTGATAAAATTCAACCTGCATTTATTTTCAAAGTCCTAGAGAGAATTGGGCTGGAGGGAACATACCTCAACATGAGGAATGGAGAAAAACTGGAAGCATTCCCATTGAAATCAGGAACCAGTCTCCACTATCTCCACTTCTCTTTAACATAGTGCTTGAAATACTTGCAAGAGCAGTAAGACAAGAGCAGGAAATTAAAGGAGTAATAATTGGAAAAGAAGAGATCAAATTATCCCTTTTTGCAGATGATTCCCATGCTCATGGATTGGAAGAATTAATATTGTGAAAATGACCATCATACCAAGAGTCATATATAGATTCAATGCAATGCCAATCAAAATCCCCTTGACATTTTTCACAGAATTGGAAAAAAAAAATCCTAAGATTCATATGGAAGCACAAAAGACCTCAGATAGCCAAAACAGGAAAAAAAAAATCCTAAGATTCATATGGAAGCACAAAAGACCTCAGATAGCCAAAACAGGAAAAAAAAAATCCTAAGATTCATATGGAAGCACAAAAGACCTCAGATAGCCAAAACAGGAAAAAAAAAATCCTAAGATTCATATGGAAGCACAAAAGACCTCAGATAGCCAAAACAGGAAAAAAAAAATCCTAAGATTCATATGGAAGCACAAAAGACCTCAGATAGCCAAAACAGGAAAAAAAAAATCCTAAGATTCATATGGAAGCACAAAAGACCTCAGATAGCCAAAACAACCTGAGCACTAACAGCAATGCCGGGGGGGTTACTATATCAGATTTTAAGCTGTGTTACAGAGCTGTAGTCATAAAAACAACATGGTACTGGCACAGAAAAAGACCCATAGATCAATGGAACAAAATTGAAGACACAAATATGAGTAAATGGAATTTCAGCAACCTTTGACAAAGGGGCCAAGAATATTCAATGGAGGAAAGACGGCACGTTCAGCAAATGGTGCTGGCAAAACTGGATCTCCAACTGTAGAAGAATGAAACTAAACCCCTATCTTTCACCCTTCACAAAAGTCAATTCCAAATGGATCAAAAACCTCAATGTAAAGCTTGAAATTCTGAAAGTGTTAGAAGAAAGCATTTGGTAAAACCTACAAGATATAGGTGTAGGAAAGGATTTTCTAAACCGGGCATCAATTGCTCAGGAAACAAGGGCAAGAATTAACAAATGGGAAAACATTTTTTATGCTTCAGTTTGATTCAGAATGACAGCTACATAAAAGTGTGACTGGAAAATGGTTCTGCCATGTAGTTATAGACTGAGAAGGAAGCTCTGTGGTTTCTGTAGGTTTTGATTCTCTGTAGCATTCCTTCTCTTAGGTATGGAAGGAGAATGCCATGCCAATTGTCAGGCAAGTATATTAGATATGATTTCCACTGGGCTACCAAAACCTGACCAGAACCAACTTCATGGAAGACGGATTTATTCTGGCTTGTACTTCTAGGGGATCATCTAGTCATGGTGGTGAATGCACGGTAGCGAGAAGGGAAGGCATGGTGTCAGGAGGCTAGATGGTGACACTGCATCTGCATTCAGGACTCCGTGACTCAATTCCCCCAGTGACTCAGTTCCTCCAGTGAAACTCCAACTCCTTAAGGTTCCACAACTTTCCCAAACAGCACCACCAGCTGAGGACCAAGTGTTTAAACATGTGAGCTTATTGGGGACAGTTCGTATTCAAAGCTCAACATTCTTGCTTTGGCTCCCCCAGGCTCATGGCCGTCTCATGGCTCAAAATCATTCATTACAACTTGAAATGTCCTCAACTGTTCAAAATTACAAGGTCTCTTCTGAGACTCAAGGCAACCTCTTAAGTATCACCTCCTGTAAAGTAAAATAATAATATGTACTTCCAACCTACAGTGAGACAGAGTAAATATTCTCATTCCAACATGGAACAAGGAAGTATGCTGAAATCCAGAATGGCAGACGCCAACTCCTACAGTTCTAAGTCCAGCATCTAGGACTTGTGATAGAATCATTTGAGTTCCAAAGTGTTTAGGTAGTCCTCTCTCTCCAACTCTGCTCCCTGAAGCACATGCAGCCTATCTCTTGAGTCAGTTCCCTCCTACCACAGCTTTCCTTCGTTTGCATACCATGGTCTTGTCACTTCCAACACTGTGAGGTCATCACGAATTGTAGGATTCATCTTCACAGATCCACACAGTGGCCTTTCAAAGCCTCCTTGCAAGGACACTCACTATACCACATATTGCTTGGTCTTAGATGCTCCCTGAAACCATAGAGCAAGACTCCAAGACCTCTTCAGTTTTGTACCTTTAATGCTTGCAAAACCATGACCATGTAAATGATGCCAGCTTGAGATGTAGCCCGGCCCCTCTGGCTGTATCAGCTACTATGTGCTGATCCTGGGGAAATAGTTCCTTAGCCTGCTGATTTTGAGTAACAAGGAACCCTTCCATTCTCCATTTAGGCCCATTTTACTTCACAAGTCAGAGATTTCAATGTTTTATACATTTATTTATTCATTCTGTATAGAGGTAATATGCTTACGTCATGGTATGTGTGGTCAAAGATGACCTGTAGGAGTTATTTCTCCTGGCTTCGTCTTCCGTTATGTGGGTTCTGGAGATCAACTTCAAACTGTTGGACTTGACAGCAAATGTCCTTTCTCACTGAGCCATCTTGCTGGTCCAAGTTGGAGCTTTTGATGAGTGTGGTGTTGCCCGCAGAACACCGTTCCATTGTCATAGTGGAGTATGAAGTTCCTCTTTAACTACAGCTGCTTTAAAAAAAAAATCACACACATTGGCTAAAAATTTAAGCCGTGAGTCCTTGTAATGAACAAATTACACATCTCTAAGACCTTTTAGCTCTACCTGCTGTTCTTTGTCACTGCAGATCTGGATAGAGTGGTAAATAAGACCCGTGAAGAATCTGAAGCTGTCCTGCCTTGAAATTTCCTCCACCAAACACAGTCCATTGCTTTAAAATTTAGTCCCACTTGGGGACTACAGAGATGACTCAGAGGTTGGGAGTGCTAGTTGTTCTTGTAAAAGGCCCTGGTTCAAATCCCAGTACCCATATGGCAGTTAACAACTCCAGTTCCAGGGGATCCCTGACACCCTCCATCTTCTGTAATCCGTGGGTACTCATGACATGGGTACACTTACATACATGCAGGCATAACTCTCATATACTTAAAATAAAAATAATAAATAAATAATGTTTTAAAAAATTAGCCTCTCTCCAGTCCTCAGAATGAGGGTACAGTGTAGCCAGATTCCTTGCCAGAAAGTAAGATGAATACTCCCTGGCTGGGTTCCTGATAGAAACTTCTGTAACCTCAGGAGCTAAGCCCCACAGTCCACATTTCTCTCAGTATTTTGTTTTCCAAGTTCATATCAGAATGTCCCATTATACTCTGCTAAAAATATTCCTTTTTTTTTTCTATCCCAAAGTTCTAAACTAGTCCACTTTGTAGCCACAAACCAGTTAAAAAGCCTAAGAACCGCTTAGTAAGGTTTTAATTGCTCTACTTCTTAGCACCAATTTCCTGACTAGTTATTTTCCTGAAGAAGGGTTTACGCTGGCTGACAGCTCCAAGGATCACTCCACCATGGTGGGGAAGACGTGGCAGAAAGCAAAAGCACAGGAGCTGGAGGCCAGCTAGTGACATTGCATCTGTTGTCAGGAAGCACAAAACGAAGCTGCATAAAAAGCCTCAACGTTGGTCTCCAATAGCAACTTCCTACACTAAGACCATACTTCCTAAATGTTCCACAACCTTCGCAAGTAGTGCCAGTGATTGAACAATGGTGACCAAGTGTCCAAACACACCATGGGGGACATTTCACATTCAGATCACAACAGCATGGTTGGATGTGCTTTGGGTTTGTCTTCCAAGGATTTGTGATCGGAAAGCTTGACCCTCAGTATGGCTGTATGGAGCAATAGTAGCATTTTCAGAAAAGGGAGCCCAGCAGGAGTTAAGAAAGTCAGTAGGGTGTCACTCTTGAAAGAGATTAAGTCAGTTCTTGCAAGATCAGTACTCAAGGGAGGATCAGTATAGGAAGAATCACCTGCTGCAGGCAGATCTTGCTGGGCTGGCTTTTCTCTAGCGGACAGCCAGAGCCACCCACTGCCCTCACAGGACCCACTGGCTGCAGCTGAGAGACAGGACACTATTTTGTTGTCACACGTGGAATTAGAATACTTTGAGGTGTACTTCCTTAACAAAATAATAGGGTCCTTGAATTTCACATCTCTCCATTTCTACTCTGGAAATTTTAGATTCTTTTGGAGGTAAGGGCATCATTCTGTTTGTTTCTGTGGTTTGTTTTCAGCCCATGGAATGGTTTGCTCTTGTCTGTCCTGCCGGCGTGGAGGTGGCACTCCTTTAGGACCTCTGCCCATTTCCATTTAGAGCAGTTACCTGATGAATTTGACCCATCCTGTGCCAGTATGTAGGCTGCACGGACCTGTTCTTACTAGGGGGCTTTGTCTGTTTCTTTCTGTTGACTTTGTCCCTGGCATAACTCCTACTTTAGTAAAACCAGTCTCCTAAGAATTATGTATACTTAAAGCGACAGAGCCAGGCTTTTGTTACATACCCTTCCAGACCAAGGTCATGGATCTCTCCTTGGATCTGTTATGTCCAAGGAATCTTAGGAGTCAGCACTGGCTTCTAGTGTCTGACCTGCTGTCTGCACAGCACACCCATGGCCAGAGCTGTGGGGGAGAAGTTGCCAGTTAACTTGAGGGTTTTGGAAGTGTCAGAAGCCTCCAGGCCATTTTCTGATTCTCAGTAGGTGTCTCTGGCCTTCCAGAATGAAGCCCCACTAAGGCTGACTTCTGTCTTATAGGAAAGAAAACTGAGGCAGAAGGGCGAGGAGAGGTGGGAGGCAGGCAGCCCCATCCACACTCAGGAGTACCACCCGCTTTTCCAGAGTGTTGTGGGGTTAGAGCTGAGCAGCAGACAGAGCACATTAGCCTCCTTATGACTTTTTTAAATATCATCATAACATTATTTATTTAAATGTAGTTATTTTGGTATTTAATTTTTCTTAAGAGGGGAAAACCCTGTATTTTTCCTGGTAGAATGAAATGGCTTAGAATGGTATATTTAGGCAATTTAAGAAACATTTATTATTTAAATAAAGGCCAAATATAAGTCTATTCTAAGTATTGTGTGTCACCCACAGTATGGAGCTGTCACAATGTTACTGCAGATGATGCGTGTTGAAATTATGGAGTTGCTGCACACTGGCTGGATTTATAACTCAGCCACTTACAATAAAGATAAGATGTCAGGCGAGTGAGACAATGTGTGTGCCTGGAGCAGGGCTTGCTTTTGGACTGTAACCTGGGGGACCACAGCCTGGGGGGCCAGAGCCCCTCGGAACAGCAGGCTGCCTCCTCCCTTGCTTTGCAGGTACCACGAAACATGTATTTCTTATTGTAGAGGCTTGCAATTTGCAAAGTACTTTAGGTTGTGCTGTGTCCTGCACATGGGTCCTGACTCTGGGCCTCTGCTACATGGTCTGGAGGGGGACCACCCTGCTGGGGAACTGGGCTCAGGCTGTACCAACTATGCTGTGCGTCTGGAGACTTGAACGTGTAGCATGTTCGCCCAGGACTTGGGTTAGATGTTCGCTGTGTGGGTGGAGACCCCAGACTGATTGCCTTTGAGCTCCAGACAGACTATATGTGTGCGCAACGGTTTCTTTGGGACCGTAGATAATAGACAACTCTCCAGTCTTGAGCATGGAGGGGATCCTTGTCTCTGAAGGCTCCATTTTGGCTTCAGTGACGTGTGTCCTTGCGGCTGCAGGCACACGTTCGCCTCTGGCTGCCTGTTGGGCTCGCTGCTGCTTTTCTACATAGGAGTGGAAAGTGTGGAGGAGCCGGCAGAAGCTAACCGCAGGTGATGCACACTGCAGGTTTGCTTCCCGTCTCTCCATTGTGGCTGTGTGCAGAGAGTCCCCAGGAGCCTCCACGAAACCTGCTGCTGGGCTCTTGTGCCTCTGTCCGCAGGGCCGTTGTGGAGACACCGGAGCCTGAAGCCACAGGTAGCATACAGCTGCTCCCATGCCACTGTGGCCTCTCAGTGTTGAATGCTCCAGGAGTCTCAGTTTAATCTTTAAAAAACTTCTAAGCTCCCTCAGGGACTAGACAACTTCAGCAGCTTTGCCCTGAACCAGAGAACATCAGCCTGTGTCCCCAGTACAGTGCATTCCAGGACATGTGCTGTGACTGGATAGGTCATCCCCACACTGCAGAATGTGTGCTCACAGACAGCTGGCCTTGGTAGGCACCCCACCCCACTTCCTCCTCCTATGTTGGAGTCACAGAATAGCAGTAGTAGCTCAAAGGGGGTTGGGGAGGGTGAGGACTTGGAATTTTCCATTCTTCTCCACAGAAGGAGAGAAGTGACAATCTTGAGGTCCGAGCGTCTGCTGTTGTAGGAAAACAGAGGGGATCTGTGTGCAAGATTTAGAATTCTTAAAAAAGTACCAAGTTCCTGAAATTCAATAAAATATTTTTATTAATTTTAGAAACAAAATATAGGAAGAATCAGACTGGCCTCCAGGTTTCTGCATTCACGGCTCATCATGTGATCTCTTACATAACTCTTTCTCCAGTGTACACATGGTTAACAATAGGATAACATACAAATACCATGTTGTGGTCCATGATGATAATAACTTAGCATAACTATGAATGAGAAATCAAATATTGTTTAAAAACCACTAACTGCTATTTAGATACAGTCTTCCCTCACTATTTACAGGGCATTGGTTTAAAAAATCCCTGACGATAACAAACCCATGGGTGTGCAAGTCTCTTACATAAAATGACATATATTTGCATATAACATCCACACACCCTCCTTTATCCCTTAAATAACCTGTAGATTATTAATAATCCCTAATACAATATAAATATTGTGTAAATAGCTATTGTGCATGTTGTTTAGGGAAAAATTACAAGGCAAAAGGCCCTAATGCCTTCAGTATAGATAAGAATGTTTTTCACTGGTCTTTTTTTAACTACTACTGATTCAATCCACTTGTGAAATTCATGGACACACAGATATGGTGGCCTAATGGTCTAATTGATATTGTTTAGAGTTTCAAGGATTGCAAAATTAGTTTTGCTCAGGACAACACTCTAATACTAAAATATAAACGCCCATTTTAAATTAAGTGTTTATGTAAGGCAATGCTTTAATCATTAACTAAGTTAATTTTTTATAGCTATCAATACTTTATTCAAGAATAATTAATTGTACAGAGATAATGCTAGTTGATTTCTAGTTTGAGAAATGATTAACAAAAAATAAAAAAGAAACAGCGTCGTGGCACACACCTTTAATCCAAGCACTTGGGGGGCAGAGCCAGGCAGATCTCTGTGAGTTCAAGGCCAGCTTGGTCTATATAGTGAGTTCCATGGCAGCTGGGCCTACAGAAAGATTTTGTCTCAAACTAATAATAATAATAGTATTAGTAATAATAGTAATAATAAAAGAAAAATTATTTTCCAAAAATAATCATCACATCCTTTCTCCAAGAATTTAAATATTTTTAATAGTAGGGAGAGAAAAATGTGAGAGTATTCCTCCTTGTTGTAAAGTTCATGGCCAACATGGATATAACAAAGGCAGGATTTTTTAAAAAAATCAAAATGGATCATATTTACTTGTAGTTTTTAATGTGGCCTTGGAACCTTCAGAAAATTAGGCCAAAACCAAAAGAAAGTGTTTCTGTGCTTAGGTACTGGGGAATACGGCAGCCCAGTGGGATGTGGGTAGATATCAGGGGTTTGACCTAAGGGTGATAGATTCTGTGCAGAACCAGTAAGGCCCTTCTTGGGCTATCTGTGTAGGATTCCTTTCCAATGTGGCATGGCACTTCTTCTGGAATGAAGGTCTTATTTTCTGCTATCAAAGAAGACATGCCAGCCAATTTTTCCAATGAGAGGTAAGCAAAGTAAATGTAATAATTCTGCTTTGGGGGAACAGCGTACTAGTGTCTCTCGCTCATCTTGGACTATATGAATATCTACATCTTGTCTTCAGGCCTGAAGTGAAGAAGGCAGAAGAAGGGTAGGAGCAGGTCAGACAGTGACTGTTAAAGCACAGCGTCCCCAGGTGTCACACTCTGATGCAGGTTTGTTCCCCTACAAAATCTTTTAGGAAAGAGAAGAACAATGTTAGGATTAAATGGACTTTCTGATTAGTTTATTCAGAAATAACCCTGATCAAGAAAGCTTTCAGGGCAGAAGATGACAGCTTTCATCCTGAGTCAGTGTTCACCATAGCAGCACATCGTAGAGGGAAAGTTGTGAAGCTGTCATATTGGGAACCCTGAGCAACCTCTGTGTCCTGGGTTGCAGTGGAACAACTGGCAGATGTGTGGCAAGGATGCTTCTCAGCACAGTTTCTGTGGGCTCAGGAAATAGCAGCAAGTCCACAGGGTAGACACAGGCCAAGCTTTTTAAGGAGAGAATGCACAGAGTCACACATAAGTCAGGCTCAATGTGAAACAGTTGTAAGCTGAGCTCAAAGGCACACTTTTAGGTATTTGCTCCCTGAAAAACATGGCACCCACATAAATTGCTTTATTTGAAATAGAATCCAGGGCAGTCATTGCCATTTCAGAATCATGAAACACAGCACTAAAAATATCCCCATTGCTTTTAATAAAAATAGACTTCTGTAGCACTCTTCTCTATGAGTTGTTACTTTAATATCTTTTCTTTTATATTTAATTTCTCTGAAATAAAACTGGTAACACCACCATCACCCCGATCCTGCCCTTTTCTGCATCTGCATTTTTCCAGAAAAGTTAATGATTTGAGTTAAAAATTATGAAGACTTACTACATCACGAAATAAAGTAACATAATGCTACTCAGAAAAGAAAGTGCGGGGGATATTTGATGTAAATATGTTTATGACTAGAAAACAAGTAGAAACATTTTTACTTAATAGAGTTGTCATCTTAGATGTGTATTTTCAAATAGTTTGGGGTTTTAATTTAGAGGAAAAATCATCATTGAATCCATCAGTCAGCACAAAACACATTTCAAATTAAGCTGAAAGGACTGAGGAACGCAGCTGTACTTCCTGAAGTCTGTAGTTCTCTTCAAGGGAAAAATTGGCTAATGAATCATGTTTCCATTTTCCTGTGATACTTTGATAATATCAAATTAGGTTGTTAGAATTTTCTTTTACCTTTTAAAAATCTGAACTCTCTACAAAGGATTTCTTTTTTAATAAGAAAATGTTTCAATTCTATACAATTTCTTAAAATGGTTCATTATGGATGCTTCTTACAGTAATTCTATTTATTTTATTACATATTTTTAAAAATTATTTTAAGGATTCTTTTTGTCCTACTCAAGTTCCTGCTTCTTTTTATTTTCCTTTGCGTCTGGTGGCTTACTAAATAATCAATTTTTAAATTTATGGCACATACCTTAAAAGTTTCTAATAAATTTCCTACACTTTAAATTACAAGGAGTACCTTAAACATATCTCTGTTGAACATAACATCTATTTTACAACAATGAGTCTCAACCAGACTGTTTTTTGGTTGGTTTATTTGTGGAAAAATACTGATTCTATCATTTTCTTTGGCTTTTATCATTGTTTTTAGGTATTTCTCTAGAATTTCATTGAAAAGAAATCTTCAGTGATCGTAACTTGGACTATTTGGGGGAATATTACAAGAAAATGATAATTGCACATATTTTAAGTATCCTGATTTTTCTAAAAAATTTTTTTTATCGATTCAAGAATTTCATTCAATGTATTTTGGTCATATCAGATCTTCTCCCTCCTTTCCATCCCCACCTTGCTAGTCCCTGCCACCTTCATATCTTATATCAATGTCTTTTTTAAAGGCCTATGAAGTCTAATCTCTGTTTCCTAAATACTCTTGGGTATGACTCTGTTCCTTAGAGTCTGGTTAACCTATAGGGTGCCACATCAGTACTAAAAATTGACTCTTTCTCTCTCTCAGTATGTATCAGTTGCCAGTAGATCCACAAATAGGTCTGGGGTTACCTGCTATCTCCCTCATCTATGCTGGGATTGGGTCAGGCTTGGGTTTGCACAGGTCTTGTCAATGGTGCTGTTATAAGCACTGTAGTTTCATATGGGCAAATACTCTGTGGTATCCAGACAACGTAGTTTTCTTGTAGTCATCTACCATTTCTAGCTCTTACTGTCTTTCTGCTCCCTCTTCCATAATGATCCATGAGTCTTGAGAGGAGAGGGTCCCAAAGAGCACTAAGCACATGCTCTGTTGCCTCTTACATTGTACATGTTGACCAATTGTGTTAATTGTCATCTGCTGCAAAAGAACCTTCTCTGGTGAGAGTGAAAATTCACTAATCTATGGGTATAACAATAACTCATTAGAATCAGTTTAATATTATGTCTATTCAGCAGAGTGATGGCAGTACGTTTTTCCCTATGGCCTGTGGCCTAGATACAGGTTCTTGGCCTTGATTACATGAAGAACATTACTCAGAGAAGAGGAAAATTACATAGCTTTGGAAAAGCATTACTGAAAAAAATATTTAATTCTGAAGGTTTCCATACTCTTTTTCTAAAAATAAGAAATCTTTACTCATTAGAATTGTTAGAAATTATTCAGTAGACTATGTGTTCATTAGGTAAAACCTTCAAAAGATTAGTTGGAACTGGTATAAAAATACCACATTTCCTTTTGTCTCTTATGTTCTCAAATATGAAGAGGTGGGAATAAAATAAGAAATTTTGTAATGAATAGAAATTATATAATGCAATATCTAAAATGGAGTTGGATAAAATAACCTATAGTTTTATTAGTATTATCAATCATAGTTGAAAATTAAGTCGAAAAATGCTACAATCCATTGCTGTTACTGAGAAATTGATAGACTGATTTGTTAGATCTTAAGATAATATCACATAATAAGATGTTTTCTCAAAATTATTTCCTTTGTAGCCAGTTGTATTACTGCTTAGATTATTGACTAGAAAAATTCCTCATGACTGAAATATTTGTGTCGTCAGAACCAAATATTTCTCTCTGAAGCAATGCAACATCTGTTTAACTCATACATGTTACTGAAATAAAGTTGTCTTTTATAAAGAAATACGACACAGTAATCACAATACTGTACTTGACAGAGAAAAGTAATGGAACAGTAAGTAAATAACAAAAATTACTATCTTTACTAGAATAAATATGGAATCATAAAACTGTGAGAAAACAGCCACAAATTTATGTGTATGGAGTTCATAACACTTGCTTTTTAATCATGACTAAACTTACTTTAAATTCTTCTATCATTTTGTTTTCAACTGCCTTGTACAACAAACTGCCATGCTTTTCTCCTCCACCACCTTAACGTGCCAGGCTGCTATGAACCTCTATGCCCTGTGCCCAGCTCCCATATCATACCTGTGTGACAAGCACAGAACAGCAGGAGTGCAGCTCAGTGCACTGAGAAGTCTGGGTCGGGTTAGAAGAAACCACCCGTGTTCTTTATCTTTTAGAACACTTGTACTGAAAGAAACCAGTTCTCATGTGTGATTGTTAATCTTCACTGGTATTTGCAATAACCTAGGGGACAAACCTTTGGGTGTGTCAGGTGTTTCCAGAGTAGTATGAATGATATGAAATGACCCATGGATATGAATATGCATAATGCCATCCCATGAGCTGGGGTCCCAGACTGAATCTAAAGGAGAAATCAAGCTGAGTACCAGCATTCATCTGTCTCTGTTTCCTGCCTGACTGTGGAGGCAATGTGACCAGCTGCCTCATGCTCCCGTCATTCCCCCCCCCACCCCCGTGATGGACTGTACCTTCAAACTGTGAGTCAAATAAACCCTTCTTCCAAAATAACTTCTTGTCAGGTTGTTCAAGCACTGGGAAAAATAACTAAGATACCATAAGAACTCTGTTACCCTGAGGCTGACATGCTGATCCAAACCAGCCAGGTTGGGTGGGTCATGTGGGAAGGAAGGGAGAGAAAACCAGAGGGGGAGGTGACTGGAACCTGGAGGTGAGGTGGGAGAAAGAGGACTGGATCTCTGTGTAAGCTAACTGACTCCCTGCTGCTTGAAAGATCTCCCCAGAAAACCAGCCACATATAATAAAGTCCCCACTGTTCCAGGGAGACTCACAAAATGCTCCAGGCTTAGTCCAACATTTCACTCTTTCACAAAATTGAGAGACACCAAGTAAGCAGCAGCGAGCTTAGTCCTATCTTAGCAAAGATAATTAATTTTCTTCAATTGGTATTTAAAAGGTATTTTTAAAGGGAAATATTTTCATTATTCAAACTTGGTCAAAATGAAAATATAGTTTAGTCAATATTTCACTATTTGTTTCCTAGGTCATTTAATTCCTCCCTAGATAATTTCAACCAACTCTTTTTATAGATATAATGTTTATAAACTGCTTTCCATAACTTCAAACTTATCTCCATTTTGGAAAATTATCATTTTGACTTGCAAATGGAACTATCAAGATTTTTTAGTGAAGACTTGTTGAGTAGTGACAAAGGCGTAATATTATTCTTGTCAGTGACACTCTCTGGATCAGTGACAGTCATTGATAGCCATCCATATATATGCATTTATGTATGAAAACACATACCTTACTAGAATCAGTTTTCAACACAAACATTATCCTACATTTCAAAGAGATTAATGTAGTTCATAACAATTAGAATTTGGAGATTCAATTAAGTCCAGCTTCCTTTTGGGGGGAGATCAAGGTTTTACCTTAAAAAAATGTTGCATTTTACATTAGAACATGAAATTAAATACAGCTATCTCAGGGGACAAGTTTAGATTTAATAAAAATAAATGTGACTGCTCATTCATTCAAAGAAACAGACTCATTTTGCTACAGATGCTTCAGTAAAGAGAACACTAATCTAATTATAGTATTTAAAAAGAAACTGTCTTTGTGCTTGGTATAAAATAAATAACACAGCTGCAGGGCCTGCACAGTCTCACTTATTAAAGAAAACACCTTTTGATGATTAACAGAGGCAGGTTTGTTTGAAACACAAATATGCTCACTAGAGTCTCCTGGATGCAAAAAGAGTTTTGAAAAGGAAAGATTTCAATGAGTTAGGAGAAATTTGGACCTAAATACCTAGAGTTAGATAACTTTTGCTCCCTTCCATTTACAGTATTGGTGGCAGTGCAGGTTTGAGTACAGAAGAGTAAATGAAGAAAGACTATTTGTTTCCTAAAAGCAACTCTTTTTGGCAAATATTTTTGAATTTGCTACTGTGTGGATAAAATGACTTAGACTCCATGACAGTTATGAACAGATATTGTCTAAGTTTGGTACTGAGGGTCTGACTTTTACCATGTGAGCCAGTTGCTCTCACTAGTATAGATTAGCAGAGAGTCATGCTCAGAAGTTGTCTGTTGCTTCAGCTCCTCATTGCTGTGGCACAAACCCTAACATAAAGGAGGAAAGGTTTATATTGGCTCGTTGTTTTGGATGTTTGAGTCCATTGTCAGGTGGCTCCACTTGCTCTAGGTCATGACAAGGCAGAATCATCACGACGAAGAGAGAGGCATGGCAGAGCAAAGCTGCTTACCTACTGCAGCATGAAACATTTAAGACCTACTTCCTAGAATCATCCCCACTTAAACGTTAAACTATGGTTTAATTCACTGACAGGGTAGAACCTTCATGTTCTAACCACCTCTCAATAGCATTACTAGATGGAGATCAATCCCTTCAGTACATGAGCCTTCAGAGAGACAGTTCCCATTCAAACCACAACGTCTATCATTTCCACAGAGTCTGCTTGAATATTATCTTCACTGAAACAATTTTTAGAGTGAAAAGCACACTGCTAATAATGAACAATTATGCTGAAATAAAACCTGCACTATTACTGTTTTAGGAAAAGTAGAATACATGCTAATCTTATATAAAGAAAATGCTGTTAGCTATTTCTGGTCTCCATGCAAAGAACATCGTGGGTCCAGGTGAGGATACAATTAAATTCTTTATTTGAAGCCTCAGTTTACAAGTCACATAATAGAGCACAATCCTCTTACTTTCCCAAAACATTGGTAGTCAATCACCTTAGCAAATCTTTCCTATAAATGGTTGAATTTCACATAGTGTATATATACAACTACAAATTAAAGAAACTAAACGTTGAAAAATACACCACTTTTTCACTGCAGTGGTGACTTCATTGAAGCATGGCCTCACGTGCTCCCTTCTATTCCTTCTGGAAGGAGAGTTCACTGTACGGATATCTGTGGAATAGCAGCGGGGTATCTCTGTATCGTTGGGCCTCCCAAGAACTTCAAAAAAGATATACAACATGGTAATACATGTAGATAAAAACTTCATACATAACCAGGTCTTGTTGAAGATGCCTGGCAGGCTCTTCAGTTGAGTTGACTTTCCTTTTCCTGTGATGTCAGGAAATGGCTTTGTGTTAGATACTTTTCTGTTGCTGTGATAAAAATACTATGAACAAGACAATTTATGGAATAAAGAGTTTCTTTGGCTTACGGTTCTAGAGGGATAAGAATACATCAGAGTGGGGAAGCATGGCAGCAGAAGCTGCTGGAGCAGAAAGCTGAGACATCACCTCTTCAAACAGGTACAGGAAGCAGAGGGGGAGGGAGAGGAAAAGGGAGAGAAGGAGCAGGGGAGAGAGGGAGAGGGGGAGGGGGGAGAGGGGGAGGAGAGAAGGGGAGAGAGAGGAAGGGAGGGAAGGCTTGAAAGGGAGAGAGAGAGAGACAGACAGACAGAAATATTGAAAGTGGGATAGGCTGTGAATTCTCAAAGCTTGTCTGCAGGGACATGCTTCCTCCAGCATGGCCATACCTCCTAAACAGTCCATGACTCTCCATAAATAGAATGACGAACTGACAAAGTGTTCAATTATTTGAATCCCATGGGGAATTCTCATTCAAGCTACCACAGATCTATAAGACCATCCTCAATTCTAAAACCAATCGCCAGTTTGGGTGCCTACAACGTCACCTTGCTGTACATAAGTCACCAAAATGCTCACAGGTTTCATTAAAAGCTGTTATAATGACTGCTATATTCTATTGCCATGAAAGGAACTGACTGAACTCACCCAAGAGAACGACCTGTAGGGTAGAGTTAAAGAATGTTCCAAACACGGCTTTCCAGTTATCTCCACTCCATCAAATCACTGACAGAATTAACTCTCCCCCAAACAATGTAACAATGCACATGAAGTATGGCCAATCAGGGCTACTCACTGGAACCAGTGTTTCATTGAGTGCGCATCGTATAGACAAGCGCCACCGAACAGGTAGCGTACCTCAGCCTCTACACACTCTGGGAACTCAGCTGTTACCATAAATCATGTTGTTAGACTACCTTGCATCTCTTGAAGAAGATGAGGACAAAATCTAGACTTTTCTTTGAGTTAGATTATTTATTATATATCTCCATAAGAGATACTTTTCTTTTTTTGAATTAAAAAAATTATTGAGAATTTCATGCATATAATGTGTTTTGATCAAATCCATGCCCACTCCTTCCCCTCTTCCCATATCACCCCATCACTTTTTTCTGACAATTTCCTGTACTCTTATTTTTTAGGGGAGGGGCTTTTTGCTACTCTAACATTCTCCCCATCTGAAGAGGTAACCCTAAAATCTTTTAGGGGTTATGTAAGAGTTCCCAAATACTTTTGACATTTTTGGCCTTTGAAACACAGTATGTTGCTAAGAGGCCCAAGGACATTTTGACTTTTAACCAAGAAACTGACTATTCTTTGGGGGGGTCTTTTGACCCTAACTGCCTAGCCAATTCCTACCTCCTATTTTTATCACACCATCCTCTGAAGAGGTTACCCAGTTTGCTGATAGGGAATTGGGCCAGGACCCTTCTGGCTTCTTCCATGCTGAACAGGGACACAGGGTTAGGCAATTGGGTGTACTCCTTCAGTGCATTAACCTAAAAGACTCCCAAATTGCATAAGTCTTATCTAGAGGGAGACAAGAAAGCCCTTGATTAATTCCCTAGGAGATGTGAAGGAGAGGTAAAGGCAAGAATAGTTAGCATTACAAGTTCTAGACAGAGCACCAGAAAAAAAAAACCAGAACAGGGCAAATTTCAAATATTCATATCAGAGTTCATTGGGATTTCTTGATGATAGCTTCCAAAAGCCTCCCTCTATTGGGTTCCTCCTCATTTGACTTTTGTCTGCCAAGGTAGGACTTGAGAGCGATGGGCTCAGGATTTGTTTTTATGCAGTTTGATAGCTGTTGGCGTGGCTAGAATCAGTGTTGGTACCCTCTCAAAGGCTTCTATATAGGGAGAGAAAAGAAATTTAGCCATCATTTAAGAAAAATAGTGGGTTGTCTCCCTTAGCTACAGGTGGGCACAACAGTATTGCAGACCATGGTTTGAAGTCTTACATCTGAGCAGCTCTTTCTGCTTAGAAACAAAATCAATGAGAATTCTCTAAATAACATTTTATACAAGCCTAATGTCTGGGAAGTGTAATCCCTGAACTCTTAAAGAAGTACACTGATCACTTTAATCTTTGGTTATACTTTCCTTTTGGATGTTTAAGACTATAAAGTTGGCCCAAATAAACTAATTTATTTTTAGTGTTTAGGTCATTTGAGGATCTGTTCCTCAGGTGTCACATGGGCTTGGGAGGAGCCCTTGGCTCTTTTCTTTTACCAGTCATCCATGTGACAGTAACTCAAAGATCCTGCTCGACGACTGTGGCTGGCTTCACTTGGAAACCTGGAGGAAATATTTCTTCTGTGTTGACCCTCCCTTTTGTAGACTAGATACTAGTTCAAATCCATTTGGTGGGGTCTACAAGGCCTCCCTGAGCAAGAGGACAGGTGACTTATAACAGTTACAGCACATTTTGAGAGATGCTCCATAGTCCCCTAGAACTTAGTTGACCTTGGAAGGCAAGGAGCAAAAACTGTCCTTTAAGTCTATCTGATCAGATCAGTATAGGCCTCAAAGTATGGTTGTTAAACATCCAAGAAGTTTAGTTCCACCAGTCTGGTATTTTTAATTGCTATGTGCTATGTAGATAAGGCTTGGGCAAAAACCAAATGTTCTCTGATAAACCTTGCCTAAACATACATTTTGTTCCTTTAACTAGTTGACTAAACTATGACCTTAGAAAATTTAAGATTATGTGTATATTATTTTTGTCTCATCCTTTATATATCATTATAAACCTGCACATACCTTCATCACTTGCATAGGCTTTGTCATTTTTTTCTGTTTATTTTTGAAAACCATCTCCAGTCCCACATCTTTTCAAACATCTTTTACATTCTCATTTTCTTTTTTAATAATTATGAGACATAATCACATTAACAAATAAATTTCCCATCTGTTGCAAGAATACTTTTCCTTATACTAAGTAATGCTAATCCCTTTTTAAAGTTTTCCTGGGGAACCAGTGAATTTACTGAGCTTACTTATGGAGATGACTGAGGGGCTACTGAGGTGTATGAGTGACCCCAGTGTACGCCCATTGGAAAGCCTTTACCCAGCATGTATCATGCCTTTTCTCCCTAGGCTTCCCAAGACTATATATTTTAATATACTTTAATTTTCCCCAAATACAGGAGACCATGTGTGATTAGAATCAAATTTCATACAGTTGGCTGGGAAGAGTGACTGGATACTCCCATGAGGGTTCTTTAATGAAAGAGCATAACTGTCAATAAGCCCAATGGTGGGGATGATTAGCAAGCAGGCACTGCTGAATTCCTTATGATAGTAGTTATTTCACTCAGAAGACGCTGCTGTACAGCATCATCTTATTAAAAAACATGGAATTTAAAAGAATTTGGTGCTAGGATCCACAAATGAGGGAGAAAACATGTATTTGTTTTCTGAATCTATGTTATTTCACTTGGTATAACTGTTTCTATATCTGTCCATTTAGTGTAAATTTCATTATTTCATCTTTCTTTACTGCTGAATAGAACCCCATTGTGTAAATATACCACATTTTTGTTAAACACTCATCAGTTGAGGGGCACTTAGGTTGCTATTGTGAAAAGAGCAGCAACAAACATGGTTGTACAAATATTTTTACAATAGGATGAGTCTTTGGGTATATGCCAAGGAGTGGTATAACTGGGTCATATGGTGGGTTAATTTTTAGTTTTTTAAGACTTCTCCATATTGTTTTATGTAGGGGTTGCACAAGTTTGCCATCCCACCTGCAGTGAATGAGCAATCCCCTTTCTCCACATCCTCACCAGCTTTTGGTATCTTTTGGCCTCTTGATCTTAGCCAGTCTGATTGGGGTAGGATGATACTTTAGGTGGTTTTAATTTGCATTTCCCTAATTACTAACGATGTTGAACACTTTTTGAGATGTTTCTTAGCCATCTTTATTTCTTCTTTTGAGAACTCTGTTTAGATCTTTAGCCCATCTTTTAATTGGGTCATTTGGTTTCTCACTTCTTTGTTTTTTGAGTTCTTTATATATTCTGGTCCTTAAACCTCTGTCAGATGTGTCACTGGTGAAGATTTTTTTCCACTTTTTGGGTTTTCTCTTCAGTTTTTTGATTGTTTCTTTTGGTGTTAAGAAGCTTTTTAGTTTAATGAGGTCCCACTTGTCGACTGGTGACCTTAGTTCCTGAGCAACTTCTGTCAATTTAGCAAAACCTTTCCTACACCTATATATTGTAAGTTACTGCAAATATTTTCTTCTAATAATTTCAGGGTTTCTAGGTTCACATTGAGGTACTTGATCCTCTTTGAGTTGACTTTTGTACAAGGTGAAAGATAAGGATCTAGTTTCATTCTTCTATAAGTGGAGATCCAGTTCTACCAGCACCGTTTGTTGAAGATGCTTTCTTTCCTCCATTGTGTGTTTTTGGCACCTTTGTCAAATATCAAGTGGCTGCAATTGTGTATACTTGGGTTTGGGTCTTCAATGATGTTCCGTTGATCTATGTGTCTATTTTTGTGCCAATACCATGCTGTTTTTATGACTACAGCTGTGTAGTATACTTTGAGATCTGGTATAGTAATCCCCTGACTGCTGGTCTTTCTGCTCAGGGTTGCTTTGCCAAATGAGTCTTTTGTGCTTCCGTATGAATTTAAGGATTTTTTTTTTTAATTCTGTGAATTATGTCATGGGGATTTTGATTGGGATTGCATTGAATCTATATATTGCCTTTAGTAGGATGGTCATTTTCACAATTTTAATTCTTCCAATCCATAGGCATGTGAGGTCCTTCCATCTCCTGGATGATTTAAAATTTTCATTGTAGAGATCTTTGGTATCTTTGGTCAGGTTTATTCCAAGATATTTTTTTTTTTGCAGCTGTTGTAAATGAGAGCATTTCCCTGTACTCATTCTCCAGTTGCTTGTTTTTGGTGTACAGAAAGGCTACTGATTTTTGTAGGCTGATTTTATATTACCACTGTACTGAAAGTCTTGATCAGTTCTAGGAGTTTTCTGGTGGAACTTTTGGGATCTCTTTTTAAGTATAGTATCATATTCTCTGCAAAAAGGGGTAGTTTGACCTCTTCCAATTAGTACTCCTTTAATTTCCTTCTCCTGTCTTATTGCTCTAGCAAGAGTTTCAAGCACTGTTGAAAAGGATTGGTGATAGTGGACATGGTTGTCTGGTTCCTGATTTTAATGGGAATGCTTCCAGTTTTTCTCTATTTAGAATGATGTTGGCTGTGGGTTTGTTTTTATATAGCTTTAATTATGTTGATGTATGTTCCCTCCAGTCCAATTCCCTTTATAACTTTTTTTATGAGTGCATGCTGAATTTTGTCAAAAGCTTTTTCTGCATCTATTGAGATGATGATATGGTTTTTGTCTTTGAGTCCATTTATGTGATTAATGACATTTATTGACTTGTGTATACTGAACTATCACTGCATCTCTGGAATAAAGCCTACTTGATCATGGTGAATGATCTTTTTGATGTAAATCTGTATGCTCTTTGCAAGTATTTTGTTAAGAATTTTTGCATCTATGTTCATTAAGGTTATGGGTCTATAGTTTTCTTTTTTGCTTCTGTCTTTACCTGGTTTGGGTATTAGAGTGATGCTGGCTTCACAGATGAAATTTGGGAGTTCTCCCTCTGTTTCTATCATTTTGAATAAGAAGTATTGGTTGGAGGTCTTCCTTAAATTTCTGGTAGAATTCTGCTGTATAGCCATCTGGGCCTGGGCTTTGTTGAGTGAGGAGGCTTTGTATTACTTTCCATTTCCTTATGTGTTATGGATCTGTTTAAACTGTTGATCTCTTCTTGGTTTAACTTTTGTGTTTCCCATGATTTTATATATCCATCCATTTCTTTTAGATTTCAAATTTTGTAAAGGTTTTTAAAATATTCCCTTATAATGTTTTGGATCTTTTGGGTGTTGTGATGTTTCCCCTTACATCTCAGATTTTGTTGATTTGGATTTGCTCCTTCTTTCTTTTGGTTAACTGAGCTAAGAGTCTATCTATCTTATTTAGCTTTTCAAATAATCAACTCTTAGATTGATTCTTTGCATTTATTTCTTTGTTTCTATTTTATTAATTTCTGTTTTGATTTTTTTTTTTACTTCTCTTCTGCTGGGTTTGGGTTTCATCTGTTCTTGCAGTGTTAGGTCATTTATTTGGGCTCTTTCTAATTTTTTTTTTTTAATGTAGGCACTTAGAGCTATAAACTTCCCTCTTAGGAACTGCTTTTAATATGTCCCAGAGGTTTTATTGTGTTGTATTGTTCTTTGTGTTGAATTCCAGGAATTCTTTTATTTCTTTCTTAACTTCTCCTTTGACCCACTCATTGTTTAGGAGTGTGTTGTTTAAGTTCGTGTAGTGATTTGGGCTCCAACCAGTGTTGATTGTGAGTTTTATTGCATTGTTTTCTGATAGAATGCAATGCATGGAATTATTTCAATTTTATTTTTATTTGTTGAGGTTTGTTTTGTGCCCCAGTATGTGGTCAATTTTTGAAAAAGTTCCATGGGGTGCTGAGTAGAAAGTGGATTCTTTGATGATTGGGTGGAATATTTGAAAGATGTCTATAGGTCCAATTGATGTATGGTACATTTAATTCAGCAGTCTCTCTGCCCAACTGACCTGTCTATAGGAGACAGTGGTGTATTGAAGTCCCCTACTCTTACTGAGTTGGGGATAATCTGTGTCTTAAAGTCTCATAGTGTTGTTTTTATGAATTTGGGGGAACCAGAGTTTGGTGCATATATGTTCAAGAATATAATATCTTCTTGGTTAATTTTTCCTTTTATCAGAATGAAGTGACCATCCTTATCTCTTCTGATTAGTGTTACTTTGAAGTTATTTTGTCATATATTAGAATTGCAACCCATGCTTGTTTCTTAGTGCCATTTTCTTAGAATATTCTTTTCCATCCTTTCACCTAAAGGTATTGCCTGTCCTTGAAGGTGAGGTGGGTTTCTTGTAGACAGAAAAAAGATGGATTTTGTCTTTTAATCTGTTCACTTAGCTTGTGCTTTTGATTGAGGAGTTCAGTCCATTGATATTTAAAGTTACTATTGAAAGTTGCATATTTGTTGCCATTATTTTGGTTACTGTTTGCCTTCTTTGTCTAGTGTTCTGCTTCTTCAATTATGCCTTTAGTTATTTTCTTTAGTTGCCTCTGGGATATAGTTGTTACTCTCTCTATTCTTTGTATTGCTTCAAGGATTCTTTGAAGGGCTGGTATTCTTTCAGCCTATTCATGTCATGGAAGATTTTTCTTTCTCCCTCAAATATAATATACATTTTTTTCTAGGTAGAGTATTCTGGGATGGCATCTATTGTCATTTAGAACTGGTAATAGCTTTGTCCAGGCTCTTCTGGCTTTCACAGTTTGCATTGATAAGTCAGCTGTAATTCTGAAGGGCTTTCATTTACATGTGACTTTGTGACTTTTCTTTCCTTTTCTTTCTTTCTTTCTTTCTTTCTTTCTTTCTTTCTTTCTTTCTTTCTTTCTTTCTTTTCTGCTTTCAGTTTTCCGTCTTTGTTCTGCACATTTAGTGATTTTACTATGACATGCCATGGTGAGTTTCTTTTCTGGTCCTATTTGGTGTTCTATGTGTGTCTTGTATGGGGACATCTTTCCTTAATTTTGGGAAATTCTCTTCTATAATTCTGTTTAAGATCTGGTCAATATCATTAACCTGAAATTCTTATCCTTCCTCTATGCCTATGATTCATATACTTGGTCTTTTCATTGTGTCACACATCTCTTACATATTCCATTCCTGTATTTTTTTATTTTTTTCATAATCTTTGCTTGAGTTGTCCTATTCTTCAGCTTTATCATCCAGTGTTGATACTCTGTTTTCCATTTCCTTCCTTCTAGCATTGAGGCTTTCCCTTGTTGTTTCAAGTTGGCTTATTGAGTTTTCCACTTCCTTCTTCATTTCTGCTTGAGTTTTCTTGTATGATTCTATCTCTTTTGTGACTTCATTCAGAATTTTATCCCTATCTTCTTTTAGCTCTTTGATTTGTTTTTTCATGTGTTATTTTAATTCATTGAATTCCTTGATCATGTTTGTGATTTTTCCTTTAAATTCTGTGTCTGGATCCTCAAGTGACCTTAAGATTAAAAAGAAATTGGTTTATCTGGGCCAACTGTATGATCTTAAACACCCAAAAGGAAAGTATAACCATAGAGTAAAGCAATCAATATAATTCTTTAACAGTCTGTGTGTATAACTAAAAGCTACATAACAAGAAACAATGCCAGACAGGAGCTTCCTCTGAGTTGTTGGCCAGGGTGGCCCAAGAAACTCCCAGACAGTAACTCAGCATAGAACTGGGAAAATGAACAGCAGACCCCAGTCTTATTGAAAGGAATATTGGCAACCGATTGTTACTAAATGAGGAAGAGCTGATCTTCCTAAAACAAGGAACTCTAGATAGGCTGACCAGATTCAGTGGATGGACAAACACTGGGGAATAGCTGGGGGCACCGACAACACAGTGGACAGTAACGGATTAGAGAGTATATGGGCTCCAGTGGGGGAGGCGGGGTGGCTATGGGAGGGTGCCATTTGGGATGTGGGTATACAGATGAATAAGATTGTTTGGAACGTTCTATATGATATACACAAAAAAAATCAATAAATTTAAAAAATGAGCTTTATTTGAGGAATAAGCATAAAAATTTGCTCCATGTTAATTAGGAGAGGTGAAACACATTACCATTGTAATCTACTGATGATTTTATACCCATGCTCAGGTGGATTTCAGAAAGTAACTGACTGTGGCTAGTAATAATCAGACACATAGAGATTAGAGATGCATGTGCAAACATCTAAGTGTTAGTAGTAGTAAAATGAGTTTTTCTGTATGAAATAATATTTTAAAATAAAATGGAGATCTTTTTTAAAAGTTAAAACATCATTCAATTTTATCTATTATAGGGTTTATACTGAGTTCAATATTGTATAACTGTATTAATTCAACTGTGAACCTAAAAATTTACAGCCAATTTTGAAAGAGAAGCATCTTTGCTCTGGAAATTGTTATTGAATATGTTAATGCTGTAATGACATGCTTCTTCTAATCAAGTGATTATTAAATAAAAATAAATAAATAAAATGATAAAAATTAGTTTGGAAAATAAATAAATGAATGAATAAATCTATAAATAAATAAATAAATAAATAAACAAATAAATTCTGTGTCCTGGGTTATTTCTAGAGTGTTCTCCTTGTAGAACTCTTCTACAGGATTGGTGGGGTTTGGTAGGGACATAGTATTTTTGCTTTCCATTTTATTATTCTTTCATTGTAATTTTGGTCTGTGAATATCTCTTTTGTTGTTTGTGATTCTGATATGAAAATAAAGTTGTAGTTTGCTTTTGTTTGTATTATTGGTATGACTTGGTCCTTTTCTTATTGGTTATATAAGCCTGGTTGTTCCAGGTTTCAGGTTCTCTCAGGTTTTATTTTGGAGATAACTGATAGATTCATGTCAGCTATTCAGGAGCTCCCACAGAAGACCACATCAGACTACATTCAGGTTTCCTTCTAATTTTCGGATCCCTATTATCGAGAACTCAGAGTAAAATCTGAGAAGTTCCCTAAGGAGGGGCTGATTTGGGGAATCTCAGGTGGTCTGCTGAGTTTTCAGTCCCTATTCCTGAGGAAGGATAGAACAGGTACTCTCTTGTGGTCTGCTGAGATCTCAGCCTTATCCCACCAAAGGGCAGAGGTCTGCCCAGGGGCATTGAGAGGGGCCTCACTTAATCCTACTTAGGGGGTTGGGTACACTGAGATTTGGGGAAGCTCACCACCATGTGGAGGCAGGATCCAGGCACTCTCAGTAAGTGATCTGAGTTCTCAGCCCCTATGCCAGAGGGGACAGAACAGGAACTCTCTGGTGTTCTGCTGAGAGCTCAACTGCTACACTGAGGGTTGTCGGGATAGGCACTCACTAAGATACACTTTTCAAATCTTGCTTATGGGCTCTTCTGTAGACTGCCTATCTCCCTTCTACACAATCCCTTCTTCCTTTGTCTTTTTGCTTTAGTACTTGTAACTGGTGAAGTCATTCATGAACAAGGGTTCTAATGTCTAAGAAAAAGTATGATCTAGTTTATTCCCACAACTTGAGTCAGAATGAAAATCTCCTGGTGGCCCTGTGACCAACACTGATTTTGGCTGTCCTTAGCTGGCCATCAGCTATGGCCAAGACTAATGGGTCATTTGTACTTAATCAATATTGTCCTAGTAGTCATATGCTGATATATATTTTATTATGCTGATATTTGCATAATAAAATTGTGCCAGTCATGAAATAACTGACTTGCCCATTATGAAAGACTTTGGTTAAGTCTGATTTAAGAATGAGCTCAGGTTAAAGGTACATTCCTGTAGTCTCAGATACCAGGAGAATGAGTCAGAAGGATCCCTTGCACCTTACAGATTTGAAACTAGTCTACTAAATGTAGGAAGATCTAGTCACAAATAATAATAATGAAACAGTATGTCATATGAAAAACTGCAACATTCTGTTTCCTAACCATCATTACCTGCCTGACTTTAAAGCTTATTAGTGATATTTGCAAACTATATTGGACACTCAGTTTCAAAATTATTCAATTTAGCAAAAGAGAAATTCTGTCTTTTTTTGGGCAATTCTGTAGGTGTGTTTACTCTTTGATAGGCTTTTGCAATGAAACAGTAAGAGCATGTTATGTCTAGCATGAACTAGCAAAGTTGTCATTCACTTTGCTTAATATTAATGAAAATATGTGCCCTATGCTGTGGTTGAACTCACTTCTCCTAATCACTGATGCAGCTTGTTTGGAATTAGAACTGTTAAGGAGGTTGTAAACATTTCCTTGCAGTATTGGGTTGAACCCCAGTAAGGAAAGTATGCTACTGCTGAGGTAAGTCCCTAGATTTCTGTAATAAGGTATAAGTGAGGTCCTAAGGACCCTGATCTGACAGACCTGGAATCTTCATGTAGAGAAGCAGAGGTGAAATACTAGAGCATCCTGCTGCTGAGGACATAGCGAGAAGTGGGCCTTCCTCAAGCCAGATGGACAATCTGTTCGCATCTCAGCCTGGGAAAAATAAGAGTCAGTTGTTTAAACCACCCAGTCTACTGTACTAAGTTATAGCAGCCAAAGCTAACTAACACACACAAAGTATGATGAGAGGACTTGCTGAGTTCGTAAATGAGTGAATAATGCTAAATATAGTCTTAATTACTGAATAAATGAAATGAGATTTGGTACAAAAATAAAGATTTTCATGTACTGGACACACAGAAAACTGCTTTTGGCTGTTACATGAAAACATAATTTTTTTCAAACTTAGGCTTTAATTTGATTTAGGCTTTTAGGCTTCGTGTTATCTTATGTCATGTGTGTAACAGGATATTTTTCCTTTTGTAAAGACAATTGGGAATTACAATGGACCACACATTCTGAATGAGATTGGAGTTATCTGAAGATGGAAAATCAGCGAAGCAGCAGAAAGCATTAGTGGTTGAGAACAACTCGCCATGTGACCATCTGTCCCACATTCTAAATTCAAGAGACTTGGCAAGTCTATGAAAATGTCATGCATGAACTTTCTTTAATGGTCATATTTTTTACTGCTAGGTATATTAATTTTCAATTGTATTTCAATGGGGTATTAGTGATAACCAGTTAAATCTGAAATCCTAGAGGATATGAACGGCTGGTGTCTTTTTCATATTTAAAGGTAATATCAAATTTATACCATGCCATTTTGAAATTCATTTATTTATTTTTTGTATTTTATTGGTGCTGTGAAGCCTCATAAAATTTCATGTTATCTAGGATCTCCTGCTAGGAAAATAATATGGTAGTTAAGCTAATTTGCACTCCTCTGCTCTAGATGGTTTTATATTTTTGTGTCACTGCATATATTTTCATCCATATTATGGAACATCCTCATGGACAGTAATGAATTACAGTTGAGAAGCAGTTCATGACCTGATATTTCAATATGATTTGCAAACAGTTACAGAAAATAGAGGTGGCTTAGGACTATTTTAGGAGTGTCTGGGGAAATGTTATCATATTCAGAAACCCATTGAGCTCAATATTGTGATTACACGAAGGAAAATCTATGGCCATTTCTCTTCCTGGCCTCCTTGACCAGAACTATCTGAGTGGCCAGTGGTCAGTGCTCAGAAGAGATAATTAAACTGATTTGTACCTCCATTTGTTCATTTTGATCGATTTATGAGGGCCCTCTTCTCCCCATGGTTCCTTTCTACTTCCCTTTCTCATGCAGTTACTTCAGGATCTGTACTTACATCGAAAGACTTGGAGCTAGGGCCCACAAATGAGAGAGGACGTGTACCACTCTGTTTTCAGAGTCTAGGTTGCCTCACCCAGTATAACAGTTTTGATTTCCATTAATTTACATGCAAATTTCATGATTTCATTTTTCTTTTCAGCCAAACAGAACTCCACTGTGTAAATATTTTCATTATCCATTCATTGACTGCAGGACCTTTAGGGCATTTCCATTTCTTAGCTATTGTGAAAAGAGCAGCAATAAACATGGCTTAACAAGTATCTCTGTAGTAGGATGTTGAGTCCTTTGGGTATATGCCAAGGAGTGATATATCTGGATCATAAGGTAGAACTAGTTCTCGTTTTTAAAGATTTCTCCATTCTGATTTCCACAGTGGCTACAGCCAGTTTGCAATCCCACCAGCAGTGAATGAGGCTCTCCCTTTCCCCACATTCCCACCAGCATTTATGGTCATTTCCTTTCTTGATCTTAGCCATTCTGACTTTGGTAGATGAAATCTTAAAATAGTTTAAATTTGCATTTTCCTAATTACTAAGGATGTTGGACACTTTTAAAGATATTTCTTGACTATTTTTATTTCAGCTTTCAAGAACTCTCTGTTCAGATTTGTAACTCATTTTTTAAATTGGTCGTTTGTTTTCTGATTCTTTGTTTTGTGAGTTCTATGTATATTCTGGAATCTAACCTTATAACAGATGTATAGCTAGCAAAGATTCTCTTCCACCCCGTGGGCTTCCTTTTCACTTGATTGGTTGTTCCCTTTGTTTTGCAGAAGATTTTTAGCTTAATGAGTTCTCATTTGTCAATTGTTGGCCTTAATTCCTGAGCAAATGAAGTCTCAACTTAGAAAGTCCTTTCCTATACTTCTGTCTTTTAAGATACTGCCTATGTTTTCTAATAGTTTTAGTGTTTCAGGTTTCACACTGAGGTCTTTGATCCATTTGGAGTTGATTTTTGTGCAGGGTGATAGGTATGGATCTATTTTCATTCTTGTATATGTGGAAATCCAGTTTTCTTAGCACCATTTGTTGTAAATATTGTCTTTCTTTCATTGTGTTTTTTCAGCATTATTGTCCAATATCCTGTGGCTGAAATTGTGTGCACTCATATTTGAGACTTCTATTCTGGTCCATTGATCTACATGTCTTTTTCTTTTTTGTGCCAGTACCATGTTGTTAGCTCTGTAATATAGTTTGAAATCTGATATGTTAACTTCTATAGAATTGCTCTTTTTGCTCAGAATTACTTGGTTATTTGCTGTCTTTTGTGTTTCCTTTTGAATTTTAGGATGATTTTTTTATATTTTTGTGAAGAATGTCATGGAGATTTTGATTTGGGTTGCATCAAATATATAAATTACTTTTGGAAAGATGATCATTTTCACAACATTCTAATACAGCTGTCTAATTGGACTGAGACCAACTCGGTAAAAGGGAATTCATCTATTGTATTATAAACATAGGCAAGTACATATGCTTGGGTCACAGACTCCTAAGAAAAACCCACCGCTATCAGTTTCCTAGACCAACTTAATTTCTTACTATAGTCTAAATATATATCCTTATATTCACAGACAAGTGTAGCTCTTACCTCTCATCAAAGAAGCTTCTTTTTACAGCATACAGAGACTATTACAAAATTCCACAATTGATCAGAATGCAGAGACAAGTGACTGTGATGTGCATCTATAATGCAACCTCTACTTCTCCTACTCAGGGAACACTATGGAACAGGGGGCAGAAAGAACATAGGAGCTAGAGGAATATGGTTCTTGTTGCTTGATAATGCATTCTAGACATGATAGGGAAGCCACACCCATGAAATCTCCATAGTATGCTAGTCTAACAAGATCTGCATAATGACAAAAGCAGTTGACATGCCAATGTGGATGGCTAAAATTTCATGGGGCCACACCTCTAGATGAAGAGCTACAGGCAATCAATGGTTGTTAAAAGAAGGATAATCAATTTTCTCCAGGGATGAGCTCCCTGATAGGTTATTTAATTCCAAGTGATCAACTCTAAACTCATGTACACACAAGCACCACTAAATGGACTCTGCGACATTTATACATGGGCAAATTTATAAACGTATGTGTCTATATATAAGAGTAATAATCAAAGACAATACATTGAGAGGGAGTGAGGGGGCATGGGAGGAGTTGGAGTGAGGATTGGATGTGTGGGAATGATGGAAATACAACACTCATGTACAAAATTCTAAACAATAGAAAAATATTAACATATGTTTACGAGAGCAGATACATTATTTCTTTTGCTCACTCTGTTAACAGACCTTATAAATTAAAACTCTTTGTTGACTCATTTTCTAAAAGTGCAGTGCCATTTCTACTGCTTTAAGAAGCGAAGAGAAAGAGAATGCATTCCCCCGTGAAGACAGTGCCTTCCCTTGTTCCGTTCTGAAAGAACTTGGAAAAATTCCCTGAGAAAAAAGATAAGAAAAGGGGGCTATATGTGGCAGGGGACCCCAATATTCTTTGTAAAAATTTTGTGACAGGGTGCTACAATGTAGTCCTGGCTTGCCTGGAACTTTCTATGCAGACCAGGAATGCCTCAAACAAACAGATCTGTCTTCTTCTGTCTCCTGAGTTCTGGGATTAAAGGCGTGTTACACCATGCCCAGCCTTCAACCCAGCATCTTGAATGAAAAAAAGTGTGTATTTGCTTGTGCTTTTCTACATCTTCTTACAAATTAAAAACAGAAAATGCAAGAGATCAAGGAGACAGACCCTGAGCAGAGAGATCTTTGTAAGCTCGTGATGACACAAAGCTCTGTGGCCCTGGTGGTATGTAGTGAAGAATAAGGTTGGGCTCTGGACTGTGAAGCTTGGAAAACCAAGGCTCCTTGACAGTTTCCAGTTGTGCCAAAGAGGAAAGTGGAGAGAAATGTCTTCACTAATATGACAGTGGGACACTATCTTTTCTAAGGGATCCAGGGACAGAGAGGAGACCTAGAACCAGAACACAATGTGATAGGCCTGCTACATAACCAGGGAACAAAAGGAAGGGCTACAGGATATGCAGGAGATGTTCAACTAAATGATTTCAAATTAGGTGTCTAACACTGGTGCTAATTAGAATTCCTCTTCTATTGTTAGAATTTCTCTATAGGAAATTTTTTTAGACCCATCAGTCCTAACAGAGGAAGGCAATTTTAAACCATAGCAATGCTATGTTGCATTTTTCAATGGGTATGTGATGGGGAGTGTGCAGTATGTGTGTATGTACATGTGGTTTATGTGTATGATACACAGTGTGTACCCATATGCATGCATGTGTAGGCCAAAGCAGAAGATCCAGTGTCTTCCTCTATCGCACTCCACCTTATTGCCTTGTGACAGGATCTCTCACTCAACTAAAAGCTTGCCCTTTCGGGTAGTCTAATGGACAAGTGAATTCTCAGGATCTGTACTAGTTTCTGTCCCACAGTGCTAGAGTTATAGGCACACACATCCATAGTGGCTTTATAAGTGGGTGCTGTGGATTTGAACTTAGATCTTTTCTTTTTATTTTATTTATTATTTTTATTTTATGGGTATGAGTGCATTGTCTGCATAGATGTGAGTGCCCCCCTGTTGTGCTATGCTGCAGAGGTCAGATGAGGTGTTGGATTTCCTTGGAGCTGGGGTTAAGGACAGTTTGTAGCCATCATGTCAGTGTTGGGTCCTCTGCAGCCAGTCAGTGCTCTTAACTGCTGAGCCTTCCCTCTAGCCCCTGAACATAAGTATTAATGGTTGCAGAGCAAGCACTCTTACCCACTGAGCTGTCTTCCTAGGCCCTAAATTGTGTTTTATAGGGAAAATGTATCCTGAAGATAACTTTTCTTGGAAAATACAGATTCTCCTTTATTAGCAATATTACTCAATTCTTTACCATGGTTTGAGCTACTGCTGCTGCTACTGATCCTGCAACACAGAAAGTTGGCTCCACCTGCCCCAGTGGATTAATGCCAATTATAGAGGGGCTTGAGACTGGCAGCTTGATTTCCTTCTTTCTTACTCTGCAGCACCTTCTAGCATGCTATGAAGCACCCAGAAGGATCTCAGCAGGCATGGCCCCATAATCCTGGGCTTTTCGGCTCCCAGAACTGCAAGGGATTAACTCAGATCTCTGTGAATCACTTCCACCATGGTGTTCTATGATAGTGGCACAAAATGGATGAGGGCAGCATCAGAAATGCTGTGGTAGTGTGAGAATGATTCGCTCCACACACTGTTTCTTCATGGGCAGCTTATTACGTACACTGAACTCCATGTCAAGAAAATAATTTTACATACTAAGTGGTGTATGCACATTATAAAACTCCATGTTTGGATATTTCCTATACTGCATCTCATTAGTGGACCGTGTATATAAATTTGTTGAATGCATTCTGTCTCTCTCTCTCTCTCTCTCTCTCTGAAGAGCCAGATTACTTTATTCTACCAGTGTATGTTTATTAAGGAATTTCATCGCGTTCTCTTTTTTTCATCTTCATATCTTCTCTGATTCTCAGAACAAATCTATTTCTGGCATTTTGAGCAAAATCAATGTTAATATGCTTGGCGACACTACTACCTATGTCCACCCAGGCTGGTGGAGATATGGATATATCGTTTGTCATTCTTGGGATCATTTCACATTGCCCTCAAATACTAATATTATTGATTGCAGTTAATCTCAGCTAAATGTTTAAAACCTGAATTCTGGCTTTGTACCAACATTTTGTGATAAATATTAATGAAACATTAATAAGTATTGCTGCTGTTATTATGTATTGTGATCTTAACACGTTCTACCAATTGATGAAACTAAGGACATAGGTAGCCTGATCCCCATGAAGATATTAAAATACTGAATGGAAGCATATTACTTGATTTCACATCTATTCTATTTTAGACTGCTGATAAGATTTGGCAAGGACAAGTTAAATTTAGGAGAAAGAGAGTACTGTAATCAGAAGAGACTATGAAATATGAGAAAACACTGCATATTCATATTGTTTCAAAATACGATGCCATCAGAACACACAGGTGAAGGAGAGGTGGTGTACCGAAACAACAGAGGTCTGGGTAATGCCAAGCGAAGCAATCAGGACTTTATGCTTCGGGGAAAGAAGTCATGGTGTAAGAGTGAACAAAGCTCATCAGGGAAGTCATGCTATGAAGCACCCAGACGCATTTCAGCAGGCATGGCCCCATAATGGTCTATGCGTACAGACGCTGCATGGGTGTAGGAAAACAAATGCTGTAAGCAATCATGATTAAATTATTTTGTCTGTCTGGGCAACAGATAAACAGGTGTTTAAAGGGAGGACAGACACAAGACATTTGAGAGCCGTTTACTGACAGACTGTGGAACACTCGAATCTCTGGTTGGCTAGAGGGCTCAGCTGTAATTGATTTAGCAAGCTGGGGATTCAGATGAGAATTGAAGAAGAGAGCATCTGACTTAGAGAACTGTGAGTAGGAATACAATGAGTTCAAAACCACACAGAGTTTATGATGCAAGTGGAGCACTCCAGTGAAGTTGTTCAGGTAGCAAGACAGTTTGGTGGCATAAAAGAGAGTAGTGTGGGCCAGAAACGAGGCAGTGCAAGTAAAGAAGGAGAATATGAGCAAACTCAGTAGGCAGAGGAGTGGTGAAAATGGACTGCATAGAAGACATCCAAGGTCATCTTTCATCAGACTTACATCAAAATGATTTAACATTACAGATATTCATTATTCTCATTAAGCTCAAGCACCACTGCTATTAAAATTGTGTGTGTGTGAATGTGTGGATTTGTGTGTGTAGAACTTCGAAACATTAAACAAAATGTAATCAAAATTTAGTTTTATGAAAATGCCCTTTCTATGTTAGGCTATTAATTGTAAACTGTAGGTTAGGGCATATGTTAACAATTTTATTATCCAATGCACCTACGTACGTGGTCAGTACGTTTCCCTTGATCTAAATTGACAAGTCTATGATGTAACTGTCATGCTATCATCTATTTCTTCACTGAAGACTAAAAGAGTTGTAGTGATTGATGAATATACAATGATAAATAAATTCTAATATTTGCAAAGTTTATTCTAAAGACAAAGGATGGTATATAAGATACTACTTGCTATGACAGAAGCAAGCACAGTAAAAATAGAACCACAGAAGAGGACTATATTACCCAATATGAAGGCTTGGGTGGGACCGTCCCGGGTAACTACTTCTGAGCCACATCCTGAGGTCAAGGAGGATGAGCTGGCCAGGCACATTCTGTAGGGTTAGCAGTGGCAGGCATTGCAGGCACCATTTAGCCAGGTTAATGCTTAAGGGTGGTGAGCACTGGGAGGCATTACAGGCATTAACACCATCTTACATAGGTAGGGTAGAACTCTGAGTAACACTCATAGTTCAGTGACATGATGGATGTAAGTGGGTGTGGGAGGAGAAGACAGTGAACTAAGTCTTCGAAGGTCAGTGCAATACGTTACCATGCCATGCTTTGGTGTCTAAGAAGGGAATTGTAGGAATAGAAGCCAGTTTTAAATAGTTCAACACCAGATATACTGAAATGGATATTTATATTAGGACAGGCCAACTACTCTTATAAATAACCGCTGAAGTTTCTTAACACAATACAGTACTTCCATTAATATCAGAACACAGTGATGCCTGTGGAGTAAAGATCTTGTTCACCTCAGCCATCCAAGGGCCATTGCTCTTTCTACCCTGAGTTTGTATCCCCCAGGTTATTTTTAGAATCTTTTCCATGGAAATGGTGAATAGGAAGAGAGAGGGAAGAAGAAATTTAGTTACTGCGAGAATGAAGGCACAGTGTGTTTATGGGGCAGACCTAACAGAAACATCTGTCACAGAACCGCACGTCTCATTTGGTAGAAGCCAAGCCATACGTGGTCATACGTGACTCTGAGGACTTTGAAATTTAGATTGCCTAAGTGCCCTTCAAGGAAAGAGAAGAAAGGATTTAATTATGAATGGAAAAATATAGAATTATATATTCAAAGCAAAATGGATAATGTAACTTTCAATGAGATACAATTACAGGAAGAGATATATGAGATATTTTCAGAAGAAATACCTTTTACAAGTTCTGTTGATCAAATAGCTACTACGTTAGCGAATACCCTCTCTGGTCTTGATCCTTGAGGATGGTGGCAAAGTTTGTCACATAGTCTTGGATCTTCAGCTATTACTTTTATAATACTTTTATGCTTATTGTTTCTAGGATATCGATGTGTTCTTGGAATCATGACTCACATTACAAATAAGCAATCTGCTGAAACTTTATCACTGCTTTACATTATCAAAATGAGAAAATGAAGGCTGAAAATAATAAAGAAAGGGGAATTGTGAGGGTCCGATCTCTGATCTGAAATTAACTCAGAGCTTGAATGAGAGGCCTCAGTTACTCTTGGCACACCGAGAGTAAGGAGGAAGAATGTTTCCTCCCTGGAGACTTGAATGTTCTTGGCCTGAGTTATTCTTATCATGAGACTGACTGTTCCTTGAACCCTGTTAAAGGTACATAAGTAAGCTTGTATAATAAAGCTACAAAGATAGATAAGATCCCAAAAAGGGCTGAGCCCTGGGAAGTTGAAGATACTGTAAAGGTCAGGAAGGTACTGCAAATATTAGAACAGATAATTTGGTTTGAGAAGAACATTTTCTCTTCCTCTTGTTTTACTATAAATAAGGTTGCTTCTTAGAATAAAGTATGCATTGGTTCACACTCCATTGCATCGCCTGCGTCCTGATTTCTCCTGCACGTATACCTCAGGGTCCCCAAGCCCATCAGGCTTGAATTGTGGTCACTGAACCGTGACACTTAACGAACAACTTTCTGTGTTCTAAATCAACAAGTAGCAATAAATTGTAGTTAGTTAAGTTTAAATACATCAGTGAACAAATGAATTGTGAGTATGCACATGATAATTTAAGTCATGGAAATAAATGAATTCTCTAAGAATTATCAAATATATTGAAAAAAATCGCAGAAAGATTTAAGCATTTCATGGCTACTGAAGATGGAGGTGGGCTCAAGTTTAGAAATCTTGGAAACTAGGTTGAATATAAATAGAGAAACATAAGAAAGACAATAGCAAAAAATATGGAGGCAAGCGTGGAGGGGAGGGAGTGGTCAAAGGCAGTGTCAGCACTGAGTAATTAAGGAAGAACCACTGTGTGATTTCCAGATTTATCTGGACAGCAACTCATGTGGCCATGGTTGAGTGACAGGAACTGTGAATGGATCACAGCAATAAATTGTCTTGATCTCTAACACTGTTTATTTTAACTGGCTTTAAAATGTAATAGTATAAATGCTACATAATTTAGTGATTGAGATTTCAGGTTTACCTTAGCAAAAAACCCAAATTATATATTTGGAGTTCCTTTTGTCAGGTAAGTCTATCCCCAAAAGATGAAAAATCAATGAAGCATTCTAATTCAGCTTGACTTTCATATTTATAATCTCTCTATTACACATTCTTCAGTTAGCAACTCCCTTGTGTATCCAGAATGTATTGTAAAATAAATTTGCATATATACTTTATATGTTTGTGTATATTTGCATAAATAAATATGTGCTTCCTCGTGGAAATGTGTAATTAAGTTCAAAATGGTGACAAATAAAAGCATGCTATAAAAATGTCTTGCCATATATCTCAAATCTGTTTTGAATCATGAAAATAATTAGTGCCACTATTTGGAAACCATGTTGCTTAAAACAGGAAAAAAATGTAGATGGAAGAAAGCTTTGTTCTATATGTTCTAATATCAAAATAGATTGAAATTTTATCTACAAAATGTTTGATACTAAAAATAATGTGATGAGGTAGTTCTCAATAATGTTTTAGTTATTGGTCTTTTTCAAATAAAGACAAGCTCTGATGGAAAAGCATGGAGACAAGAAACACAAGATGGCTAAGTAAGAAAGATGGAGAGCTAGAAATTAAGACACTGAACTGAGGCAAGATCTCATAAATAACACAGCTTAGGTGAGCGAGGGCTTCACTCACTAGCCGAGACAGCCAGCTAGCTAGCTGGCAGGGAAGCAAGAGCCTGGGAACCACTTAAGAGGTAATCTTTGCAGTAGGCCTGCATCTGTGTAAGAGCAGTAGGAAAACCAAAAGAAAACAATGGACAGACTGCAGATACCTGAAGCACAGCCAACACAACAGCAGGGGTTAACACTCTTAATTACAAACAGCATGTGTTTCTGGACATGGTGCTGGATGCCTGTGATTCTGGCACTTGGGAGGTAGAGGCAGAAGGATGAGAAGTTCAAGCCAGCCTGGCCACACAGACAATTTGAGGGGAGCCTGGGCTACAGGAGACCCTGTTTAAAACAACAATATCAACAACAGCAGCAACAAGAAAACCCACATACTGTGATAAAAGTCTCATCTTGAATTCAAATTATACTACCATGTATGACTTGGGAATTCTATTCCATGTATCACTCAAAATGTGTTAAGTATCTGTGGGCTGAGATCTATGCTAGGTGGTGGCAATATTAAATAAAACAGCACACATAATCTCTTCCAGTTTTCCTCCTCACAAAAGATCCATGAGTAGATGGAAATGACAGAAGGGAAATGCATTGTCTTAAGGCAGAACAGAAATGGGATCCTAGACCTGACTGATGAGACCAGGGTTCCTTGCCGAGCTGATACTTAAACTAGGTTAGTGATATTCCATTAGAGTATATTTAGGCAGATTAGACCTCAGTAACGGTTTTCTCAGAAACTCCAGCAAAATTGACAAAAGAAAATCAAAACTGCGCACATTGATCACTCAGTATATGACACATTGCACTACACGGCTCATCAGCTTCTCTTTGAATATATACAATTGGCCTATGAACCTTGCCTTCTTAAACATTAAACCTGTTATGCATCTTGTCTAATTTAAGAAAAGTTTTTAAATGGCTAAGCAAGAACATAGACTTGGGCAGTTGTACGGCAATTTCCTCCTAGATAAAACATCCCATCCTGCAGGGAAGTTCCTAACACTGAGGAAAAAAATTCTGAAGCTTCAGGAGGTCCCTGCAACTGAGATTTACTAGGCCCCTCCCACCACAACTGAATCTAAGACTGAAGGATTATTGGGAGATACTCAGACCATAATATTTTCTAGAGAGGCTCAGAGCAGGCACAGTGCCTGGATGAGGTTCAGACTAACTGAGCTAGCTGCTGGAAAAGATGCTCTCCAACCTATCAAACTATCTGCAAGTTGGGTAGTGGGCTCCAGGTTTCTAGTTTTCATCAGCTATTGCCTGTGCTGGGATATACCTTTGGTGATGCAGCAGTTTTTGCATCATTTCTGCTCCCATAAACAAGCTGTAATCTATATTTCTGTAAGTAGCCCCCAAATTCACTGGCTCATCTCATGAAGTTGGTTGTTGGTGATATCTTTACTCTGGTCTGTTACTGGTTTCCTATCTGAGATGAGTGGACATTTGTTCACATCTTCCCAGGAAACAGTGTCATAGAGTGGAAGTCTTACTGCAAAACTTATGTTTTTAAAAAAGAAGTATTATAAAAAACTAAGAAAGATAGAAGGGGAGTCCTTCTAGGGTCCTTGTGATGAAGAAATGTCCTATTTTTGTTTCAAATCTTTCTAAATGATGTCAGCCTACTAGAAAGACATCACCAAACCCTGACAACATAGTTTAACATGCAGTTTATTATGATAGGTAATAGTATTTTTTAAAAAATAATTGATGATGGACAACATTAAACAGGAAATCATCTAAACTTTTATCTGAGTTTATAGAAATTTTCCTCTTGTCATTTTAAGGAAGAAAAACTATAAAACAAAAAGAATACAGGATTGTGTAACTACTCTTTTAAAGTGAAAATCCTACATACCTTTGAAAATTATTGACATAAAATTTTAGTTTTTTTTTTTTCCTTCTTATTTTCCTTTTGGGTGTTTAAGGCCATAGAGTTGGTCCAGACAAACCAATTTATTTTTACTCTTAAGGTCGTTTGAGGATCTGTTCCTCAGGGGTCACATGGGCTTGGGAAGAGCCCCTGGCTCCTTTCTTTTACCAGTTCCATCTATGTGAAGATAAGTCAAAGTCCTGCTCGACCATGGTTGGCTTCGCTTGGAAGCATGGAAGAAATGATTCATCTGTGTTGGCCCTCCTCTTTGTAGACTGGACACTGGTTCAAGTCCATCTGGTGGGAATCCTTGGCCTCCTTGATCAAGAGGACAGGTGACCCACCACCATTATAGGACATTTTGAGAGATGCTCATAGTCCCCTGGAACTAGTCGACCTAGGAGGGCAAGGAGCAAAACGTGTGCTTTATGTCCCTCTGACCAAATTATTATTGGCCTCAAAGTATATCTGTTAAATACCCAAGAAGGTTAGTTCCACTAGTCTGGTACTTTTAATTACTGTGTGTCATGTACATAAATCTTGGGCAAAGACCATTTGTTCTCAGATAAACCTTACTTAGTCATATATTTCTTGATCTGTTATGTATAATTTGTCAGTAGTTGTAGGAATAATAGGGTTCCCTCTTGTTTTCAAAACTAGCTAGCCATTATTTATCTCTCGCATTGTCTCACACCTCCACCATAGTTTTCCCACTTAAGGTGCCCCCATTTCCCCCCTTTCTCCCTTACTAATACCCTTTCTCCCATGGTCCTACCTCGCTTGAGGTCCGTCTTTCCCTTTATCCCCTAGGTTAGTTGTATACCTTTCCCTCCCCCTGTCCTTAAACTATCCCAATTTTTATCCATATCTCCCTTATTAAAGCTTGTTTACTACTGTTCTTCTCTTTCAGGTTCTTTCTTTTTCCATTACCGCCCTGTTTCCTTTCCATTACCCTGGTCACTGTAGTTATGTCTGGTTGCATGTTTATCAAAGTCTGGTTCTAGGATCCACATATGAGGGAGAACATATGTCAATTTTATTTTTGAGTCTATGTTACTTCACTTAGCATAACAGTTTCTAGTTCCATTGATTTACCTGCAAATTTCATGATTTCATCTTTCTTTACTCCTGAGAAAAACTCCATTGTATAAATGAACCACATTTTCATTATCCACACGTCAACTGAGGGACACTTAGGTTGCTTCCATCTCTTACCTATTGTGAAAAGATCAGCAACGAACATGGATGAACAAGTGTCTCTGCAATAGGATGAGTTCTTTGGGTATATGCCAAGGCGTGGTATAATTGGGTTATATGGTAGGTTCATTTGTAGATTCATTTATAGTTTCATTTGTAGATTTTAAGCTGAATTACAGAGCTATAGTCATAAAAACAACATGGTACTTGCACAAAAATAGACCCATAAATCAATGGAACAAAATTGTAGACCCAAATATGAGTAAATGCAATTTCAGCCACCTGATATTTGACAAAAGGGCCAGGAACATTCACTGGAGGAAAGACAGCATGTTCAACAAATGGTGCTGGCAAAACTGGATCTCCACTTGTAGAAGGATGAAACTAAACTGCCATCTTTCACCCCACACAAAAGTCAATTCAAAATGGCTCAAAGACCTCAATGTAAAGCCTGAAACTCCAAAACTATTAGAAGAAAACATTGGGGAAAACTTACAGGATATAGGTGTAGGAAAGTATTTTCTAAACCAGACATCAATTGCTCAGGAAACAAGGGCAAGAATTAACAAATGGGACCTCATTAAACTAAAAAGCTTCTGTACATCAAGGGAGGCAACCAGGGAAGCAAACAGAAAATCCACAGAATGGGAGAAAATCTTCACCAGTGACACATCTGATAGAGGTTTAATAACCAGAATATATAACGAACTCAAAAAACAGAGAACCAAGACAAGAAGCAACCCAATTGAAAGATGGGCTAAGGAACTGAAAAGAGAGTTCTCAAAAGAAGAAGTAAAGATGGCTATGTAACATCTTTAAAGATGTTCAACATCACTAATAATTAGGGAAATGAAAATTAAAACCACTTTAAGATTTCACTTTACCCCAGTCAGACTGGCTAAGATCAAGGGAACAAATGATACCAAATGCTGGAGGGGATGTGGGGAAAGGGGAACACTCGTCCACTGCTGGTGGGGCTGAAAACTGGTTCAACCCATATGGAAAGCAGTGTGGAAAACTCTTCAGTTTCTTTTTTTAAAACCAGTGATTTTTAAAAAAAAAAATTAGACGAATATTATATACCAGGAAATTATCGCAAATCTCTCACTGACCCACCTCCATCTGGCTCTCACTCCTGTCTTACCTCAAACTGTGTGTCTTCACAATATTTTCTCCTTTGCATAGCTCTCACTTCCTGCCTTTTTGCCTTTATCACACTTGATTGTTTGAATCCAGTCCATGTGCTCTCACTTGCACATCAGCTCTGAGCTGTACTAGCCCAGTTGGACATGGTGGGGGATGAAGACTATCATGTTGTCCTCTTGACTTATACTGATGAGTAAATGGTATCTGAACACTGCAGTCCTGCCCCCCTTCCCAGGAGCTTTCATTCTCTCCCTTCTCTAGAAGACAACATTTTACATTCTCCTGAAACTTCCACACAGCTGCAGGTCCTTCTGGTTCTTTTAGGTCAAAGTGAGCACACATAAGAGAACTTCACATCTTTGTGCCTCTCTAACTCATGTGCTGCTCATGGTCCCCAGTCCCTAGGCCAGGTCTCTATCACTGCCTAAGGAAATTTCCTTAGGATTCTCCACATCTAGACATTACTGATTACTTTTTTCTTCTGAATCATTCTCACTAGCATACACATGTTAGTTTTCCATCTTCAAAGTTTTCTCTCATTAGGCTTGTTGGCAAGCACCTTTACCTCCTGGGCCATCTCAACTACCCCTTCCCTTGCATATACCAAATCCATTCTCACAGTCATGTTATTACAAAACACCACAGCAAACAGCGATACTCTTCTATTCTTCTTAATGGGAACCTACTCAGTTCAGGTTTTTGCTATGGGAAGCAATTTTGCCAAGGTTATTAATATTATCCCTTTGACTAAGCCAACAATCAACTTTCATATACATGCTCTGTAATCTATGAGGAGTATTTGGCAGAGATGTTCACTTTCTGAGACAATATCACCTCTGGGCTACTATAATCCTGTATCTCCTGGTCGTCTTCAATATCCTAATTTCACAGACTTCCCTCCTTTCTCCATTCTGTAAGCATTGAAGAGATCGGCTGTCACAGGCAGGCTATTGCCTCTTCTCTCTGCATCACTACTGTTTAAATTTTATTGAGTATTGTTTTTTACAATGATGTACTAAGGCTAATGACTCCCTGTTTTGTAATTTCACATCTCCAACCTGAGTCTCTGCTGTATTTCTTGCGTCTAATTCTCCCCAATCTCTAAGTAAATCTCGGATGTGGACTTCAAGCATAGCATGTAGAAACTGAGTTTCTCATGTCCATTTCCCCTGCTCTCACACTCAGTGTGATCTCAATAAAGGCCAATTTTCATTTTAGTTATTCCAGACCAAATCAAAACAAAGCAAAACATGAAAACAAAAGCAAATACCTCTCAGACTGTCCTCAAATTCTTCCCTATTTCATCACTCAAATATATTCTTTCAACAAATTCCCCACTCTAGGTTCAAAACATCTAGACTCAATGCCTCTTGCCACCTCGATAGCTACTTTCTGGGTCTATGTCAGTCATTGTCTTCTCTCATCTGACCTATTTCAGGAGTCTCTCAATCATCCTTAGTGCATACTACTGTATAGTGGACTCTTATTTTATCATTTGTTTGCTCTTTGTTTTCTGAGACAGGGTCTCCTGTAGCCCAAGCTGGTCTGGAACCTGCTGTATAGATCAGGAGGTCTTCATTTTTACAAAGCTCTGCCTGCCTCTGCCTCTGCCTCTTGAATGCTGGGATTAAAGGTGTGTGCTGCCATGCCTGATTGCATATTATATTCTATCATCTTCGTATCCTCAAAGGAATTTTGAAGTCACTTTCATGGGTAACAGTAAAAAATAAGCAAAGGTAGGAATTTGTCTAAATAACATAAAATTTGTAATTTCTTAGCTTATACAGTCGCAAAATGATGACTTGAAATAAATCCACAAGACCAACATTCTTTGCCAAGGATGTGTTTCAAAAGGACACCGAAACTTCTTAGACGTACAAGAGAAAATTAATAACTGTGTCTAAAATATGACTTACATTAAAATTATGTCATTTCCAAGTTACAGTAAGAATGAACTTTTACAATTTAAATGTTGTATTTCCTTTTCTGTCTCATCATATTTCTGTAAGTTTTGTTTAAACATGTTCTAATTCTATAAAATTTATTAAGCCATTAATTACTATTATTATCAGTATAAATAAGATAAAATGACACAGTGATAATGGCATTTGATCTTCTACAACAGATTTATCATCTTTTGAACATAAAGCACCAGGCAAGTGACAAAGTAGACTGATTTAGCTGATACAGTTACTCTAATAGAATGAAATAACCAACAAACTTTGCAAACTGAAACTCAATGAACCATTACATGATCATGACTATTCTTTCCACATTACTGTACCTTCGACAACCTCCTGCATTCATAAGGTAAAGACAGGGTTAAAAGGAGTTTTCAGAGCTAAACATTTCCTAGTGTTGCTTCTCTCTTCTTGTGACTTCTACCATAAGATCCAGGCAAAATGTTAGTAGCACTCTACATTTAAATTCCCTAATGTCTGAAATCAAAGAGGATGGAAAATCCCTCCATGTTTCCAAGATGACCAACTTTAGGCAGAGATTCTTATTGCCTCTACTGGATTCAGACGTTGACGCCATTAAGAATAATCACCATGAACAGGATCTCCAAACCTGTAGATAAGAGGGCAAACCCTTCTGGAGTCATCTGGTTAGTACTGAGGCAAGGAAACTGCTAGGATAAATTTGTGGAAATATATAGCACATTTGCTGCATTGTTGCATCGTACAGACAAAACAACAGATGTTTTAACAATTTGTTTTAGATTTATTTCCTAATTGGAGGCCATTGTCCTAGAAGTTTCACTGAACTCTTAATTTCTTCAGCAGAGCAAAAGATACCCACAATTTTAAGGTGGCAAATCGTTTATTGCTAAAATCATCTAGAAAGGAAAACTCAGGTTAGTTCTTTGAGAAGATTCCTCCTTTATTAAAGCAACTTAAGAGAATTTGTGATGACACATACGAGCATGGAGATTCACATGAAGATATTACTGTCAGAAGATCTGTGTGTGCTCAAAAAGCTTAAACAATTACAGTGGCTGAAAAAATTCTGCCATACAAAGTATTATAAGTAAGACATAGACAAAGCTCAAGAAGGATTTTCTTGCGATTCTTTTAAGTAAACAGTGTGATTTCCTTCCTGCTGTGAACATGTGAGAACTGCCTACTTTTTAACAGTTAGTCTTTTCCTTTCCCTTGTTTGTTGTGAACTAGGCCTATGAGGTTCTTGATGTCCAATACAAATTTCCAGAAATCATGAACCAAATTACAGAACAATGAATTTAATCAACAAAAAAACCATAAGATTTTTTAATTTCCTGGCATAGTTTTGAAAATTGTACTATCTTATACATTTGGCACTGATTTTGTTAATTATGTTATTAATAACTTATTTTGTTCAAAGCAGGTGTAGAGGTGGGTGATGTGTTGCTACAGCCCTTTATCAAACAGACTGCATACTTGGGCATTTCTTTACACTGTAAGCTCTACAGTGGTGAGATTTTGTGCCCTTTCTGGCCTCTGCTTTGTACTTGAAACTCAAGGCAGAGCTTTGCTCGTTGTATAAACAACAGTGGACATTTTTAAGTAAATTACCTAATCGCTATCATGTAGTTATAGAATGTTTTCTTTTGATAGGTTTTGAAATGGATATTATCATTATGAATGTGGATAAGTCCAGGTCCTCCTGCCAGTATGGATGTGTATGCACATGAAAGGAGGTGAATTAGAAATCTTTTGATGTTACTTTCTTGTAACATTTCTGGAAACCATGGGGCAAAAATGACAGAGCCTGATTTAAACAAATGGAAATAACTTCTATATTTTCTAAAATGAAAATAGCAAAAACATAGATCAAACCTATGAGAAAAGTCCTTATTCCTTTTTTTTTTTTTTGACAGGGGGTCCGTAGTCTTAGTCTGCCTGGAAGTCACAATGTGGACCAGTGTGGCCTTGATCTAGCAGCGATCTGCCTGCCTCTTCCTCCCTACTGCTGGGATTAAAAGTGCAGGCCACCAAGCCCAGCCAGAGAAAAGCCTTACTTTTTCAAGTTGTATAGTTAATAGAATTTTTACTTATCTAGTATAGAAAGCATAAGTTACAGCATCAAAAAAAAATTGCTTATTTCAATTCCAAGTAGAATCTCCCTGGTCATTTGCTTATGTCAACAAATGCCACTCCTTCCTGAAATCCTGATGGATTCTCCACTGTTTTAAATTCATCTTCAGAGAATGGACAGCCAAGTCACCTGTGTTCTGAATGCAACTGGTCAGATAGAGACGCTGTGAAGGAAGCCAGAATTTATTTTGCTGTCTTTGTCTGTACACTGTTTGCCGTCTAAGAAGAATTTACATTTTTTGAGCTCATTTCCAAATGCAGAAATGATGGGACCATCTTTAAAATGGCAGTGTGTTGCCAGAGAGAGCTTCCATGGGAAGACAGATCTCCGTGTTCTCTGCACAGGTGGAGCACCTGTGTGGCTTGGCAACACAACTGTTTGGCCGCTTTCTTGAAGGAAGGCTCCACATGTCATTATGACTCACTGCTTTAATCCCGTTATACAATGTGAGAAGACACCGTGCCAGCGATTCTGAATGAAGCCTCATCTACCAGCATGGAAAAAGATACTTTGTAAGAGCCAAGGATTGAAATCATTCTTTTCAATATGGAAACAGAATATGAACTTCTTTACTAAACATTATACAAACAAAGCTCTAAGTGCTTGATTGCTTGATATGGGAAAACAATTTTACCTTTTTCTTTTCTTTCTTTTCTTCTCTCTTCTGTGCTTTGAAGGAAGCAAGTAAATGAGAAACTCCACACAAGACTACTTGACAAACGCTTTGGCTAAGGGAACAGTATTTCTGACAAATTAAATGAGATAATTAAGACAAATTTTGGAGTTGCAAATGCTGCTAAACGCAAAACAAACCACCCAAGCCTCAAACTGATAGCACAATAAACCATAAGCTGTCACAACCAATTTACAGTATAATCCACCAAGAGCTATTGCAACCAAGCTACCAGCACAATAGACCTTAAACTGTCACAACAAAATTATCAGTTTTGAAGCAATAATTGAAATCTGACAACTACTGAAAATTTAGAGATTTTTGCCTCTAAGTTCTAAGATGATACAGTCTTGTAAAACTCCCTATTGTGAGGAAATCTACAGACCCTTGGATAAACAAGTATTTCCAGATGATCATTCTGCTCAATTTGAATATGAAATCTGGATTTATGATCATTTTCTAAAATTTTAATAATTTTTTTTATGTGTATGTGTGTTATACCTATATGTGTGTAAGTGTGCTTATGTCAGGCAGTGCTGGCAAAGGATGGAAGAGGGTATTGAATCTCCTGGAACTGGAGTTAGGGAAGGTTGTTAGCCACCATGTGGGTGCTGGGATTTGAACCTGGCTTTTCTACAAGAACAATCAGTGCTCTTTACTGCTGATCCGTCTCTTCAGCCCTGGATTTGTGATCATTTTCTTGGATGTTTTTGTTCCTACCAAAAAGCATATCATTGTGGGGGATGTTGACCTAAATGAATTCAGGACAAAAGAGTTTCCACCGGAGGATTTCAAGGTAGGGGATTTCCAGAGAACTCACTTGTTACCTGACAAGGCTTGTGTATGATTAATCTGATGGTTAATCTTAGCTTTCACCTGTTAGGATTAAAGAACACCTAGACAACCAGTAAAACATTATTTCTGGGTATCTTCCTTGGCCTTTCTCTCTGGAGCTGGGACACTCTTTTCTTCTGCCCTTGGAGAGCAGAACTCTAAGCCTTCTGACTTACACCAGCTCTAGACCTGGGACTCAGTTCTAGCATCTGCTTCCTTGGTTCTGAAGCTCTCAGATTTGTATTCAGTCAGCCTACAAGTAGCTGTGGGTCTCCAGCCTTCATAAGATCCATCAATGAACTTCTCAGCCTTCATAGCTGCATGAGCCAATTCTCTCAGTAAATCCCCTGTTTATCTATGTCTACAGTTTATCTTTCTATCATCTATCAATCAGCTATCAGCTATCATGTCTCCAACTATAATCTCTATTATCTATTTATCCATCTACTTATCTCTCTATCATCTATTCATCTATCATCTATCTGTCATATAGAAACCCATCATCTATATCTATCATCTATACATTCATCTCTCTATCTTTCTATTTGTCTAACATCTACTCTTATTTATCATCCATTGACTTATCATCTACCTCTATTTATCATCTAAGTATCTATCATTTATTTATCTATCATCATCTATCATCTATGTATCATCTATGTATCATCTATCTATCTCTCTATCATCTATCTATCTATCTATCATCTATCTATCAATCATCTATCATCTATCTATCATCTATTTATCTATCATCTATCTATCTATCTATCTATCTATCTATTCTATCTATCATCTATCTATCTATCTATCATCTATCATCTATCTATCTATCT
>NW_008329138.1:341594-353046 GCF_000622305.1 Nannospalax galili
TCTATCTATCTATCTATCTATCTATCTATCATCTCCTATCAATTTATCTATCATCTATCTATCATCTCTATAATCATCATCATCTCTACCATCCATTTATCTATCATCTATCTGTCATCTACATACCTATAATCTTTGGCTATCTGTATTTAACCATCTTTCTCACTATCTATTCATCCACCTATTAATCTATTCACCTATCTCTCTAAATTTATCAATCTTTATATCTCATTATCTATTAATTCTCTATCCAACTATCTATTATCTATCATCTCTCAAACTATCATCTACATCCATCTATCATCTATCCTCTATCCATCCATTATTCTATTTATTCATCTTTCTATCTACTTTTTAAAATATTTATTATTTTTATTTTTGTCTACTAGTGTAAAGCCTGCATGTATGTAAGTGCACCCATGTCACGCAATGCCCACAGAGGTCAGAAGAGGGTGTTGGATCCCCTGGAACTGGCATTCTGAATGGTTTCTAGCCTCTATGTGAGTGCTGGAAATCAAACCCAGGTTCTCTTAACCTCTGAGCCATCTTTCTAGTCCCCTTTCTATTTTCTTTTAATTTTTATTTATTTATTTATTTTGTGTTTATGCATGTATATGTATATGGGCACATATTTGTCATGTGGACATCTGAATGTCTGAGGACAACTCCCAGGCATTGATTCATATCTTCCATCATGTGGGCCAGAAGATTGAACTTAGGTCATCTGGCTTGACAGCAAGCATCTTCACTGACTGAGCCATCTCCCATGACCATCTCCAAATTTTAAAACCTGAATAATAGCTTCTTTTTGACATTTTCATTGTGACAGAATTTGTTTAATCATATTTCAAAAACTTGGATATATTTAAATATTTTGTTAATTGGTTGTGATTGTTAGTGTTAATTGTCAACCTGATATACTTTATAGTCCTTTGGGAGATGGGCCTTTGGATATGCCTGTGGGGGATTATCTTGATGATGTTAATTGATATGGAAAGAATCATCTTAATTGTGGGTGAGACTGTTCCCTGGCTGGGATCCTAGATTGCAAAGGATGGAGAAATCATACACTCATCACTCTCTGCTTTCCAATGGTAGATGCTATGTGTCTAGATCCTTCCAGTTCCTGCTGGTTTGACTCCCCTCCCCTGATGGACTGTATCTTGAACTGTGAACTAAAATAAATCATTTCTCTCTTAAGTTGCTTTTGTCAGAATATTTTATTATGGCAACAGAAAAATGAAACTAGGACATGGGCCTTTAATTATATTTATGAATAAGTGAGAGTAAGAAAAGCATAAATCTTTGAAAAGAGTTCTTTCATCTGGTCTCTACTCTTCTGCAATTGAATATTTTGGGGTAACGGTCTAAACTCGCAGTTTCCCTTCTTTGCTGGGAACACCTGATGACCAGCAATGGAAATCATTAGTTTCCTTTATCGTCTCCGCAGAGACAGTGAAATGTCTCCACACCTGTGATTTTCAGTCGTGCTATGGCCCTTGAGATTTCACAGGCCGTAACAGAAGGTAGTTACCCTGTATTCTGCCACAAACCTATGGACCAATAAGTGTCTATAGATCCATTCTCTCCCTCCCTTTTCTCTAGTCCAATGACAGTTGGTACAGATGACTGAAATCAAAAGGCGACAGCTTTCAGGTTCATCTTCACTAATGAATACAACAATCAAGGGGCATATCAGCTAAATATCAGAATCCTCAGAATCTTAGGAATAGTCTCACCACTTTGGTTTCATCATGTTGTGACTGGTATTAGAAAGGAAACAGAAATTTGTCCTTCAAATCCAAGTATTTTGTATAGCAATTTAATACTGTTTAGTAAGTATCCTAACTCATCTACTAATGTTCTCTCAGTTTTCTGAATGGCTTCACCCACTGCTGTGGCTCCAGATTTAGTTCCAATACTATTAATTCTGGTATTTCTCCATGCCCAGAGCTGCATAACTAAGTGGAACACTGGATACTTGGCTAGGCCACAGTAGTTTGAATTCAAAAAGCCTAGAACAGATTATAATCTCTTTTTAATCTTGCTTTCCTTCCTCCCCACGCAAGGATGTGAATGAGTGGCAGGCATCTTAGAGTAACTCTCTCATATTCAAACAAAAAGCTCTGTCTCTTCTACACTTTACAAAAAATCTCAGAAATCCACCCTTTTGCTTTGTTTAGTGACAAAATTATAGGCCACTGTCCCTGTCTGTCATCATCAATGTCTTCCTTTTGTCTCTTATTTCAGTTTCCTCCTGTGTGGTCCTTTCTGTACAGCAGCTACAGTGAGGTGTATGATGTAATTCAGAGGGTTAAAGTCCTATGGACACTCTGCAGTGCTGTTCAGTAGAGTTGTGCTGTCTTAATCATGCTCCTAGTGATTTGGTCCTGAACTCCTCCCAGGGTTAGCTGTTATCCCTGCCTTCTTCATAGGCCAGATTCTAGTTCTTCTAAGCTTCTATGACTTCTTTCATAAAGTTCTATGACTACTCTCTTTTATAACCAAACTTTCACATAATATTTCCTTTCCTAAAAACAAGTTGTACCTTTATCAATCAGCTAATGTCTGCTTCTTGAGGTCTTATTATGAAAGCCATTTATCCCAGAAAATCTTTGCTGAGTTTTGCTAATAAGGGTTAGATGCCCTTCCACGGAAATAGCCGTGATGTTGGATTACAATGATTCTTTACTGTTCCATCTCTCATTGAAGAGGGAAAAGGTTTTTCTTATCTTTCCATGTATCTTATAATCAGTCACTCTGTGTGCTTTACTCTTAGAGACACATAGTAGGGATCAGTATCTGCTTCAAAAACCAGAACAGAAAAATAGTCATAAAAAGAAGAAGAAAAAAACTTCTTAGCTAAGTTTTTAGCTTAGGGATCAAAATAAGACTGAATTGGTTTACTGCTTTTGAATCTTTTTAGTAGATTCACACAACACTTGAAAAACACTAGAGAGAAGTTGCATTTACCCATCAATCAGCTTCCCCACTGTTAACATTTCACATAACAAGAGCACATAATCAAAACACGGAAATTGTTTTTTTTTTAATTAGTTTTCTTTATGGGAATTAAAAATTCCTATAACTGAGTCTCATATTTTCAGTATGTAAAACTGCCTAAATGTGACCAATTCAAGTTTATTTTGATTTGATTTTCTGGGCAGTTAATGTCTGGATAGAGTATTAAGTGCATTTTTTTTTTCAAATTAGTCCTCTGGAGTAGATTGGTACCCCAATTGATAGATTATGAAACTGAGGCACATAGATAAGTTGAATAATGTATTTAAGATGACATATTTAGGAAATACCAGGGCCATGTTTATGATTACACACCTCTGTTGGCTAAACCATACACAACACTCAAATATTGGAACACCTCCAAAAAGGCTTCCCTCCTCTGGAAGAGTTAAGAATTGGTTAACCATCTCTCTTGAGTTAAATTAATGCATTTTCAGGCTTGCTTACATTCTTTTAAAACCTATCATGTGAAATCAGCTTCTCTGAGGAAGGGAGAGAGGAAAGAAGAATGATTCTGTTTAGCAAGCCTGAGTGGAAAGTCAGGAGCATCGAGCAATAGGAACACATGGAGGTATTGTTGTTGTGGCTGTTGTTTCTTTCTTTGTTCTTATAGTACTAAGAATGGTCCATGTTGGAGAACTCAGTGGGGTAGGATTCTAAAGGCTAATAACAAATGTCTCAAAATATTGTTCTAAGTGGTTCTGGATTCAGGAAGGACTCAAATCTTTTCATCATTCTCTGAGGAAATGCATATAGTTCCTTCCGATCTTAGGATCTGACTCCAGACTTTCTGTGGATAGATAATCATCTATTCCTGACCTTATGTGTCAGTTTAATTCTGATGAGGCATAAAATACAAACATCTTGGAAATTTCAGCATTATGGATTACTGTAACTTACAATCATGTCTCAATGTTTTACGTATAGTGATTTCACAGGCAGCCTAACCAACCCTCCATCTCATACTTTGTCCAATATGTTACTTAAAAGGACAGTTTATTTAGATTAAGTTGATATTTCTTCTAAATCTAGCAACAACTGTAACATTTTTTTCTTTCTGTGAAGAAAAAGAAGTTGAAATACTAGCAACTGTTTTCTGTACCAGTATTCAGATTATTTTCAAGGTTAGAATCTCTGGTTCTTCTTAGTTTCAAGGTAAATGCCTCGTCCCTTAAACATCTTCCCTACAGAGACTTTACTTCCTTTCTGGGACAGGGTGCAGTGTACAAACACTCCTCCTTCCACTGCTTCTTGGCAGATGTCTTAATTGCTCTTTCATTCATATTAATGAAAGGCTAGTCTGCACCCAACTCTACAAAAAACATCCTCACCAAAGTTAATAACCTCTGAGAGTTTGCAAAGCTGCTATGGAATTTACAGAACAAAGTGATGAAGAGCCACAGGCCTTCCCTAATAAAGATATTGCTTGTTTCTACTGCACAGTTTGGCTTACACAGCTTTATAGATGTTCTCTGTCTTGAGGGTGCTAAACCCATTCAAATGCGCTATTTTCTTCTAATTGGTTTTCTGCCACTGGTTCATTAGCAGGTCCCACCCTCTTTTTCTATCTCTCTCTCTGTCTCTGTCTCTCTGTCTCTCTGTCTCTCTGTCTCTCTCTCTCTCTCTCTCTCTCTCTCTCACACACACACACACACATCTTCCACTTTTCACTATTTACCTCCATCTCAGCTTGTCCGTCTGCCTCAGGATGTAGGAAACTCATGCTCCTTACACATGTGCAGAGATGTACACACCAGAACCTCCTTGTACCATTTATAAGCTCTACCAGTTTCTCCTTTTTCCTTTGTGTTCTATGATATTCAGCACATTCTGCATAGAATGAAATGAAGAAAAGGAAGAAGAAGATCAAAGAAGGTGCTTATCTCCAATGACATGTCCAAACTGGCACTCTGGCCCTCTCTAATGTGCTCATCTAATTTGCTCTGAAGCCCAGGACTGGAGGAAAAGCATCTTGAGCAAGTTTTCTTCCATGGGCTGAGCCATCTGCTAATGCAAGCCTGTGCCAGTAATTTGCAAGTAATGGTTTACAGCTGTGAACCCTGGCTTCTGCGCTGTTTTGGTCATTTAGTAATTACAACAATTTCATTAACATTTAAAGGGAATAGTCTGCTCAATATCAATTAGGGACTCTCTGCAACTGTGTAGCTCCATTTTCATATTTGCATTTGACATTTAATATTCTGCGCACATAAATTCTTGGTCCTGGAAATGCATTGCCACAGAAGGTCAAAATTAATCCAGAGCCTATTTCTACCTAGCTCGGCTAAGCTTTCGGAAATATTTCTGCAGAGATAGGGACACAAAAGGTTATTTGGGGGCATTTTTACCCTTGCAAACATTGAAGTACTTTTTCTTACCACTAAAGTTAAGGTTAAAGAATTCTCTACTGCTTCAGTGTTCTGTTCTACCTGCTGTGTTCCAGGGAAACCCAAACTTACCACATTCAGATTTCCATAACATTGAGTAAAAAGATGACATATATTACTTGCAAATCTCCCACAACAACATTGATATTTAACTTTAATATTTGAGAATATGAGGGAGCTATGGGTTTCAACACTTAATAAAGTATGAAAAAATTTATTCTAAAATCATTTGCATCTGGAAGTAAGTCTTGTTCTCTACTTAAAAATCAGGGGAAGAAACAGAGTGTTCACTGCCTGATATTTTGAATTTCAAGGGCCTAGAAATGGCACAAGCATTTGGTGGGGAACTTTGGTAAGGTAGACTGACCTTTGAGTCAGTTGAAGACTTTTTCTGAAGTCTTCAGCTCTCGGTCTGAAGCTCTCATCAGGAGAGAGGACCTGGTGGCTTTCAGTAGGAGCAAATGACTGATGTCAGCAAAAAATGGTTTGAGTAAAAGAAGTTGAAATCAGAAGAATTGGAGACTCTTTTGACTCTTGATCCCTGGGTTTGACTCCTTTTGATTTATTTATTTTTATTTTATGTGTATGAGTGCTTTGCCTGCACATATGTAAATGCACCCATGCCACACAATGCCCACAGAGGCCAGAAGAGGGTGTTATATCTCCTGGAACTGGAATTACAGTTAGTGGTCATGTCAGTGCTGAGAGCTGAACTGAGTCTTCTGCAAGATTCTCTAGTACTCTTCACCACTGAGTCATCACTCCAGCCCCTCATGTACCTTTTCCTTAAGGGTCATAGGTAGGGAAGAGGCCCTTAGTGAAGAAAACGTGAAGATGGTGTTGAAAAATAGGTCCCTGGGTCAGTATAACTGGATTCCATGAGACTGTGAATCCCTGGCTTTCCTGCTGTGACAGAGTATATATCGTGAAATGGCGTTTATATGTGTGAGTTTGAGCACTACTTCCTAGTCATAGTCATAATGATGTGCCAGCCAAGAAGATCATGACTTTATGTGAACAGATAAAATGTAAATTAGTTAAGAGAAGTTGCATGTGTCTTGATGTCTAGAGAAAAGACACACACACACACACACACACACACACAGAAAGAGAGGGAGAGAGGGAGGGAGAGAGAGAGAGAGAGAGAAAGAGAGAGAGAGAGAGAGAGAGAGAAAAAGAGAAAAGGACACAGGGGGAGGGAGGGAGGGAGGGAGAGAGGGAGGGAGGGAGAGAGAGAGAGAGAGAAAGAGAGAGAGAGACTACCTCAATAAGACACTTAAGGAAACAGAAAAGGGTAGTGCTAGGGAAATGTCCTGAGCAGATCAGTTTTACTGCCTTCGATAATTCCTATCTATAGGAATATATTACATGTAATATATTTAAATGGGCATATTTTTAAAATAAATCTCTCAAGGTCAGTAACATCTAGTATACACAAATGATGCCTCATAGCTTTTACGGTCCTTCTAGAACTTACAATGACTTCCTATTGCTTAGCAGACTAATGGAGAAGGCCTTTCTGTCCTGTCAGATACTTTATAGTTAGCTTCATAATACACATCTATAACTTTTCCCCAAGTTAGGATATTAGCTTTAGGAAGCAAGCCCAGAGTTTTCTGTTTTTATCCTTGTAGTTCCCAGCTGAGGCCTTAAAATACTAATTTGTTCTCACCATTTGGTAAGAAAGGCAGAAAGAATGACTTGTAAATAAATTAAGAAAATATAGTCTACACATTTGGAGCATGAATACAGTTTCTGAAAAGATACATAGTAGAGAGCAATGCAGAGTCCCAGGTGAAGGGACTGGGGACTCAGGTTGCTAGGGAAGAATAACACTCAGACCTAGGAGGCAGACCTTACTTTCAGATTGTCAGGATAATTTAGTCCACTGGCTCATGCATATGGAAGGGATGCCTGAAGTCTCTGTTGGGACTATAGGCATCTGAGTGTTCAGCAGGTGGCTAGACCCAGACTCTGCAGCCCCAGAGAGACTGAGTATTTTCAAATAAGATTTAAAGACAAATGGGTAACCAAAATCACATCAGAAAGCTTAGATCCTTAGGAGCAAGCAGGCTAGTCCTTATGGCCCTATTATCTTCAGTAAAGCAGATGCAGGTAACAAGCTAATATCCTGGGGATGTTTGTTATGAAAATGTCCATAGTGGTTATAAAGGATCTAATTCATAAGCTTTAATTCTGAATTATCTTTCTTATTTATATTTATTATCTTTCACCCCTTGAATTTGAGAGAATTAGGAAAACGGAAGAAAGGTGATATGATGGATGTGGAGATCCAAGAAGCAAAATATGAAACAGAGGCTGCTTCTGAACCCATGCTTCTGGTCTCCACATTCCGTGTGTCTCAGAGTGGGCTGGTAATACCCCTTGGGTATGGGGTAGTGGCTTTGACCATTCTGAAGAGACACATAACATGATTTTAATCACTGCTTCTGTGATCAAATTCCAAGCTTAATCACAATTAAGAGGGAAAGCATGCTTTAAACTGTGTGTACTTGCATGTTTCTGTGTTCGTCGGGATAACTACCCACTGAATAAATATTTAAGACTCATAAAACACAATGATATAACATATACAACTCACATGTAGTCTAATCATGAGTTTGTGGAATCATATTCATAGAACTGCCTCTTTCTGGCTCTGGTTCCAGGTAACAATTAAAGTAACAGAAACAAGAGGAAGGGGACAGGGACACCCTTCCAGGGCACACGCCTAATTGCATACTTCCTCCAACTGAGTCCCACCTCCTAACATTTCTGAAATTTCCCAATAGCCATTAAGTTATTAATCCAATGGTGGATTAATGTATTGATAAGGTCTGGGTTCTTCTGATCCAATCACCTAGCAAAGGACCAACCTCTGAACAGGGCCATATTGGAAACTAAGATTTTAATATTTGAACACGGAGATGACATTGATATGCAAACTGTAAAGGAAAAAGGAAAAGGAGGAGGAGGCGGAAAGGAAAGGAAAGAATGATGAACGATTTTTTCTGCAACTTGTTTTCCATCATACAGTCTCTCTTAAGAACTGGATTTTTGCCTAACTGCCATTCCTCAGTATCTCCAACAGCAGTTTACCCTAATTGTAGGAGACACAGGGCAGTTTTTGATTCTCCATCACAAAACCTTTGGAAAGATAATAGCAAAGCTCAGGTGTGAGTGTGAGTAGTTTTGTATCTTCCTAGTAACACAATAGCTTAGAATGGGCAGCTTTTAAAGAAAACAGGATTACTTGGGCTTTCTAGTTCTGGGAGTTGAAGGCTAAGGCGCCTGGTGGTCCAGGTCATCACCATAAGGCAAGAGGCAGTGGGGAGTGTGATGTGTCTCCTCTGATCATTCATGAGATCTTGCACAGGCATCTCACAAGACATATAGTTCCCTCAGTGACTTAAGAATCTCTTACTAGGCTCCAGTTTCTAAAGCTGTGTACACACCATCTCAATTCACTAGACCCCCTAAGTACCATCAATTCAAGACTTACAAACCCTATCTAAATTTTAAGAGTTCTTTCTAAATCTTTCATGAATTTTGATTATAATTGATGACACAATAAACAGTAATATTTTATATCTGTGCTATTAATTAGCAGCAGTTTGGTTTAGTTGTAGTGATAACTACAAATCTCAGTGACTTAAAAAAGTGTTGTGTTTGATCATTCAAAGACCTGGGCAGTCTTTCTCAATAGCTACTTGGGCTTCTTAAACCATTTCCCCTGACATCTCAATATAAGCTCCTTTCCACAGTCAACACCAAAGGAAAGAAGGAGCTAGAATTCAAAACCGATATATAAATCCTTTAGATTAAAGTGTTCACGTTTACTAACATAATAAAACATGTCCTGTGACCAAGCTTGACTACGGCTTAGTTAAATTTTTAACCCACCTCCAAATTTGTATGATCTGGGAATATTACCAAGAAGCTGTAATGTTAGCTAGAGCTTGTCATGGCTGTCTATGAATAGCTATTGTTAGAAAGTGGCAAAAAAACCTTCCAAAAAAGATGCACATTTAGATTCTTTGACTAAAATTTTACTAAAGTAACTAAATTACTAAATTTACTAAAATTAGTTTAATTTTACTTTTGTAAACCTTGAAAGCACAAATTTTTCTTTCTTCCTTTCCCTTCCTTCCTTCTATCCTTTCTTTCTTTTTTTCATTTTGATGGAGTCAAGGGTTAAAGAAATGAATACTTGATCGATTTATTTCTTACAGTATCAGTGAGATGACTGTTTATTAACGACTGTAAGAGCTAGCAATCACTGTTGTCCTGATGCACATCAATTCTGATAATACTGGGAATCCATTTTTTCATTAAGCAAAGTCAATAAAGATGATACAGATCTATATAAAAAGGGAAACAAGAGCATTATGCATTATTTTGAGACTCGTAACACTTATAAACAATATTTATGAAAACATACCTAATCAAAATGGCTAGAAATACATAAAACATAAAAAATCATTAAGGGCAAAACCATTTCTTACATACTAATACTAACCATCTCAGTTCTAGAGCATTATTTGTCTTTGCTCCCCCACATCCTTTAGGATCAACATCTTGTATTCATGATTTACCGGAGATATAGCTGATTAGCTCCAGCTTTTCCTTCAATTTGTTGGATGACGCAAACTCAACCAGAATATCACCTAAACATAGGAGCACTGGGGTACCAGTGGTGGTGTTTGGATTTGAAATGCCCAGTGATGAGCCACAGGGGTGGGAATTCCATCCATGTGTTTGGGAGCAAGAAGAGGAAGAATGAACAGGAGGCTGAGGAGAACGAAGCCAATGAGGTGAGTCACCAGGTGTAGGAGCAACCCGCTTGCCCAGGACCCTTCCCTGAACAACAGCAAAAAATATGTTCTGCCTTTTGTTAGCAGAATAATGCTCAGCACCTTTCTACCTGTGAGTAACTTAAGATCATGCATATGTTGGTAGAGGATACATAAAAATGACCAGCTTAGACTTGTATTGGCCATAAGTTCAGTGAGGCCCAATCTATCCTTGAAGTGATTGGTCAATAAAAATATATTTACTGCTCTCTGCTTCCCTGGGCCCGTACCACCGGCTAACTCTCCTAGCCTGCACTACTATCCTCAGGCCTCTTGGGGTAAGTCTATAGCGCAGCTCTCTGCGCCAGGACTCCCTAAGCCTCATTGACCCTTCCACCCTACCCCCCTGCCCCCCCGCCTGCCGTTCTATACTCTAGCTTGGACCCTGTGCCACCCCTGCCTTCCCGCCTGCCATTCTATACTCTAGTTTGGACCCTGTGCCATTCCTAGTCTTGGGGCCCCAGACACCTGGGGAACCAATACTGTTTCCTGATCCTTCTCACACAGAGCAACTCAGTCCCTTTTCTTGGGCTCCAGGAGCACCGCTTCTGGTCGTGACCCCACCCTCACCTCTCTCTGCTTCCCTGGGCCTGCACCACCGGCTGACTCTCCTAGCCTGCACTACTATCCTCAGGCCTCTTGGGGTAAGTCTACAGCGCAGCTCTCCGCGCTGGGACTCCCTAAGCCACATTCACCCTTCCATCCCCCCTCCCTCGCCTTTCCATACTCCTAGTTTGAGCCCTGCGCCACTCCTAGTCTTGGGGCCCCAGACACCTGGGGAACCAATACTGTTTCCTGATCCTTCTCACCCAGAGCAACTCAGTCCCTTTCTTGGGCTCCAGGAGCACCGCTTCTGGTCCTGGCCCTGCCCTCATCTCCCTCTACTTCCCTGGTCCTGGAACACTCGCCAGCCTTTTTCTGGGGCTGACAGCCTCTTTCTGGGGCTCTGAGGCTTACCTTTACTCTCCCTGAACCTTTGCATCCAGTACAACCCAGCTACTCAATCCACTCCCTGGGAAATCTTGGGGCTTTTTCCCTCCCCATCTGCCTTTGTATCCCTGCGTGGCGTGGCCACGGCCAGGGTCTCAGGTCAGTGTCACCCAAGTTCCTGAGGCCAAAAGCATTCTTAGAAGATTCCAGACCTAAGGAGAAAGTCTGAAAACTTCTGATCCACATTGGAGTTGGGCCACC
>NW_008329138.1:358480-377586 GCF_000622305.1 Nannospalax galili
ACAAACAAAAAAAATATATTTACTTTCTCATGACGGGGTGTACATATGCTTAAAACTGTGGGATGTCCTGCTCTTTCATACATCCATCATTCAAAATTATATAACAGTCCATGTGTTAATTAGATAAGGATCCACCCCATTCCCACCCCAGGGAATCAACTCCTCTCTCTGCATAGATTCATAGAGAAGTCATACAGGTCTTGAGTCACAAGCTTGCTCCAGCAGACCCAGGTTCTGTGGAGAGTACTCTATGCTTCCATCCTCACTTTTAAGAAACCTACTTTTTTACATCTGCATTGTTGTCTTGTTCAGTTCTTTGTCTAATTCACAAAAAATCTGAACATCATGTCATAGACGGACCCCGACACCAGCTCCAGTAATACAGGGAGAAGCAGAAATGATGAAGACTGTTAGGTTCCAAAGGAATAGTATTTAATGAGTCTTAGAAATACAACTGTCTGGTGTTTCCTTAGAGTAGACAACTATGAGAATTATCAAACTTCGTATTTAACCAGTTTCACAAAGCTTTAAAAAATTACAAGTTTTGTACCCAGACCAAGCTGAACAGCAGTTGCTCAGCATGCATTATTTTACGGTGACTGTTCCGAGTCTTGCTATGAAAAGTCTCATTACAAATCACCTTCTAGTCTATATATTTGCTGTAAATATACTTACTCTGTGGTATTATTCTAATATTCAATATTCTAGCATTTAAGTATTATTTTAATAATATTTGATCTGCCTTTCTATACATTTTTACAGTGAGAAAAAGAAAGTATGACGGGATGTTTTATATTTCATACAACTTACTGAAATGCAGAGATTTTTCACATCCTGGAAGGATTCCTCACATTAAAATAAATATTACTTTTCTCATATTCCAGATTATTTTGCATCACATTAAATTTCCATCAGAACCTCATTTTTTTACATATTAAATATCATTTACTTTAAAAATCTTTTGTTGAGTTATATTTTTATTAATGTTTATGTGTATGTGAATGTATGCCATCTGTACAGGAATCTGTGGAAGCCAGAAGAGGGCTTCAGATCCCCTAAGAAATTACAGCTGGTTGTGAGCTGCCTGATTCGAGTGCGTGGAGAATCTTCTTGAAAGGACTCCTTCCCTGGAAAGTTTCTGAAGCAAATTTGCATTTCTCTACTTTGATCATGTAATGGGGACAGGGTAACCTTGCAGATCTCTGAGACACATGCAGCATCTTCTATTTTCTCAGGACAAAGCACTCGGCTTCTTCGTACTGGCATTGGCACCCACACTTTCCTTGCCCCCATGTTCATGAAGCTCCTTTTCTGGCTGGGCTGCAAATTTTCCAGATCTTTCTATTCTGTTCCACTGTCCACTTGATTCTTACTGAAAATTCAGCTAAATACAGCCCATCATACTCACACTGTATCTTGAATGCTTGATTGCCTTGAAGACTGTGAGATCAATGCTCTCCCAGTTTAAGTTCAGCTGCCTAAAGTGATCGTCAAGGCATACACACTCTCCGTTGTGGTATAACAAAAGTGATCTGTCTCCTGTTCCCAATAGAACCCTCATTTCTGTCTGAGTCCTCTTAGCCTGCTCTTTGTTGTCCACATTTCCGTCAGTGTACTGGGCTTCTCTCACCAGAGTGTTCTGTAAGGCTATCTCCAGCTTGCTCCTCCAAAATTTCAAAGTCCCGCTGTAAACCAACACTAAATGTTCCCCCACACTGTCAGACAGGGTTATACTTAATGATCCTCCTTACAATTTTCTGTGTTGGTTTTCTCCCCGTACAACAAAATATCTGACATAATTAACTCATAAGAGAAATGGATTCTTACCGACTCTTCTTGCTGAAGACCTGGGTTCGAATTCCAGCACCCACATGGCAGCTAACAACTGTTCGTAACTCCATTTCCAGGGGATCCGACAGTCTCTTCTGTCCTCCTCGGGCATTGCACGACATGGGCGCACTTACCTACATGAGGCAATACAGGCATACACATAAAGTAAAAATAAATAAAATAAATCATTTTTAGAAAGAAAGAAATGGGTTCTTTCAGTTCATGGTTCTGGAAATTTCAGTCCAAGGCTGAGGTGTTTTTACTGCTTTTAGGCTCTGTTGAGCATGATGCTTCATGTTAGCGGCATGTGGAAGAGGAAATCTGTCACCTCCTGAGCCAAAAAGGAAGAAGAGACAGAACCTTGAAGGACAGGCTTTAAGTGATCTAAGGACTTCCAGAAGGTTCTACTTCCTCAGTAAGGCCCCTCCCAGCAGCACCTCCTTGATGAGTAAACATTCAACACAAGGCTTTTGGAGGATGCTTCCCACATTCAAACAAAGGCACTTACATCGGATGAGAACTTTAAGTATAAGACCACGCAACAAATCAACTTCCAGGTGTGTCTCTGCTGCCATGGGGTTCTACATCTTTCTCCATCAATGCCACTGGCGTCTTTGTACCTTTTACGAAGCTGGAGAGCAGCCTTATCCTTAACTTCTACGCCTGCCAGGAAGCAGTAATTGTATCACTCTAGTAGTAAAGTTCCTGGGACTTTTCCGATATGAATATCAGATGAACATAAAGCGAATGGCTCAAGATTCTTAAAGTAGCCCACTGATTGGAGTGGGCAGTAAAGAAGGAAGCTGGCCTTTAAATGTCTTATAGGTGAAGGGAGGGAGAATAGCTGTTCACTTCCATCTTGGTGATTGTCCATCTGTGGTGAGCACCTTGGATGTCCAAGGATGATGCCCTTGAGTCAGAGAGAAAACACAATAAAAGGAGGACAGTCCGATACTCTTGTGTTGCTGCCAAGCTGACTGAGGGCTGGGAGAGGTAAGACGATTGTGTAAGCAACAGAAAATGAATCCATTTTTGGATTACCTATGAATTTCTAAGACTTGAAACACGGCCTCTGAAACTATGCCACGTGACCCAGAATTAGAGCCCCCAGTCCGCTCAGCTTCAGCCTATAGAGATCATGGAGTACCATCGATTCTGCAGGGCTCTTATGATGTTTAGAAGTACCTTTTTACAAAGAGCTTATGTAGGTATCTCATTCTCATCACGAACTTTCTGCAAAATGCAGGATTGCTTTCACATCTACACAGCAATCTCATTAAACCTGAGTTCCCCTCCTCTACGTTCTCAGTTGGGCTTTTCAGAACCAACTGTCATTCTTACTACATGTGGGAGAAAGTAAAGTTCAAAGAAATTGCCCAGTGAGATGCACTAGATCACAGTCACATGTAGTCCAGTTCTGCTGACTCCCTTTGCAAGGATGCACTTACACTGCTTTGTCTTTGGTGTTTTAATGCAGTGTAGACATGTGGCAGATACTTTAGCCAAGAATAATACCTGGATTCTAAGATTTGAGCAGCAATTATCAGGAGGTTCAAAGCACTGATTTATCTGAGTCCCTGCTCTCCCTCAAGCTGTACACAGAGCTCTAATGATGAGCAATTGAGCAGCAGAGTCTTTCTTGGTGTTCATTACTCTCCAACAAGATCTTAACTTGATAAACCCACCCTGGAAAGCCTAGATCAGCTTTAGACAGGGTAGCAGGTGCATTTATCAACTGCTTGTGTTTGCTGAGTCAGGAATTGCTGTGCTTTTTAACATTTTTTCCCCTAGTAAAGAAGTTACTTTTTGTTTTTTATATTTAGGGGGTTGCTTTCTGTTCCTGACAGCATTTTCCACTATGGTTCCTGAAGAAAGTGTTTAACCTCTTCTCCCTTTCTAAGACCATGTCTTTTAAATAAATCATGTATGTTATGCAGCAAAATGCTGGAGAATTGTCTTATCACTTCCCCTCTAAAATAGCAGCATATGCCTAATTAATACAGGGATATTCCATAAATCATAGGTGCCAAGGCAAAAAAACATGCAAGTGGGGAAAACGTTACAGAAAATATCAATCAGATCCTGGTACTTGTCATTTAAGTAGAGCGCAATTCTCTCCAGAATCACCAGTTCCTCCCAGCCATCAGCTGCAGCCTTCAGAAACATTAACTCCTTGTGCTCACAAGCCTCAGTATAAACCAATTCTGGCTCACAGTCCTTTTTATTGCTCCAGGCCTAGGGGAGGGGTGCATTTTTTTTGGGGGGGGGGGGGGAATTTTTCTATTCTTTGCAAGTCAAATGAGTAAGTTAAAAGGAGAGGAAATGCTAGGGTAAAATTAAAACAAACAAACAATGTAAAGTCCTTATTTGAAGCACTTATTTTGGCTAATTATTGGGTGCAGGTAGGAAACATGGCTAATGGGGCTCAGCAACAGATGTGGAGCCAGCACAAAGCTGTGGGTTCTTCCTCTGCCTTGACTGTGACTTCCTGCCGTGTCGAACAAGTCATTCAACCTGTTTTTTGATTCACTTCCCTTTCACTAAATTATGGATAATAATGCCTACCAGCTATGTCATGCATTGTTGAGAAGAATAGCTCATAGGAAGATCACAAAGCACTTTCAAAGGGTTGAAGCGCTCCATAGGCACAGGCTCAGCTGAATCAAACCGAACAGGAGGCTCTGCCCCTTTCAATCAGGTTCTCTGTCCTCCATTTAAAACAAAAATGAATGCAAATCTGAAAGTGACTTTGCATTGGCCACGCATTCCCTTTGCCTCTCAGGCATTCTATCACTAACTGATTGTAACTATGCAAATGATACTGTTATCTGTGGCACACACTGCCATTTGTACTGCAGCCCTAGCAGTTTAAAATGCTTGATGAATCCAAGGCTGACTGGCAGTTCCAAACTTATCTGTGACCTAATTTGTGGTCAGGAAGTACATGCAGATTTGGATAAGGGCAAAGCCAATGACAGTAGCAAGCTTTGCTTGAGGTTTTAAAAGACATGAAGTTTGGTTGCTAGGGATTTGAAAAAAAAAAAATAAGGAAAGGTCTGTGTTCGGGATCTGGATTGAAAGCAAAATGCATCAAATGCAGCAAGAATTCTGAAGCTCTGGAGGGCCTCAGAGCAAAAGTAATCCCCCGGTAAAGAATGGAGACAATTTCTGCTGTGAAGAATGGGAACAATTTCTGCTGCAGCTGAAATGATTGCAGCAGGGCGGTGGGGTGGGGGTGCGGCGGGTAGGGGGTGGTGATGCTTTCCACTGTTACGGAGAAAGGAAATTCCTGTGCCAAAAAAGCAACCAATTTACCGAAGTAATTCCCAGAGGCTTCGGACATTGGATCCTGTCTTAAGAGAGAAACATATACATAAACCAAATGTTGGATGAACCAGGAGTAGGAGAGGCTTCAGAGAAGGAAACTAGTACGCGTGCTTGCTGGGTTAGCAATCGGACTTTTACAAACTGTGCCTCTGAGCTATGAGGTCAAGTGACTTGCCTAAGTTCACCGAACTGGTAGGTGGTAGAGCCTTGTGAATACACACACAGCCTCGGCTCTTTTCCACACTCCTAGTTACCCTTTAGGGCAAGTCTGGATCTATACACCGACTGCAGAGAGCGAGGACTGCCTGACTTGTACAGTACCCCAGGCCACAGTACAGGGGAAATCCTTCAGTTGACTTGCCCAGCTTCCTGCTGTTTGGAACTCAGCCAATTGGCCTCATGGAACGCTCCGTTGTCTCCCTGCCTCTGAGCCACCTCTTCTCTGACTGGCTCCTGCCAGCGCTGCCTGTTTGCTGTTACTACTTCCCAGTGATCAACAGCTATTTTATGTTTTTCCCATTGTGCTACACTGCACCTTTGTAGCCCTTCTGCCCACCTACACGCAGCTCACCTTCATGTATTGAAGGGCGGTTGTGTTTGCGGCCTGTTATTATGTTCTTGAACAGTCCTGTGAAGTGGAACTTAAAGGGGAGCTTCCATTACCACCACTCCTCTTCGAGTTTGCCACTTTCACTAGGGCCTTTATGATTGCTGTGTATTGGGAAGCTCAAACCTCAACCTGGTTTTCCGTGTTTCAAAAAAAAAGAAACTGTTCTTTAAATATCTTTCAGTTAACATTAATCAAGCATTTATTGTAAGCACACTTTTATATTAAATGAGTTATAAAATTACCTTGTTGAAATCTTAAAATGATAACCATTGGTATTTATTCCCAAGATACTGGGCTTCTAGGTTACAGAACAGTCTGCCCAGGTCACTGAGCTAGGACTCAGTCTCACATCTGACTTAAGGCAAAGTCCCAGGCCAGTCCAATTCTTAACCCACTGACTCCTACCTGTACAAATTTCCGTCATGTTTTTATGTTAAAATGGTTCTTAGAGATCCAGTCAGTTCTATATTTATATTTGTTCTCCAGTGCAATATCTACTATGGATTCAAGTACAATTAGCACATCTGTATCATGATAGAACAAGAACCAAGATGCAAATTATGCATTTTCCATCACAAATCTTATACTTCATTACTGGAACAATTTATAAAATGCAGATCAAAGCCTATTTGTTTTCTTTTTGCCTAGTGAAATACTAGTAATTTCCTACAATCAGACAAATCTAAGTTCGATTTCCTAAAAGACTCAAGTCCTTGATCTGTAGACAAGATTCAGATCAATGTATATGCCTTGGGTCAAGAGTAGGAAGTCTGAAGTGGAACTAATATGTGTGTATAAGAATGTTTTTTGCTGGGGCTGAAGAGATGCCTCAGTGATTAAGAGCACTGACTGCTCTCATAGAAGACCCAGGTTTGACTCCCAGCACCCACATGGCAGTTAACAACCATCTGTAATTCCCATTCCAGGGGATCCAATGCCCTCCTCTGACCTCAGCAGGCAATGCATGACATGGGTGCACTTACACACATCCAGGCAATACACACATACACATAAAATGAAAAATAATAAATGAAAAAAGAATGTGTTTTGCAGTGTAGAGCTGCCAGTCAAAATGCCTGATGCATGTTTTGGATAACTTTTCTGATCTTAAGCCACCCACAAAGGCACTTACAGGTTCTGGAAAATAGTCAAATGTTTGTGTAGCAAGACCAGTCGGTCAGTCGGTCTTTGCTAAGGATTTGAGGTGTATGAAATGAATGCCCCTTTTTGTCATTGCTTAGTTTAAAATTTCATATTTAAATCAAGCGTGGTGGTGCACACCTTTAATTCCAGCACTTGGGAGGTGGAAGTAAGTGGATCTCTGTGAGATCCAGGCCAGTCTGATCAAGTTCCAGGTCAGCTGGAACTACAGGGAGACCTTGTCTCAAAAGGACAAAAAAGAGAAATTCTCAATTGCAGAAATCAGTGCTGAACTTGAGTCTCTGATTATAGTAAACAAAGACAACACAATTGAAATCTACAAGGCCAGCCTGTGATCTATCTGCTGGTGAGAGGACACTGTTGAATAATGTTCGGTGTCTCATAAACATATCTTATTGTTTTAAGCCATTAAATGCTGATATAGTAGTTGCCTGCAGCATGCTTAAGCAGCAAGCCATGATGAGGCTGTCCTTCACCACCCTGTGAAGCCTGGGGAACTTTGTTGGGAAGAATTTTCTAATTATGCAAGAAGAAACCCCTAAATATGTTATACAAACTTGCTGTTCCTTACCCCCATAATAATTACATGGGTTATTTTGACATACCTGCCTTAAAATTTACTATGTATCTTAAAGCAAGAAAAGGCACATCAAATATTTGCAGTCCTGAACAATTAATAGCAAGAATGGGGAGTGTGACGTGTGGGCTCTGCTTTGAGTATTTCAACATTTTTTTTTCATTATTTCATACCCTCAGCTCCATCTCTCATGGGATATCGTCCCTCCTGTATGAAGTTTTTTTTTTCTCTTCCATCTGCAATAGCACTTTCTTCTTTTATTTTAGATTTTTAAAAAGCTATCTCAGGCATTTTGGCATAGCTCCTGATTCAGCTGTATTGATGGTAATTGAGAGGGGAATACAGACTGAACCCAAGTGCAACTCCACTTAAATTCACTTCCCCTGAGAGAAAAATTTCCAAAGCTGCCAGTCCAAAGGAATCTATAAAATGTGTTTGTAAGAGCAGCCCTTCATTATATTTTACTCTTTGTGAAATGATCTAGAGTGCTATGAAAATCATCACAGCTTCCAAAGGGGGTGGGAGAAGTTTGTCTGTGTTTAAGAGAAAACTCATGGGTCTTGAGAGCTTTCCCTTTCATTTGAAAATAAATCCTGATGTGTCTGAACAAAGCCCTGTGACGGCTCTGCCACTCTGCAGATCTCTCCACGGGGACATTTTTTCTGCACTGAGAGCTCTGTGAAGATCACTGCTTTTGGATTTGAAGATGAGGAGTTGCCCCTGCTCTTTGTTTATCTTTATCTACAGATACAGATGTGCCTGATGCAGTTTTGGAGATAGTTGTGGATCTTCACATCGGTAGTGTAGATAAGTGTGAATTCAGCAAAATTCAAGGCAGGGATATATGACTAGTATTATATGTGGTCTTTTGGATAAGATGTGGTCATAATAATGCTTAAAGTATGTGTTCATTTGCATCACCATTTTTATACTCTTGGTAGTTCACTGCCATGAAGGTTGCCCATGACATTATGGGGCTGGGTGAGAAGAAATGTGGGGAGCCAGTTTGACATAGACACATCTGTGTAATCCAGTGGGGCACAGCTGTAGGGAAGAGAAAGGCAGATCAGAATACCATTGCATTTGCATGCTTGGATTAGATAGGAAGAAAGGGAAGACTCTGTGCTGGAAGGGACATTTTAATAGCAATTTGAACAAAAGGAGAATTTAGTTGAAATTTGTGGAAACATTCCCATTTGTGATTACGCAAAAGGTCAAAATTAGTAATGTGCATACATTTTAGAGAACTATGTTTTTCAAAGTATTGAGTTTTACTGATAAATACTAGCAGTATACTGAGCTGCATTCCTGTTGTCTGTGATCTTAAGTGGCATTTATGTTAAATCAGAAAGACTGGAATGGTCTTTGAGGTGAAAGCTATTGTTAACTTTTTATTAAGCCCTGAGTAAAAAGATCTTCCTTTATCTATCTTATTGCCTTGAGTTGGGGGCTGCTCACTGAACTGAAAGCTTGCCTTTTGGGCTTGGGATCTGCCCGTCTCTGCTGCCTCTTTATGCTGGGGTTACAGGTGCTTACAGCCATGCTGGATTTTTTACTTGGGTGCCAGAGATTCAAACCCAGATTCGCATGCTGGCAGAGTAAATTTTCTTTCCCACTGAACAATCTGTACATCATTCATCTGCCCTATTGATTTTTTTTTTATTGTCCCTGATTTCTGAGAAATATCCTACCTAAATAATTTGATATTTCCTTGAGCATTTTCCTGAACACAGTAGACTTTTTTCATTTAATACAACACAGATTTCTTAGTTGTTGACAGTTCTTTGATTTTTTTCCTCAGTCGTTAATTTGGTAGGTCATTTAAATTATACTTACCTCTGTCCTTTCGGTTTTTTTTGTTTGTTCCAGCTTTCCTATTCAACAGGGCATGCTAGAATTCTCCTTCTTTCCCCTTTCCTACTTTTTTCTTCTTCTTGGAGAAAATCAAAATTACTATAAAGAAACAGTTACTGTCCCTCTTCAATAGTGTTTTCTTCCTCCTCCTCCTCCTCCTCCTCCTCCTCCCCCTCCCCTTCCTCCTCCTCTTCTGAAAAAAAAAACCAAAAACAAAAAACTTTTCATAGACCCCCTCCTTCTTCTTCTTCTTCTTCTTCTTCTTCTTCTTCTTCTTCTTCTTCTTCTTCTTCTTCTTCTTCTTTCCAATTTTTCTTATTTAGTAAGTACTATGAGCAGTTTGGGTTGATGTTGGTTAGTAAAGGGAAAAACTTCCATTCTCTTAATAGGTGATGCCCCTTGGGGTTCATGATATATTAAGTGAGGAAGAACCCTGATAATTAAGCTTTCACAGGAGAGAATTAAGAGCAAAATTAAGATTGAGTTAACACCAGGCAGGAGGGACACTATCAGGCAGGCCAAGGAACACACTGAGGCTTAGAACATTCTAAACTGGATACAAAATGAAATGATTCTGAGATGCAGCACCCTAACCCCCCTCCCGTCTGAGATATTGATTTTTAAGGTGTCTGACACAGTTGGCTAATGGTCATACACTATTAAGCCTCTTTCCAGGAATTGCTTTTAACAAGAAATCAAGTTTCCTTGACCCAAAGTATGCTCCCTTTGGGGGAGAGCAGCTGACAGTCAGTGACTAATGTCTTGGAGTCTGTTTGCTAGGATCTTAAACATTGTACATGTAAGGTCCCAAAGCATGAAGTGATAATACATTATGCATGTATGTAACAGCTTGTGGAGCATCCTTTCCAAAGAGTGTGTAGAACAGAATTAATGGAGTGGGAACACAGAATGAAGTAGCCTCTGAGATATTGAAATGAACTTACAGTAATGTCCCCACACTACGGTTCTGGTAGGGATTATCAACGTGTCAACACAGAGTGCTACCATATACCTTATGCTCAAATAAGGATAAAAGGGGTATATAGCTGAAGCTCTGGCCCTAAGCAAACAGCAATTCTTCCAGCCCCAAATGGCTTGAGTCTTCTCAGTGGGCATGCTGATCCCAGGGAAAGCTTATGCTACCACAAGATGTAACACAGAAAGCTTGGTCTAGAATCAATAAGCCATGGCTTCACAGAGGCACTGACATAAGGTAGGCTTAAGGAATGGAGGGAAATCTTCTTGAGAGGCCAATAAGTAATTACCTCATAAAACTATAATTTGAGCAATGACAATTCAGAAGAATAAGATAAAGTGGGAAGTGACCTAACAGTCAGTTTTGCATGGCGGTTAGGTGGGCATATAGCTGCTTCTGAGCCAGATAATGAAGCATTAGATGAACTTCTGCCACACACAGAAATACATATATGACAAAATGCATAAGATCTGGTGGGGGAGCTATGAGGGTGTGGATAGGGGAGGGGGTGTAAAAATGATTACAATGTTTTGTATCAAGTACACAAAAACTCAATAAAATATAGATTGAAAATATATATTCTAAAAATACACATCAAACAACTATATATTAGCAAAAGATATAAAACATTGTTTCGTTGTCCCCATCTTTGCAGATACTACGATTGTGTCTTGCATGTGAGGGTCAGTTGCAACATACATGATAATACTTCAGAGAACAAGGGCTGGACACAAGACACAGAGAAATCAAACCTCAGGTGCCAGCCCTAATGATAAGATCTAAATGGTTAATGATAGTTTTGTATTCTGCTCCTGAGAAAATGTGGATTGTCCTTGAAATAACTAATCCAATACCCATATCTGAATAACACTGATATTTACCAGAAAATGTTCATTTCTAAAATAAGCAAATGTGAAAAACTACCAATTTCACCAATGAAAACACATTTTCAAAAATGTTATAAGCTAAATAGCAAAGTTTGTTGATGAAAGATGAATTAAGTTGATATGTTAATTTAGAATATCAAAAAATGACAATATTTGATCACTGAAAATGGTATCTGGAAGTATGTCTGTCTTAATTAGTTATATGCTGATCCTCAAATAACTTTGTGATTACAGTAACTGATCACTTACATAGCACCTATCACTCATATGGTCTATGTTGAACTAGGTTAAATAAATTTTAGACATCACTTTAAATGATAATAAAGAGTTTGGAACACACACACATCAAATTGATATTAGTGAAGGTGTATTATACATCATTTGGAGAAACTATTTGGTGCCAGATACAAAAGTTGAACATATACATATTAAAACCCATCAATTCCTCACAGATATGCCTGTGCCATGGAGAAATATACATGTCAAAAAACCTTTTAATAGCATTGCTTATAGTGATCTTGAACTGACCTTGAACTTCAAAGTATCCCAATGATTAGTAGCATGGATAAATTATCAATGGTAATGGAACACTTTGCAGTAATAAAAGAGAATGAAAGTTGAAAACTGCACACAGAAAATATGGACAAATTTCACAAACAACGTGATGGAGGAATCAGAAAGCCAGAAACAAGCACGACCAAGGAGGATAGAATTAAATTCACGAGAATGGTGAGAAAAGTGTGGGGTGTTAAAAGGCAAGAACAAAATCAAGTGTTCTGACTTGCAGTTAACATAGAATACATTCTTTATAGTTGATTTCTTTTGTCAGAAGACGAAAGTTGGGGAATCAAAAGAGAAGTGATCTGGCTCACAGCCCTTTAACTCACTGACCATGCCACTGGTGGCTCTCCCAGGTCTGCTGGTAAGAGAAAATAAATTCTATCAGAAACCATCACCCACTCTTCAAGATTTATTGTAGATAAGAACAGTTCTCATTACAGAGTGTGAACAAATCCTTCTTAGGGAATACCTTGGCTTGCCTTTTTCTCCATCCATAGAGTTGTGTGTATGAAGAGAACGTTGGTATTTCTCTGTGGGAGTAGAGTAACCCCATGACTCCTGCAGTGAGTAGCCACCACTGAAACCCCACATCTCTATTGACTTATTTATATTTTTGATATACACTGCAATAAACTTTAAAATGTTGGGGAAAAATGGGAAAAGTCAAGACCTTGTGGGTTAAGAGAGTTTGAACTGTACTTTTCCACTGTCATTACAATTAAGATAAAAGTCAGTCAATAAAATAGATACCAAGTGTCTTAGACTTCACCCATTGATTTGAAAGCATTCCACTAGTGCGCTTGATGTGTGTGTCTGCAGGTATTACTGATTCAAGAATCTGTTGAAGGTTGGAGAAATGCTAAATCAATCTTGAGGATGGTGACATTTGTACAGAGTGATTGGCCTTTGAACATCATTTTATATATCAGAGAGAAAACACATTAGTACTAATAACTAAGACCTGTATAGATATGAATCTATATAAAAACAATTCACACAAAAGGCAATTGAAAAGTGTTTTGGACAAGATCAAAGGCTCACAAAAGAAATATAGAACTAGACAAGTGGAATTACATCAAACTAAAAATTTCCTGTGAAACAAAGTAGGCAATGGTCAGAGCAAAGACAACATACAGAATGGAGAAAATATTTGCAAGTTCTATGTCTGAAATAGGGTTACTCTTTAGAATATAAAATGAACTGAAGAGTAAAAGCCAAAAGTCAGTTAAAGAGCAAGCAATAGATCTAAATATTCTCAAATGAGGGCACACAAATAACAGATATATGAAAAGATAAACATCGCTAATTATCAGAAAAGTACAATGAGATAACAACTTGTCCCACTAAGAATATGGCTATTATTAGAAGGACAGAACTTTCCAAGTGCTGGCAAGGTTGTGAAGAAAAGGAATTCCTTGTGTATGATTGATGGGAATATAAATTGGCATAGAGTCCATGTAAAACGCTGTAGAAGTGCCTCAAAGAATTACACATGGCCTTCCCTCATGATGAAGAAGCTCCTTTCCTAGGTATGTAACCACAGGAAATCAATATAGCAAATGCACATTTGAATTCTCATGATTTTCACAGCTCTTCACAATAGCCAAGATGTGGGTACAGTGTGTCTATCAGCTGATGAGTAGATGAAGAAGCTGTGGAACATCTATACAACAGAATAGTGCTCAGCAGCAAAAATGAACAAAACCTTGTCATTTACAAAAACATGGATGGTACTAGAGAGAATATGTTAGGCGAAATAAGCTAACCACAGAAATCACAAATGCTACATCATCTGCTTTGTATGTAAAATCTAATAAAGTTGGTTTCACAGAAACTGAGACTGGAATGGTGGTGAGCACAGTCTGGGGACAGTTAATTGGACCAATGGATTAAAGCTGATCAAGACACTAACTGTTAGATAAGAGAAAGAAGTTCCAGTATCCTATTTCATCATAAGGTGATGATGTCTAATTATATATTGTGCATTCAGCATCCGTAAGTCCCATTCAAAGTCATGTAGACAAAATCCCACCTTAGAACTGGGAAAATTAACAGCAGACTCCAGTCTTAGCTGAAGAAATGGTAGCAACTGCTGCTAAGTGAAGAAGAGCTGATCTTCCTAAAACAAGGGACACTAACTAGGCTGAACAGACTTCAGTGGATGAACTTGCCCTGGGGAACACCTGGAGACACTGACTTGACACAGTGGGCTCTAACAGAGAACGTGGGCTCCAGTGGTGGGAATTATGGGAGGGTGCCAGTGGGGGTGGGGATATAAAGATGATTAAGATTGTTTGAGATGTTCTGTATGAAATACACAAAAAGTCAATAAACAATTTAAAAAACCAAAACAACTTTGAATACATATACCATGAAGAAATGACAAATGAAATAGGTGTTTAACCTGAGTTGAGTAACACCTAAAATACAAGTTTTAAAACACCACATAGAACCCATAGTACATATAATTTTTATGATTTTATGTATCATAACAATACATTTAATTAATAAAAATGTTTAGAGCTTTGAAAAGCAATCTAAGGGATTTCAAATTCGTATTAAATTTTGAAAGAGACTAACTTATGGAGGAGTCCTACTGCTTTTAAACAGCTTTTATTTCCAGTGGATTTTTTTTTTTTTTTTTTTTTTTTTTTTTTTTTTTTTTTTTAAAAAAAAAAAAAAAAAAAGAGGACGATAAATCTTTCACTGTGATATATCAAAATAAGCCTTGAACTAACAAAGATCTGCCTGCCTCTATCTCCCAAGTGCTGGGATTAAAGGCGTATGCCATCATATCCAGCCTATTTTTGGTTTTAAATAAGCCACTAAAAAATATGCCTGCATTACAATAAAGAAAATACCTGGTTTCTCAACATATTCTCAACCTCTGAGTAACAATTTCTGAATAAAGACCATAAGCATCATAATTATTTTAATATTCTGCTCTATAATTGCTTTGGGAAGAAATAACTTTCTTTGAAAGATGTTGAAATTAATGTCCAGAGATGTTAAATTAACTTGTGAAAGACATATAGCTAGTTCTTTAGTTATATTTTTGAAAATAGCATGTTTAACAAGCAGTCTTTCATGGAAAATCTTTGTTATGTGTAAACACATATTCAAAGGTTGAAAAAAGATTCAAATTTTTATTAAGCACCCTCTATTTGTTAAATGTGCTTGCATGTTATGCGTTATTCTCATTTTATCAAAATTGATACATGATTAATGATTCTACACAAAGTTAATTTTTCTAAGGTCATATGACACCTGAGAACCTCCACATTGAAATTTAGTTCTATTTTATTTTAAAGCCCAATCCTCTTCAATATATGAGAAAGTATATACATATATGTATATATATATATGTAGTGTGCCTGTGTGTGTGTGCATGTGTGCGTGTATGTGTGGTGCAGTTGTTTGAAATGCTTTTTCTATTGATTAAATAATATTTCAAACAACTGACCAATCTTTTCTTGATTCACAGTTCAGACTGATACCTTTATATTGATTATATTCATTTAATATTTTATTATTTTCCATCAAAAAAGAATAATTTTAATATTTCCTCACTAAGTTTTGAGGTCAACACTACTCTTTAGAGGTCTCTATGCACATGGAGTCTACTATGATAAGAATATTTTATAATTTTCTTCCTTCTATTTTTTAAAAAATTTTATTTGTTACTTTTATTTTATGTGTAAAATATATATTGCCTGCATGTATATAGGTGCACTGGTGTCATGCAATGCCTATGAAGGTCAGAAGAAGGCATCAGATTTCCCTGGAAATCAAGTTATAGACTATTGTTAGCTGCCACGTGGATGCTGGGAATTGAACCCAGATCCTCTGCAAAAGCAGAGTGGTCTTAACCACTGAGCTATCTCTCCAGCCCCATCTTCCATCTATATTTTTTAATTACAATATTCCATCTAATAATGTCTGTCTGAAAGTTGTAAAAGAACACTTAAAAAATGAACACAGAAAAAATGAAATTATGAGAGAAAATTCTTTGCTGTCTTATCTGCACACTCTAATGTCCTGATGGTCCCTTGGAAAGTTCTAGATTCTCTCTTTTTGCTTCTCAATTTTCTTTTTGAAATGGCTGTAAGATCACTGCATAGATGAGTTTAGCAGGCAGTTATGAATAACTCTAGAACTTCACAGAGTTTTAAATGCTAGCTTAGGGGTCATGCTTCAATTCACCTACCTATCAGTGACACTGATATATAAACAATTCAATCTGAGTAGTGAGATTCCTTTGATTGCTGCACTTATTGGTACGACTCCTTTGAATCTCTCTCCTTTACATTAACCATAGCCTTTCTTTTGCTTGAATCCTTTTCCTGACTAAAAAATTCCTGTCTTGTCCATGCTGGCTGCACTGTGGGCAGGGTCCAGGCCCCCAGCCTGTTCAGTACTGGAAGATGGCAACCAGGAAGGCAGGGCTCAGGTTCGAGACAGAGATCCATCACAGCCCGTCTGAGTGCCAGCAGGAGTGGACCCCGAGTTCTTCAAGCATCTGTTGACCAAGCTCATCGCCAACTAGATGACATGGCTGGTAGCCAGTCCCTAAGGCCCCAACTGACCGAAAGGTGCAAGCATTTGACTGCTGCCATGGACTGAGGGAGTTCAAGTCAGAATTCCTACAAGAAGGCAATCTGATCACGGTTAAGTTGAAGCTGCAGATGACTGCAGAAGCCTATGCTACCAAAGACGAAAGGTTATCAGAGGAGAGTCTTGAAGAGGCCTATGTCCTTGTGCATTGATAGCATGGTTCTTAAAACAATCTCACAAGTCAACAACCATTTGAATAATAATGGTAGTCATGGTGGTTGCTGTTGCTGCTGCTGCTGGAACATCTTGAGTGAGTCGAAGGCCTTCATGAGCTTCTAAAGCATGGCCATGGCAGCCTCCCGCCAAGAGCCTAGAAATAGGTAGGGATCTGCAGCAGAAGCTAAGCCCAGGCGCGCGAACATCTTGGGCCTGTCCCCTCTGTCCTGAGGATTGTGTCTGGAGGACTTAAACAGAGGAGCAAAATCCTAGCCAGTCAAGTGAAGTCGCTTTGTTCCAGGGGATCCAACACCCTGTTCTGACCTCTGAGGGCATTGCAGGGCATGAATGTATTTAGATCCATTCAGAGAAAAACTCTGTTTGAGCACCTGAGAACCTAAGGAAAGAAAGAGAACTAGAGCTGTGGTCACCTACTGTGAACTGAAGTCATGGTCGTTCCCCAAGAGCTGGAGCTGTGATCCTTTCCTGTGAACTGAAGCATCCTCTCCTCAAAACTAGAACTGTGATTGGTGAGGTGGAGCTGTGGTCCTCTCCTGAGGGCTGAAGTCATTAACCCTTCACGTGAGCTGGAGATGTGGTCCTCTTCTGTGAACTGGAGCTATGATTCCTCTCCTGTGAGCTGGAGCTGTGGTCCTCTCCCTTACCTGGAGCCATGGTCCTGCCTGTGAGCTGGACCTGCATTCCCCTCTTGAGGGACTGCCGGAGCTGTAGTTCCCCTCCTGTGAGATGGAGCTGTGGTTCCCTCCTATGCCCTGGAGTTGTGAACCCCTCCTGAAAGCTGGAGTAGTGCTCCCCTCCTGTGACCTGGAGTTGTAGCCCCCCTACCCGCCCCCATGAACTGGAGTTGTGGTTCCCACAGGTGAACTGGAACTGTGATCCTCTCCCATGAGCTGGAGCTGTGGACCCCTCCTGGGAGCTCTAGTGGTAGTTCTTCCTATGAGCTGGAGATGTAGTTCCCCTCCTGTGAGCTGGAGTAACGGTCCCCTCCTGTGAGCGGAGCAGTGGTTCCCCTCCTATGAGCTGTGGGTGTGGACCCCACCGGTGAGCTGGAGCTGTGGTCCTCCCTGTGGGCTGGAGTCTTGGTCCTCTCCTGTGAGCTGAAGATCGGGCTCCCTTCCTGTGAGCTGGAGCTGTAGTCTCCTCCTGTGAGATGTAACTGTGGTACCCTCATAATAATGTTTATTCTCAGTCCCAAGATGGATGATCAGAGTGGACTGTGCTGGAGTAGGTGTTCACCCACTGTTGAAGATTAATGCATCTTTCAACTCTCACTGGAGAAGTTTCCTTATGCAGCAAATGTTGATTGACAAATAATATATACAGCTTTCTGATGTGTGGGGAGGAGGGGCTGCAGAGCTCTTATCTCTGAGAGGAATGCCCCTGTCAGGCCTTTGGAGCAAGGGGCTCGGGGATCATGGCAGAGGAGGAGGTGGAAAGATTGCAAGAGCCATGGGGAAGGGGCGGAGTTCTCCAGACGGCTGGTTGGTTAGTCATGTGAACTCTCAGCAACGGTGACAACATGCACAAGTCCTGTGCAAGCTCCAGTGGATGGACCTACACTGGAGAACATACGGGGATTCAAGATAGACTCCATAGGCTTCATTATACAGAGAGTACATTAAAATCAGTGGGAGGGTAATGTGGGCAGGTGTGGATGGGAGAGGGGATATAAATGTCATCAAATTATATTGTATGGAAATTGCAAAAATTCAATAAGAAAATCAACTGTGAAAAAAAATTCTGTATGATGAGTAGTAAATTCAGTTATTTTTTCTGTAATCTGATTTTTATGTTCCAAAAAAGCTGCCAAGGACATTCATGCTTTGCAATTTCGGGCTAGGCTAGGTTTCATTGTTAAGGAAGACAGGTTTGGCATGCCTAGGCACACCTCAGATGATGGATGATCAGTGTGGTACTAGCTCCTAACACCTTTGCTGAAGGCCAATCCAATCTATTCCTCATCTCCTTTAGAATGAGCAAGTCTCAGAGGTTTTAAAAGAATGACATTTAAATTAGGGGCAGGGGCTTAAGAGATGGCTCAGTGCTTAAGAGCACTTGCTGTTCTCACAGAGGACCCAGAGTCAGTTTCCTGCACCCAAACAATGGCTTACGACCACCTGTAACTCCAGTTCTAGGGGTGTGACACCCTTTTCTTGCCTCTGAAACCTTCTGCACACACTATGTACATGTGTATATTTGGGTCCATATATACACATAAAGCAATCAAAGAACATTTCTTATTTTACAAAAAAATAAAAATAACTGTCTCTTTGCTGATACATTTCAAAATACAGAGAACAACAAAGCAATCACCCTGTCTTTAAGCTCAACTTCCTTCACCCTTAGAATAAAACTGAGTATCTTTGACATCCTTTGTATGACCTTTGTTCTTTGGCCCTGCCCTCCCTCCCTCCCTCCCTCCCTCCCTCCCTCCTTTGCTCCCTCCCTTCCATACTCTTTGGTAAGATCTTGCTATATAGCTCCTTCTTTCCTTGAACTCATAATTTTCTTACTCCGCCTCTCTGCTGCTGG
>NW_008329138.1:379839-415676 GCF_000622305.1 Nannospalax galili
CTCCCTTCCATACTCTTTGGTAAGATCTTGCTATATAGCTCCTTCTTTCCTTGAACTCATAATTTTCTTACTCCGCCTCTCTGCTGCTGGGATTACAGGCATGTGCAACAATGTCTAGCTGTCCCAAGTTGTAATATTATTTTCTTAGCATAACTTTTGAATCTATCCCATTCATCTATTGTATCTGAATTTTGTCAAATTTTTCAATTTTCAGAAGAAGCAATTTTCAGAAGATATCATGATGATTTTTGTAACTGAAATTTAATCTAATTCCATTCGATTTACATTTAAAAGCAAATCGTACATAAGCCAAACAAAGCTGACCATCTACTGGTCATTTTTGCCCCATTGGTGAGCAATTTGAAGGTTCTGGTTTATCACCGTGCTTGAGCTCCATGCTGCTGCTCTAAAGCGCTCTCCCTTTGGAGAGCAAGTTCCAGAGGCCAGCCGCTTTTTCCTGTGTGTTCCGTTGTTTCCTCAGCACCTGTCTCACAGCAGGTGTCCAGTTATTATTGGTTGAATAAATAAGTCTCAAAACCTGAAAATAGCATTTAGTACACACACACACACACACACACACACACACACATACACATCAAATAACCAATGAGTCTCAAAATCCAAAAATAGCTTTTAATGTATATAATCTTTTCTTATACATAAGTACTATGGAGAACAATAAGAAATATGAAAGTTTCATGGCATCTATTTTCTGGTAAGTTGATGTCTTACTTTTTTTACTTAATGGGTATGGGTGTATTGCTTGCATGTAGGTAGGTACGCCCGTGTTGTGCAATGCCTACACAAGTCCTCTGGAACTGGAGTTACAGACCGTTGTTAGCTGCCATGTGGATGCTGGGAATCAAACCCGTGTCCTCTCCAAGAGCAATTGCTGCTCTAAACCAGTGAGCCATCTCTTTATCTCCAATATCTTACAGTTTTTAAAGAGCCTTCCTATTACTGTAATTCCTCTCCACTGTAGATGCTCGAGCGTCATGTTTGACCGCTATGCAAAGCTGTCAGTTTGCTGACTATGTTGTGCTCTCATTACTCTCAATCTTCTCACTCCTATGTGCCAAGAATATTATCTACCTCAGTGTTCATGTATGTTTAATGCATAGTTCTATTTACACCTTTTCATGTGCACTCCTTTCCTTATTAGGGCCAGACATGTAGTCTAAAATATGTGTGCAATGGGAATAAGGTACATGGAAGGATAATTCTAAGTGTTTGATTGCATTGTTGACTGTAATTTACAAAAAAATTATTACCTAGGTCACTTTTGGAAGTCTGAGTTCAAGTTGTAGACCAGAGACCTGGACTGATGTTCTAGCTCTGCTAAAACGTGAAAATAATGACATTGTTCTTCCAATATTCTTCTACAAAATAAGTAATTTCAAATTGATTGTATCTGAGATGCTACATATTCATTAGAATTCTGTGCACACATGCACGCAGACACACACAACAGAAAACAGCAAGTTTGGGCAAGAATGTAAAGAAATTCTAGTAAAGAACCAAGGAAATCCTCTGTTCTTCTGGGGATAATGTACCATGGAGGTGCTGCTATGAGAAATGGGACATTGGCTCTTTGTTTTTTTATTTTAGAAAACTAATTATCATTTGATATAGGCATTCAATTTCTCAGAAAATATGCCTAAAGAAATGAAATGTGTGTCTTGAAGTGATATTTATATACTATGGTGGGGGCTGGAGAGGTGGCTCAGCAGTTAAGAGCACTGGCTGCTCTTGCAGAGGAACCCGGTTTGCTTCTCAGCACCCATACGGTGGCTAACCATTGTCCATAACTCCAGTTCCAGGAAACTTTGACTTCCTTTCCAGATACAGATACACTTACATACATGCAGACAATACATTGAGACACATAAAATTTGTGTGTATTTGTGTGTGTGTAGTGCTGAATAGTGTTTGTCAACTTGACAAAATCTGGAGACCTGGGAAGAAGAACCCTCAACAGACAAATGTCTTCCACTGGAATGGCCTTGACATGTCTGTGAGACATTTTCTTAGTTGATAGTTGATGGAGGACGGTCCAGCCCACTGTGGGCAGTGCCATCCCTAGACAGATGGGCCTGGGCTATAAGAAAGTAAGTAACTGAGCAAGCCAAGCTGGGGGCACCGGGACACATGGGGAGTGGTAGCAAGCCAGGAAGAAGCGTTTCTCTGTGGTTTCTGCTTCTGTTTCTGCTTCAAGCTCCTCCCATGATTTCTTGCCTCAGCTTCACTCCTTGATGGGCTGTAATCCTTAAGCCAAGCAGACTCTTTCCTCCCCAAGCTGATTTTATCATGGTATTTATCACAGCAACAGAAAAGCAAACTGAAGCCTATACCTATGCTAACAACACTGTTTATTAAATGTCAAAGCAGCCAAGTCTCCAGCACCAGATGAATCGATGAATAAAATCTGGCATACGCATGTTATGCAATGTCCTACCACCTCCAGATAAAGAAGAGAGATGCATACTACAGTGTGGATGAACTCTGAGACTGTTTTCCTGGGTGAGATAAGGCAATCACACAAGAAAGACTGTAAGATTTCCCTGGCATGAGGTGCCTGAAGTAGCCTTGTTCAGAGACAGAAAATAGAATGGCAGCTGCCAAGTCCTAGGACAAGGGGGTAAGGAGTTGCCCCAAGAGGAAGGGATCTGGAGAGATGCTTGTGAGTGTAGTAATGGCGATTGAGTGCATTTAACAGTTCTGAACTACATATTTAACAATAGATAAGAAAGGAAAATTTGCATTATCTGAAGTTTACTATAAGTAAAAATAATTTAGAAATGTGTATGAAGATTCCTCTTCTAAGAATATTTTTGCAATTCTAGAGGCTATTAGAAAGGAGCTACTTGTAGGCACTTGTCCGGCTGTGAAATCATTTCTGTGAGGGAAAGCCAAACAGTTGGTAGGTTCTCAGCCTTCGTCACGTATGACCCCTGGTTCTGAGTCCCAGAAGGCAAAATTGACTTCTAATTCTTACCATCCTGATTAAATATGTCCATGAAAGAAAAATATAAATAAATCAAAACCTTTGCTTCTGTTTCTTAACCTGAGTTTTATTTTCCTTTGCCCAAATGATGGACATATTTCCTTGCCTTAGCCTGGTCACTTAGGCTAACCTGGACACCTAGCCTAACTTGGTCACCTAGTCTGGCCTGGTCACTTAGCTTAACCTGGTCACCTACCCTAACTTGGTCACCTAGCCTAACCTGGTCACCTAGCCTAACCTGGTCACCTAGCCTGGCATGGTCACCTAGCCTGGCCTGGTCACCTAGCCTGGCCTGGTCACCTAGCCTGGCAGTGTCGTGGTCCTAGCTATTTTCACTGGCAGTTATCCTTGCATCTCAAAGCATCAGTCACCCTCTTCTTCTGGCTTCTCTTGCACATCCAGTTCCCTTGAGCTGTGTTCAGCTGTCAACCTCAGCAACGAGTGGCCCCGAGTCTCTGCGTTATTAGGGAGCTCTTGGAGCATCTCTGTAGCACTAACACTGACACTTGAACTCCCAGGAGCAGCTGGCTCAGTGGGAAAAGCAAGGGGAAACAGTGAGTGCTATTCATGGCCATGTGTTTATGACTGGCCCTGAAAGCAGGCAGGGCAGTATTCAGATAGAAGAGGTGGACACAATTTTAGCCTAAATCAAAACGTAATTAAGTAACACACTGAAGAAGTTAAATCAGGGCTCTTATGTTTTTTTGACAGCTATGATGGTATAACTACCCAGAAACCTTTTTGGAACAGCAAGGGCTGCTGCTTCTTTAGCTCTGCTGAGTGACCAACTATGCTTTGCGAATGACAGTAAGCAACTTAAAAAGAGTACCTGCTATGAGTAAAGATCTCCTTCAAAGAGAAAACATTGTTCATAGGCATACTGTCTCCAAACAGCCCAGGTTAAAAGTGTGCTCAGGTCACCAGCGCGTCCTGCTCCTCATGCCCAGTCCTGACACAAACCGGTCACACCCTCAGAACTCTCAGTTCTCCTGAGCCCATTTCTTTTGTTGGTGCCTGGTCTGACTTCTGGCCTTTCCTGTCTTAGTCTTCTATGGATTTTTCACTCCAAATCTATTAGAATACAATTAAGATTGTATGTATACAATTACTTTCATCCACACTGAAAATATAAAGATAAAGATTGCATGCATACAAATTGTTAGCTAATGGGCTTGTTGCTTTAGGACCAGATCCCATCCTAGAGAAATCAGGCCACACCTCTCCTGCTTTGGTCTCAGCCTCGTGAACCTGTATCAGAAATTTATAAACAATGCTCTTTCTTATCTCTGCCACTCTGGACATATAACTTTGATGTCTCTGGCTTTAAGCTAAGGCTAGGCTCTCCATCCTCCAATTACACAAAATTCCCGACTTTCTCTTTCTCTCTCTTTCTCCCTTCCCCTCTCTCTCATTACAGACATCTAGTGTAGAGGAGGTACCCCAGAGCTGGGAGACCACTAATTCTAAGGAAGTTGGGGGTTTTATTTGAGTTTAGGGTGTCCTACAGGGTAGTCACCCTCCCTCTATCTTTCTATTGGCTTAAAGGTATCTAAATATCCCGTATGTAGCAGTGACTGAGTCTCTGTAATTGTTGATTGGGGTAAGAGTGGGTGCATCAACCTTCTGTTCTCTGTGAAATTACAGGTACAGAGAGACTGACTGCATGGGAAGGTCATGTTTTAGAGAAATAGAATCTTACTGCTGGGTAAAAAAAAAAACAAAAAACAAACACAAAGAACAAAGAAGTGGAGACTTATTGCTGGGGTCAGAAACTCAATCTGGCGTTACTCTGTTCCCCCTTCTCCATCTTAGGGGTCCATGGCCTCAATAGTTAAGTAATAGTTTTAATAATCATTCTTAGGAGTACTCAGATAATAAAAGAAAATTGGAAGATGTTTGTAATTTCTGCAGTTGTCACCTAAAACAAATACATCATATCATAATTCATAAAAACCCTTCTTTGTGACAAATATTGAGTTTGTATATTATCAAAGCAAAGAATAATGTCAGCAGTTCTAATCAGCCACAAGGGTTTACACACACACACAGACACACACACACAGTACATGCACATACACACACTCGGTACACGGACACACATAGTCAAGTCTCATTTTCCATGGTATTTATGTTCTGTAACATTTATGGAAATACTGAATTAGTGCATATTGAACCATTGCTCCTAAGAACACAGAGATTTCACATCTTACCAGTCACTTTGTGCACAATATTTTTGCCAAATGATCAGTACACAAATTCATTCTGTGTGTGTTTTTTTTTAAAGACACCTTATCTAATATAGATTTTTGATTGATGTTGCCCACATAGCCAGGAACATCAAAGCTGCTGCCTGAGTCAAGTTTATTTAACACACATTTTCTCTGTAAAGCCTTTCATGGTTTTCTTATGCCTTTGTTTGTATTAGAAACCATTTTAACTAGCAAAATGACCCATAAAAGCACAAAATATTGTACAGAAAATAATAAAAGGATAAAAGCTGTGATGTTTAGTTTCAGTTTTCAACTTGACACAATCTAGAAGCACCTGGTAATGGACTCTCACTGAGGGATTGTTGAGATCAAATAGGCCTGTCAGCATTTCTGTGGGGCATTATCTTGAGTACCTAAATTGAGATGGGAAAGTGCCCACTGTAGGTGGCACAATTCCCTAGCAAAGGATCTGAAACTGTATGAGCATAGAGAAGGTGAGCTGAACACAGCACACAGGCATTTGTTCTTTCTCTCCTCTTAACTGCAGATGTGACCAGCTGCTTCAGGTTCCTGCCACTATGACTCACCCACAAAGATGGACTGTAACCTGCAACTGTGAGGTAAACCAAGCTATTTCCCAATAAGGACACTTTATCAAAGCAACAGAAAGCAAAAATAAGTCAGTTGTTGACATTCTGAAAGGTGAGATAAGAAGAGAACCTGCTTATTCAGCTTCAGCTGGGACATTGAGCACTGCATGACTCTTTACTTGTTCTGTGTATGACTGCAGATGGCAGTGAAAATGCCATGAGTTAATTTTGAGGCTGAAAATAAATTTGAGAGCTTAAAATATGGATCTCATGAAGAATGTAGATCAACGGTACTTAATTTTTAAGTTATTGGAAAACTATTAAATAATTATCATAGCAAACATTGTCATATTATTACAATAATCTATCTTATCTATCCACTTACATTTATTTTGGTTTTATTATAAATAACCTAATTAAAATGAGAAAAGATAAAGAATATTAATACTTGGTAAGTGAAGGTTATTGATCATAATGAGAACTGAAGTTCTTTTAGCTGAAACTAAACATACTGAATTAATCCCAATTTGTTTCTCAAAGACTTCATTGCTTTTCCTTTTCATGGTAGTTAGAAGTTAGACTGGGAAAGGCAAATGAATGCCTTTTTTTGTTTCCAGTTTGGGGGGTTTGTGTGTATATGCATATGCACACAGAGGTCAGAGGTCAACATAGTGTTAAATTTCCTCCATTACTCTCCATTTGATGTTTTTGAGACAAGGTCTCTCACCAAACCTAATGCTCATTAATTCAGTTAGACTGGCTGGTTATCAAACCTTAGGGATCACCCCTGTCTCTGCACCACAGTGCTCAGTGTACATCTCCACACTTGGCTTTTACATGGGGTCTGGGAATTCAACCCAGTGTCTGTCTTATGCTTATGTAGTAGGCACTTTCAGTGAACGTCTCCTTAACCTACTACATATAATTTTACCATCTAAAACAAATACCTGATTGGCTTCTGGGAATATGCTATTAAAAGGTGGAGTTCCCATGGATTCAGAGGCAAATCTGCCCATAGCTTTAAAATAAGCAACTTTACTAAATGGACACGTAGAATAGAGAAATTTTAGGATTGCAAAAAGAAATCAACAGTACTTTGTCAGGTGCTAGGAAAAATTGGCATAAAATTTAAAATGATAGAAGAATGCTTATATTAACATTTGATGACTATGATTTAAAATCCTCCAATTCTAGATAGATACTATAAGGAAAGATGACATACCCCATATATACATATATCTAAACACATTTGTCTGTAATTTACATGACAAAGAAAGACATACTTTGTTCTCTTGGAAAAGTCAATTCACTTGGCTATCTAAGGGTGCATATACCTTGAATCACTTTAATTTAGGGAAATTTGACATGATGTAGTGTTGCTCAGTGTTTCTATGGGGTACGATACATGAACATAGGCCCATGGATCCTACTTTACAGACCATCATTTTAGGGGAAATGCTATCTTGGGAAAAATGAAATTCATGATTTTCAGTGTCCTTTTCTCAATAATATTTGTTCCTTAAAAAACAGTTCTGAGGTTTTTCAAACTCAACATATTAGTCTGGAAATTGTTCATTGTTTACTTTTCATTGCACCTTCAGTTTAAAATTTCCTTTAAACTTCATTTATAAATAATACAGATACTTTTCCAGACACAGGAAGGTTCACTTCCACGTGTATATTTTCCTTCTTGTTCTCTAAACTTCATGACAAACAGCAATAACAGCAGCAACAATACACATGCTTACACACACAAGCATACACACACACACACACACACACACACACACACACAGACACACACACACAATTAGGTCCTAAAGATAGCAGACTCCACATGCTAAGTACAAGTGTTAGCAAGTTTTAGTATTTTCTTTCACTGCATCTCAAGCCTCCTGTGGGTGAACAGTAGTAAGTTCCTGAGTTCCTTCTGAGTGAGCCAACAGGGCCGAGCTGCTCTGCCTAAGCTGCTCTCAGAAGCCCTGGTGTTTACCACCTATGTCTGATGGATAATGCTCATTAATGAAAAACCTGAATATGTTGAAGCAGAGCATTTCCTCTCAATCTCATGAGGCTTCAATGGTGACCACCAGCAGCTAACAAATACAAGTTTTCAAACGTAACATTGGTAAATATTTAAATGCAGTAAAACCTTAAAACTAGTATTTGAACCTGTACTTGCTTTGCCTCTAGAGGACCTGGGAAATGAGTAAGTAATGAGTAAGACAGGGCCACATGCAGCACTGTGCCTGGAGAACATGGACAGCGATTTGCATTAATATATAGAAAAGGGAGAAGACGGACACAGATGTGCAAAGGACACAAGCAGAGACATGGGAAAAGGCATAAAAATGTATCAAATCATATTCTTCCTGGGAAAGAAAATGAATTCCTAGGGACTCTCAGAACAATCATCCTGCACATGTTATTGAAGTGCCACTGTCCTGCCCAGCATTTAGCTGACCTCTTTACAGCAAAGCACCGTCCTGGGACTGCCTGTCTGCGTGCCACACACTTTCGTCTCCCTCTTACATGCCACAGTTTTGTTAAGCCTGGGGTCCTCAAGTCAGTCTGCTCTTTACTTCATGGAGATAAAGAAAGCATTCACCTTTTCAGTGGATCTCTGAGGAATTCCGTAGGTGACTTTCATATTCTGGAGCCAATGTTTTCATGTTTCAGGTGAGTCCAGTGGTTTCTTTGTTAAGAAACCAGTATGCTATTTCTTAGAGTCCATGCTTATTCCCATTTTTGCTTCATGCTATGCTTTTAGCATAAACATTCTAATACCTTTTCAAAAATATTTTATTATTTTTAGTTTATGTGTATGCAGTGTATTGCCTGTATGTAGGTAAGGGCACCCATGCAGTCCAATGCCTGTGGAGGACACAGGAGGCGGTCGGATCTCCTGGAACTGCAGTTACAGACAGTTGTTAGCTGCCATGTGGGTGCTGGGATTCAAACCCAGGTCTTCTGCAAGAATAGTCAGTATTCTTAATGACCGAGCCATCTCTCCAGCCCCACATTCTAACACCTTATAAATTTAATTAGTGCTTTTCCCTAAAAAGGTTCTCTAAAATATTTTCTTAGTGGTCAGACAGAAATGCTGATTAACAAAGGGTTCTGTGTACTTCACAATGCTGTCACTGTTCTGCAGGCACTTCCTGGCACGGGCACACTTGCACACGTGCAGGCATATCATTCATACACAAAAAGTAATAAATAAATAAATAAAACAAAATAGCAAGATTTTAGGTGAGATTACACTGCAAAATTATCCTCTTTGAAGAAAAGGCCATTTGTACCCGTATTCATCACTGGATAAATATTTACCAAGTGCCTATTTGACATAAAGTGATATCAGCATGATTTGTAAATTATTCATAGCAAACGTTTTTTTATAAGCTACAAAAGGCCATAAAATAACCATTTTACACTCAAACATTTATCCTCTTTTGGAAAATCAAATCACTATCAAGCAAACTTGGTGAGGCTTTCTTGTATAATTGCTTGTGTGCCATGCTTTCTAAAATGTGAAGGTGTGTTAGAATCATGATCTCTTTCTTCCCATTTTCTTCGTCTCTTTTTGTGTAATCTTTAATAAGTTTTCTTTTGTGCAAATGCTGAAAAGTATTGATAAACATGTTTCTCTGTTCTTTTGATTTGTGGATTTGATCCTAACTTTTACTCTTATTCATAAGCATATTTAAATATATTCATCATATAAATACAACTAACCAAACATGGGTAACCTAGGCTCTCCAGTTTCTGCCACTCACATCTACTCTTACCAGTCTATGCTAATTCAGAGCAGTGGCTCTGAGCATTCCCTGTACTGTCCTGTAAATTATGTACATTTAACATTCACAAAACAAAAGTTAATGAGGTAAATAATTAATTGTACCATTCCATATACTTCTAACCTTTAAAGAAGTTCAAAATAACTAAGAGCTGAGTTGGTTTTATTATGTCTTTAGTAAATAAAAATAAGTTACATTTCCTCATCATCACTTAGTAGTAAACAAAAAAATTCAAAAAATCACATTTTACAGAGTGAAATATATTAACTAAGGTTAAAATTTTAGGTGGTGGGGGCTGGAGAGGTGACTCGGTGGTTAAAAGAGCTGGCTGTTCTTGCAGAAGACCCAGGCTTGAATTCCAGCACCTACATGGTGGCTAACAACCAGTTACAAGGGATATGACACCTTCTCCTGTCCTCTGTGGGCACTGCATGACATAGGTGTACACTTACAAACATGCAGACATGTCATTCGTACACATAAAAGAAAAATAAAATAAAAAAAGATTTTCAGTTGAGACTACAAGGCAAAATTCTTACAGATTCTATTGCTTTCCCTTGTTATTTTGTCTCTAAATAGAATTGCATCCTATTTAATCAGATTCCATTTATGGGGCTCTCAGAAAGGAGTTAAATAAGCAAGACGTCTTACATTCAACTGAAAATATTTGTCCTGTGGTTTTTATGAACATATTTATTACCTTGGTCAAAAGAAACATGACATGTGTCTTAAGCTTCATTGTGACTGACGCTAACTTCCATTTCTATACACTCAGTACTGCTGTGGAAACCTTACTCCTAACAAGCATCATCTTTCATGAATGACCACGCCCAGAAGGCTACACTCTTTTAATGCTCTAATTCTGAAGTGGGTTAAATCTCTCTTTCTCACCACTGCACCCTATGTTCCCAGGCACTCCAGTGTCCCTATCCTTCCCATGGTGATGGGGACTTCACCATGGGAAGGGTGATGGGGAGCTTCTCAACATCTTGTCCCTACAGGTTCCTAGTGTCTTCTTCTCTAACGATTTCTTTCTCCACTCAGTTATCCCCAGCAAAACCGTATCTCACAACTGTCACCACAAGAAAAGAAACTGCTTTCCCAAGAACTTGTCATAAAATTTCCATTTTCCTTAGGATAATATAATGGTTAATTTATGTGCCTCCTGAACTGATCGAAGGAACACAGAGAGAGCTAGGAAGACATGATGACATGTGTGCCTGTGTCTATGTAGGTGTTTGCATAGGAGATTAGCTTCTGCTTTCATTAGGGGAACCTAATATAATATGCCCTCCTCATACCAGGTTCACATCATTGACTGTCTGAGCACAACTAAAGAGACAAGGAAGAGTGGCGCCCCTTTCTGGTTGGACTGAGACGTCTTGAGTTCTTCCTTCAGACATCATAGTTCCTGCTTTGCAGGCCTGTGTATCCGGAATAAACCTCCTACAATACCAGCATCCCAGTTCTGACACCTTTAGGCCCAATGATTATACATTTTTTTTTTTTTTTTGCCTCCCCAACCTGTGGACAGCAAGTCCTGAGATTTCCCTAGGTATACTGAGGCAATTCCTATTATAAGTCTCTTCATAAAAACAGTATATGTTTAGAACACAGTCACACACACACACACACACACACACACACACACACACATACACACACACACACACATCTCCTAGGGTTTCTACTCTCTGGTGAAGTTCTAATGCCAGCTTTTCCAATTGAGAATGGCACTTCTGAAGTAAATACATAAAACTGTGGAAACAGTTTTGAACTGAATAGTGGGTACAGAGGGAAAGAGTTTGTGATGTATACTAAAAACATAAAAGCACTGAATAACTGTAAAAGGAGTGTTAAATGCGGTTCTGATGAAGGACCCCCTTACCCTGTCTCACGCTGTTGTTCACTTTTGACTAACAGAGATGACAGGCTCTCTTCTGCTTCGACATGTCCTCTCACAAAGCTCAATCCCTGGTCTCCATCACTTTTTCTCTAATATTTGCTACTCAAACATACCTATTAAAGTTGCATATCATACTTTGTACCATAGAATCCAGAATTTATTTGTGTGTCTGCTTTCTATGCAATTATTTTTTTTTACTATTTTTAATTAGCTTTTACACTCTTACTTTAGTCTTATTCAGAAGGTAAAATGTAATTCAGTGGAATTCCAAGTTTTACAATATTTAAATCATCACTGGAAAGGTTAGTTAGCTTTTCACCAAAATTCATCAAGGGTCTATTTCCTAGCCTGTTCTGAAGTTGTGTCTTTGTTATTGTGTTCTAACCAACGGAGTGTGATTACAAATAGCATCTTCTCTTTCTGTTCCTATAGCTTTAGGAAGCAGGTAGGTGCTGTCGACTTTCCCATTTGTAGTGGTTATACAAACGACAATATGGCCACAGGGACTGTTTAGCCACAGGATGAAAACATACTGGAGTGCTGAATCTTTACATCTAAGATACTCACCTATCTAAAATTCTTATGTGAATGAAAAATTGACTTCAATAAGTTTGTTACATTATATTTTCCTGCCTTCTTTCTGTTTTCAAACTAAAAGCCATTTCTTATTTATTAGAAATAGTATGGGACAAAAAAAAAACTCTCAATTTTTTCAAGAAATTCTTATTTCCAAACTTAGACAAGTGCATATTTGTAAAAGTTTCTCCAGGATTTTAAGTTTCTTGTCAACAGCATAAGCTTTATGCATCCATTTTTTATCTCTAATAAATAACTACATGTGTATAGTATTCAACTACAAATAAAAAATCATATTTTATCTCTGAAGCTGTATGCAAGCCTCTTGCGACTCTCTGTTAATAACTGACATAGAGAAATGCTTGTCTTGAACCCTCAAGGAAAATGTGTGATACTCTTTTAGAATTGTTAAAAATGGAACACATTCAAAGTGGAAAGTGTTTTATAGCTCCTTGCTACCCTTGTAATTATCATAGCTCTCATAGTTAGCTTCTATTCTAGAAAAGCATTAGGGGAAGGAAATCTGAAATCTGCATAGGTTGGGGTTCTGTACGATATCTATCCATTCAGAAATTATGAAAAACCAGCAGGTTATTTTACTTCACAGTAATCCTACAGCAAGGCACCTGGGTCAGGTTTATAAATAACCTTGCAGTGTGCTTTATTTTTTTTGCTAAATGAATTCACTCGAGCTATATATCATTAAAGATTTTGTTTATGAGAGGTTCAGAAAGAAATAGCCAACATAAAGCAGACATGGCAGATAGCAAAACAAAGCACGAAGTGTCTGATAGCACCGGCTGAGAAGCAGCTTGCAGATGAACTGCTGTCAATGAAACCTCTCATCTAATATTTGTAAGCACACAGCTGGCAAAGCTTCTCGGCTGATTTACATAGGAGTAACGAAAGGGACCCATGACAAACATGCTCCTAAAACAGTGCTGACATCATAAGGGAATCAAAAGTATCTCTTGTTGGGTCTGATTTGGCATGCAGTCCCCTTAGTGTGTAAATTACTAAGCAATGCTAAAACAAGCCGTTATTGACCACATTGGAACCAGAGGACTTCTGAGCAAAATCCTGGAAAATTTGAGATTTAACAGCGTATTAACTTGCTATTAAAGACCTCGGGTAGGGATTTCTTAGAGAAATGAAGTTGAAAAGTCAGCAGAGACACCTCCAATGTTGAGGAAAGGGCAATGGTAGGGGGAAGGGAAGGTTCTTATTAAACAGCCCTGCATAGTGCTGAAGATGCCGATTACAGACAATAGTGCAGGTTTTATCACCACAAGGTTTTAAGCAGTTCCCTTTCTGTCTTACCCACAGCCGCAGAAAGTTAAGCCACTGTCAGTTTCCACCTAGAATGCAGTTGATCAGAGTGGCATAGGAGTGAAATTGACAGCCCAGGGTTCAGGGTTATGTCACAGCTGGGTATTCATGTTTTGTCACTAGGTCACTAATACAACAGAACACTGTGGTAATGGCTGCCTTTAGTTTTCTTTCCTCTTTTCTTTCTTTCTTTGGTTTCTTTGCCTTCCTTTTGATCTGTGAACTGAACCACCAGTTTAAATGCAATTTTATGCAGGCTGTCAAGGTGTTTACAGGATAAAGATGGGGTGGACACTGGCTGCCACATTCCTGCTAGTGGGTTTGCTTAAAGAAAGGATGCTGCCACGTTCTTCACATGCAGTCATCATTCAGCCCTAAGCTCGTTGTGTTACAGTGTCCCATCTGTGCTCATGGTGTGTGGCTTGATAAGGATGCCATGAGGTGATGTGTGTGACTTAATGGTGTTCTCTCAGTGCTGTAGCAATAAACATTAAAGGCCTTAATTGTATTCTTGGCAGTGGGAGCAATAAACATTAGGGGCCCTACCGTACCCTTTCTCAAAATGTCCCCCGAGCCCAATTATGGGGGTGTCTTGATAGCTGGCTCTAATTTCAAATGTTTCCTCCCATTCTACGTGCTTACGTGCTTTGAAATTAAGCTACCGGACAAGAACAAAGGATCTGAATTAATAGCATATCTACATGTAACCTATCTCTAGAAAGGGATGGAGACTCCTATTATTCATCTGATCTATCAGAACCCTAATAGAACAAAGTAAAACATGTAGGGCGATCTGACTTATGTTCCCGTGGTAACAACTTTTGATGAACTGCAGCTACTGGCCACGCACCCTGGGGATAAAGCTTTTGCCTGCTGTATAGAGACAACATACAGGAGAGAAAAGCTGTTTGGAAGGTACAGAGGATCGTGAGGTTTCAGTCAAAGGCTTCGAAACTGGGTGAAGCATGAACAGGTAACTCCTGAGTATCCCTGAGTGTGGCATCTACATATTTCTCTAGTGCTGTTTTTGATGAAACTGAACACTAAAATAACAGTTTTACATGAGATTACATGAATCATACTTTATGACTCGTAATATCAGAAGAAAGTCAATTTTGAAACTTAAGATTCGTACCTGTGTCACATGTCAGTGAGTCAGTAAAGGACAGTGATTTTACTTGAAGTAATGTGACATGTTTGCCTTGTTCTAATTTTGCTTTCCTCTCTTTGTGTATCTTAGGTATAGAACCATGCACTGGTTCCATTTTTAAAATATTTTATTTATAATTTTTATTTTTGTTCATGAGTATATTGCCTGCATGTATGTGAGTGCACCCATGTCGTGCAATGCCATGGAGGTCAGAAGTGGGCTTCGGATTTCCCTGGAACTGGAGTTAAGAACAGTTTGTAGCTGCCATGAAGGTGCTAGGAATCGAACCCGGGTCCTCTGCAAGAGCAGTCAGTGCTCTTAACTGCTGAGCCATCTCTCCAGCCATATTTTTAACATTACAATACCATCATTTATTCTGTGGTATAGGTCATCATATTTTCTTACAAATACAACTTTTGACTAAGGTTAACTGCACATAGGAAATTTACAGAGTCCTCATCAGGGTCAAATATTATCCAACACATGGAAGCTTTTTGGTTTTCAGTTCAAAATAAGTACAGTAAAGTGGACAAGAATAGCATTGGATGATGTACTTTGACTATACTAATACTGTGCCATTTAGTTTAAATTCTAGCTTTTACTACAAGTTGGAAATTTTTGACTTCTTCTTTATTTTTAAACAGGATTCTAATTTCCTACCAAAATAAAAATGCTCACAAGAAAAGACTGGAGAAGAGAAAGTAGAAATAAATTCCTGTTGATTATTTTATTTAACACTGTGGTTTCACACACAAAGACATTTATTTTCAAAGTGCTTTGACTTGGCCACATCCATAATTGTGTATAATATGCATTATCTTTTAATTAGAATTATCTTTTATCATTGGCTACATTTATCTGAGGATCCCTTCAGAAAGCCCACCAGAAACTCAAATTCCAATTTGTTCTCTCAGCTTGACTAATGATGAAAAGTATCAGAAAAGGCTATTATGTGTTTATGTGGCCCCTCTTTTATCCTGATATGGTTCTGGGATTTGCACTGCTGAGTGTCATTCCTCTGAGGAATGCAAATGCAAACAGCAAGTTCAGCACAAGCCATAGCTCCAAATGAAAAGGAGGAAAGTCTTTAAGGAGACACCAGAGAAGCAAAGGAAGTAAAGAGAACAGCACAAAATACTGATGAAAAGTGTATTTTACACATGAGAATGAAGGCAGGAGTCAGAAACAGCCCTCTTTTCCTCTGCACCACATGGCTGTATTTGGAAAAGTCTAGAATCTATGCCACCAAAGAAATGTATCTTAATTGGGCCACTTTTATCCACCTGCCACAGTTCCTTTTCAGTTGCACTGAATTCGTCTAACACTTGTTTACATTCCCTTGCTAGCACATTAACATTCATTTTATTATATAAAATAAGAAATACGCCATCGAAAAATGGTGAAGATACGACACTGTTAGCTTATGGAACAGCCGCACACTGTACTGCTTATTGTGAAATATCACTCTTAAGTCATAAAATGCTATCAGACATCCTCAATTAATTGAATCATTCAGCCAGCAATTATTCATGGAATACCTGCTGTGTGCCACATAATCTGCAGGGAAGTCGAGATGAAAGGCTCACAGCGTTGGTGGCAGCTCCCTCTACCTCTGGCCTCTGTCTATCCTCGCTTCTCAGAAATGCCTCCTCTGCCCTCTGCCTGCCTGTGGTTTTCCTCAGTGGACTCATCCTCATTACTGACCTATGAGCTTACATCAGCCCGGATAATATGCCACCATACACATGCCCTGTCAATACCATGTCTCCTGCAGCGTTTCAGGTCAAATACTGAATCACTTATTTATGGATGTGAGCCCCAGTATTATTTCCTGCCCCATAAGTCAACTACATATAATACCTTCTACTGCAAGTAAAGAATGTAGGCACTTAAATGCTGTTAAAAGATCCAGAGCAGCCATAGCCTAATCTACAGATCTCCCACTTAGATGGGACCCAAAGCTGGAAGTCATAGGAATTGTCCTTGTTGTAACAACAGAAACGGCTTCTCTTGCTACCAAGAAATGGAATCCTGTCCAGGATGGTGTCTTTCTTTCAGTCCCTTCACTTCCTCTCACCGAACCACCTCCATGTGTCCTGGTGGTAGTTAGGAGCACATTGTCTTTCACTCCCAGTACAGCATGGTTTTTTCCCTAATCATGCACCAGGTAAGCATTACCTCCTTGTTTATAGTTCATTGCTGTTTTAAAATCCATCATTATTCAAAATGTGCATAACATCTTGGCGTATTGATTATCTTTTAAATTGCTATAACAATGATACTTAAGACAAGATAACTGAGAAGAAAGAGATGTAGTTAGGTTTTGACTAAAGATTTGCATGGCCTGGCACAGGCTCTCGCTAGAATGCCCATCGGCTGCACCATCTCTTGATAGAGGCCATGACAGGAGGACATACAAGAGGAAACAAGGCATCTTGGATCAGGAAGCAGAAAGAAAGAGGAGGCCATGTTTGTTCCTTCTATAGCCATCCTCTCATGAAACTACTAAGGGTGTTCATAAAAGTACCTCAATCATTTCAAGGATGCAAGGGATTCCCACTAGTTTCTCATCTCTTAAAAATTCCACCTGTTCTCAGGCTGGAGAGATGGCTCAGCAGTTAAGAGCACTGACTGCTCTTGCAGAGGACCTGGGTTTGATTCCTAGCACCTACGTGGCAGTTATGAACTGTCCTTAACTCCAGTTCCAGGAAAATCTGACACCCTCTTCTGACCTCTGTGGCATTGCACAACACGGATGCACTCATATACATGCAAACAATACACTCATACACATCAAATAGAAATAATAAATAAAATGTATTTTTAAAAATTCCACCTGTTCTCAACATCACCACCCTGAGACCAAGCCTTTAATGTGTGGTTCCTCCACAATACTCAACCCTTTCACACCTGTCATAGCTTATCTTCCACACAGTACACTCATGACATTCTGCTCTTCCTATCTCATATCTAAGACAATTTGCTTTTCCCCAAATCATGACTCCTTATCATTAGATTTTCCAAATTTACTAACTACAGAGGCCTTAGCAGCAACCCAGCACTTTCCCTTGGTCACTCTCTGTAATGTCAGTGTCCCCTCTCTAATCTGTAAGTCAGATAATGGAGACCTTATGCAGTTGACGAGGGCTCAGTTGATGAGCACTGACTTCTTCCTTTGGCACCAGCATATAATGCCCTTCCTACACAGGTGCACCATTGTCTAATTCTGATGTCTGTTGTTAAACATCATGTTTGACCAGTGTGCTTTGCTGTCTCTGTGATGGCTTCTCAGCTATACCTCCTCATGAAAATCAACTGACTAGTGTGCTAAGACTCCTTTATAGCGATACATTTAGAACTTTTCCTTAATATCAGCTACTTACCTTAGTCTACCTCCATGGGTAAAGATTATGGCCTGTATCCAAATCATAAGATATAAGCTTTTGTTTTTATTTTTTAATAATTTATTTATTATTTTATTTCATGTGTATGAATATACTGCCTGCATATATACAAGTGTACCTGTGTTATGCAGTGTCCACAGAGGTCAGAAAAGGGAGTTTGATCCCTTGGAACTGGAGTTACAGACAATTGTTAGCTACCATGTAGGTGCTGGGAACTGATCCATGGTCCTCTGCAAGAGCAGCCGGTGCTCTTAACCACTGAGCAATCTCTTCAGCCCCAAGATATAAATTTTTGAACTGAATAGTATTTATTATATTCTTCACATATAATTGTATAAGGTAGGATGTTTCTTCAGAAAATAACATACCATTACTCACCTAGGTTATGTAAATTATTGTATGATGCCAAAGTGTGGTTAATTATTTAGTTCAACAATGTCAAGAAAGCACGTTTCCCACATTTCTTTTCTTTGTATATGAGTTCTTGTCTTGAGTTGCGTCCTTACATTGATACACTTCTACATCACATTTTTAGGTATCACAATGACATCAAAAACATAGACAGGAATATTAATTCTATTACATATATTGTGAGAAAACCCTTTTTGAGAAAATCATCAGAAAATTGTTATTGAATCATTGATTATATTAGCTCTCTGTGCCTGTACATAAATAATTTATTGATAAAGGGAGTGAAATTATATTTGTTGAGTTCAGAAGATGAAAATTCAGTCAGTAAGTTGGTCTAGGAGGGAAACTAGCCTCCTCTACCTGTTGAGATGGAATAGTAAACGGTAACCCTTTATTACAAAGGAGGACGGATGCTATGGCTGCTGAGTAGATAGGGAAGCAAGTCTGCCATATTTCCTGTCCATCCTTATGCTGCGGAGTAGAAGCAAAATCTTTTCTGACCAAATCCCGCCCCCCCCCCAAACACAGAGAGCGTACAGGCACACTCTCTCAGAGCTTGCTTTCATGGCTGCCATTTGACACATTCTAGCATGTGCCAGTAGTTCTTCCCTTGCAATCCTCATTCAGAGTTTGGGAAATAAGGCACAGTTACCTAGTTTCTTATTATTTCATTAACACACAAAGTGTTCCATTTCTTAAAGCATTCATTTAAAGAGAGACAGAGATTGAAAATCATTGTAGAGAACCATGTATACTACAGCAGGTTAATCTACAGCCTGAGACATGAAGCAGAAAAAGAGGAGTGTGATAAGATAACAGATTGCACAGTATGTTAGTTTGATATCCAGCTCAACACCATTTGTCCGATGTGTGAGTATTCACTACATGCTTGGGGCAGAAAGAAAAAGGGAGAGCAAAAGTTCTTTAATAACTTATCAAATTAATTTAATTAAGTAATCTAGATTTGATTGAGTTCTAGAACTTAAAGTTCCTCAAATGCAGAGAGACTTTCATAGGGGCCATTCCTTCTGAATCCTTTGGACAATTAGGTCACAGCAGTTGGAGGATTTGGATAAGAAATCTGAAGGAAGACCTTTTCTGAGCTATACTATAGGGGACACAGGTCATGTAAAAATAAGTGAAAACAGCAGAGAACATCACCACCACCAGAGGCAGGAAGGAGGAGAGAGATGATGGAATTTGACACTTAACAACATGTCCATAGATTCCCTGTCAGTACCTCATACACATTGCCACATGTTTCTGCAATTTAATAAAATAAAATCCATTATCTGTTTAATTTCCTAATGTTTTGAAACAAAAATCACTATCATTTTATGTATACATGCGTGTATTTGTAACACTTGTTTCTGAACATGGATATAAAATATTCAAATGCACAGCTATATTAACAAAATGATATAGTAAATACCCATTCATTATCTATGTATGGGCATAAAAAGAAACATTTAAATACATATAAATATATAGATTCATAATCTTGCCTGTATATATGTATACACATACACACATACACATATATGTAGTAGTATTACAAAAAAATAACTTTGTCTTAGTGTACCATACTGCTGTTTGCAAAGTACATGAGCCAGGATAGCTTATAAAATTGCATTTATTTCTCCCAGCTCTAAAAGTTAGTCTAGAAGTCTCACATCATGTAGGGGCAAATTCAGAATGTATTGAGTGTCTGTTTCTGTTTCATAGAGACCTTGCTGCAGAGGGAAAGTGCATTGTTTCCATAACACAGGAGAGAGGAAAGGCCATGGGGTCTAGAGAGTTCTTCAAACTCTTTCATAATCCATTCATGAGGATGAAACTCTCATGATTTGTTCATCTCCTACGATCTTACCACTTAATATTGCAAACTGTTTCCTAGGTCCCAACTTACGACACACACATCCAAACCATGAGTACTTGGACTTGCATCTCCTCAGAGTAAGTACACTTTTCCACATAATAAAATGCTGCCAGTAAGTTTGGAAAAGTAGCAGTAATTCCTTAGTATTGTGTGATATGTAAACCACATACAAGTTGCAGTGTGACTCACATTTATCATTTTTTTCACACTGAACATGGATAGGGTCACACATTGCATATGATTTCCATGTCTGTTGAATCCTCTATTGAATTTCTTCTCTGCATCTCTTTGAACTTGTTTTTTGTGATATTGTTGCAGCATCTAAGTCTGTTGTTTTACAGGAAGTTCCCATGTTTGGGCTTTATTGACCATTTTCTCTAGCTGTTTAATTATTCTCCATTCCTATGTATCTTTCTACCTAGAAATTAAGTCTAAAGCTTAATTAGACTCAGATGAGATATTGTGTATGTGTTATATTGTATTACTTCATGAACTGCATAATTTCAAGTTGTCACACTCATGATTAGGTTAAATATTAGCACTGGCAGTGGTCAAAGTTTTAATTTCTCTACTTAATTTTAGACATAGTTTTAAAGATGATGTAAAAGAGAACAAGCATTTATTTTAGTGCTTATATTTTCTCACTATTGTATTTTTCATAAAAAAATCTCCTTATAATTTATTACCATAAAGTATTTTTTATATTTACCATTTGGTATTATTTATTGTGGAAATGACTTTTATAAATGATCATAATCTGGACTAATGGCATTTCATTAGTCCCAGCAAAACCATGTGCTCTTGTGACTTGATCTCGTTTCCTTGACAAACTCCATTTGGTACTCCACGCAAAAAGATAATGAATGAATGTGGGTCTGCTTGAGAATTAACATACCAATGAAAAGGCAAGACGTTATGTTAAGATTAGGGTGGCATCAAATGTGCACTTCCCTAATTGAACCTGGAGAAATCATTTTTAATAAAATTATTTGTGGGGCTGGACTCAGGACACAGTTCTAGAAAGAGTCCTGGCAGAAAATTCTATCAGCAGAGTTCCAGGAGTGTCCTCGGAGTCCAGTCCGCTCTTACAAACTGGGGTCAGAGAGAAAACTGTCTTCGCTGTGCTCCATGAGTCTTCAGTGTAGAGGTTCTGCACAAGTGAACTTGTGGTAAGGCTGGCATCAAGGATAGGACCCATGCCAAATGAATCAGACAAGGGCCCAGAGTGGAGCTAGGGACATGGGTGGTGGGTTGGTCCTAATCTGGGAACTACTGAAGACTGATTATTACTGGGTGAGGGAAAGGAGACCTTACCAAGGATCTCTAGATAGGCTGGCTAGACTCCACTGGACGAATTTGCACAAAAAGACATTGGGGTACAGATGTTTGACTGGATAGGACTTACCATGTATGGCAGAATATATGAGGTCTAGTGAATATATGAGGTTTAATGACTCGGGATGCGGATGGGGGAGCAGGTCTAAATTTGATTAAGAACTCTTGTGTAAATTGTACAAAAGCCCAATAAAACAGTTTTTTAAAAAGTAAAAAAAAATTCTATAGATTCGCTATTGAATTAATACAGTTATACAATATTGAACTCGGTATAAGCCCTGTAAGACATAAAATTGAATGAGTTTTTAACGTTTAAAAAAGATCTCCATTTTGTTATAAAATATATTGTTCCTTGCAGAAAGACTCACTGTTTTTGCTAATAACACTGAGATGTTGGCACATGTGCCTCTCATCTGTATGTATCTGATTATTACTAATCATAATTGGTTGCACTCGGATCCTTGGCACCTGTGAATGTCTATAAAGTCATCAGGTAGATTTCAATGGTAATGTTTATCATCTCTACTGATTAACATGATGTAAATTTTTTATGTTTCCTCCTCAAATATAATTAGTTTTTAAAATTTGTTGATTTTTTTCTCTGTGTGTATATCACACAGAACATCCCAAACCATCTTATTCAACTATACACCCATTTCCCAGATGGCATCCTCCCATAGCCTCCCTCCCCCCACTAGAGCCCTTATACTGTTATCCCTGCTACTGTCCACTGTGTCTTTGGCACCCCAGTCATTCCCAACTACTTGTCCATCTGGTGAATGTAGTCACCCTATCTAGAGGTCTTTGTTTTAGGAAGGTCAGCTGTTCCTCATCTAGCAGCAACTGGTTGTCAATATTCCTTTAGATAAGATTGGGGTCTGCTGTTCATTTTCCCAGTTCTATCCTGGGTTGCTATCTGGGAGTCTCTTGGGCCACCCTGGCCAACAACTCAAAAGAAGGTATCTCCTATCTGGCTATACTCTTAAAAATTATATTGATCCCTTTAATCTTTGATCATACTTTCCTTTTGGGTATTTAAGGCCATACAGTTGGCCCAGATAAACCCATTTATTTTTACTTTTAAGGCCGTTTGAGGATCTGTTCCTCAGGGGTCACCTGGCCTTGGGAGGAGCCCCTGGCTCCTTTCTTTTATCAGTTCTTCCTATGTGAAGATAAGTCAAAGGTCCTGCTCAACCATGACTGGCTTTGCTTGAAAAAAAAAATAACTGGAGTCAATCTTTGTTCATATGATCATAATATTGACATATATGTTCTTTGGTTTGTGAATATGGTGATTCTTAAAGTAAGACTTATTTTTAAAGTGATTTATAATGTATTCCTATAGTGCTATAATTTTCTTTTAAAATATTTTTCTTAAATTCTTGAGATGAACTTTCATGTTTAGAAAAATAAATTAGTGCCTTTAGGAGTTTTTTTGATGTTGCTGTTGATTTGTGGCTACATATTCTTCAACTTGTGGAGAGGTGCTTAGTGGTTAGTGTGGTGCTTAGCACTCTTGGAATGAGTCTTTTCCTAGCTGAGGGCAGTACTGAATAGTTATATAATATTTATATTTCAGCAATTGATCAATCTGCTGAAATATAAATTATGAGGAAAATTGGGAAAGAGAGTCAGTATTTTAGTTGGGAAAATATATGTAATGTTAATCCTATAAGAAATTAGTTTACAATGATAACATATAAATCAAAATTTCTGCATAAAGTTAAACCAAGGGAACTAGGGACATTTCTCATGCAAATTCTCCTTAATCTAAATAAATGCAGGCATCTACCGGAAACTATTCAACAAGTCCGTACATGTCCAAACATTTTCATCAATATAAGTATTCAGTACTCAGTTCACACAGCTCTGCTTTGGACTTATTACCACTATTTTTGTCTTCCCATATGGGAGGGTGTAGTCTTCTTTGGAAAATCCTTTGCCACAATAATGAGTCCATATATTAAAATATGAAAACCTATGATACCTACAGCAAATATTCTTTTCTAAAGTCAGCATAGAGAGTAATGAGTTGCCTTGTGGCCACACTGGAATGTAATTGTACATTGTTCTTATGCGTCCCGCCTCCCCGTCTCCCCAGCCACTCTTGCTTCTCTCTTCCTTCCCTCAGTAGCCCACTCTGGCTTTCATGCCACATGTATTCCTCCACACCCTTTCTACTTAAGATCTCATCTTCCTCTCTCGTGCTCTCCTTTCTGCTCTCATGACTCATGTATATGAGTCATATATTCATATAAATGAATTAAGTCTAGATTCCACATATGGGTCAACATGAAGTATTTGTCTATATGAATCTGGCTTATTTTTCTTAACATTGTGATCTCTAGTTTTGGCCATTAGCCTGGAAATCTCATACAATGATTTTTTGCAGTTGAATAAAACAGCGTTGTCTAAATGTACACATTTTTATCATTTCTTCTTCAGATGAACATCTAGCTGGATCTATTTCTTAGCTATTGTGACTAATGCATCAGTAAACATGGGTGTGCATATATCTCTTCAGTATGTAGGCACAAATTACTTTGAGGATATACCAAAGGATAAATCATATGATGGTTGTATTATTTTTTTAAGGAATATCCACATTGACTTCCATAGTAGATATACTAGTTTATGTTCTTACCAAGAGTGTATGTGCTTTATTCTTTCCCTGTCAGTAGTTGATTTGCTGTGACAGCCATTCTGATCTTAAAGTTCATTTAAATTGCATTTCCATGATGGTCAAAGATTTCTAACAATTTTTCAAATATTTGTTTGTCATCTGAATTTCTACTTGTGAAAAATGTTCAGTTCATTATCCCACTTATTACTTTAGTGATTCGTTGTTTGGGTGTTTTCTTTTTCCATTTTTCATATATTGTAAATATCAATCCTGTCTGATGTATACTTGGCAGTTATTTCTTTTGCTGTACAGAAGTTTTTTAATTTTTTGAAATTGTATCTGTCAAATATTGGAGTTGTTTCCTTTGCTATTTGAGCCCTATTCAGAAAGTCTTGCATATGCTTATATTTGGAAGTGTTTTACCTATTTTCCTCTAGAATTTTTCAAGTTTCAAATCTTAAATTAATGTCCTCAATCCATTTTGAGTGCCTTTTAAAAATGTTTTAATTGGATTTTTGAGATTTTCGTACAATACTTTTTTATGGTTTAGATCCTCTGCTGCTTCTTTGATGAATGGGGAGAGGTTCACTTGTCTGTAAATATAATTGATTAATATTTAGAATACAGTGGGAATTATGTGGGTCTAGGAACGTGGCAAATGTAGTCTATTCTCTAGGATCTGTCACTTCTCTAGCCATATATATTTGGTTATTTTTACAGGACCACACATAAATTCCCTCCCATTAAGCAGACCTTAATTCCAACTATACATCTGTTGATTACCCCCAAAATAAAAGTGCCACTACCGCAGCAATAGCGATTGTCTGATGGGCCAGTCATTGCTGTTTATTAGGTTTTATGGCTGAGTAGGATCATTGATTGTTTTTCTCCCTTGTTAGCTTGCATTGTATATTCTGACATCATAAGAGCTAGTTTTCAGGGAGGAGGCTTCCAGGTCAGTTCCAGCTCCATTGCTCCAAGTCCTGTGCTTGAAGTGTAACCTGTCTTAAGCAATAGGGTCTTAACTTCAAATTGTGGAAGGTAATTAAGGGCTGTGGCAGTAGCCTGTGTTATTTTGGGAGTCTCTTGGACTATCCTTACCAGCAATTTAAAGGAAGATTTCTCCTGCCTGATAATGTGTTTTCTGTTATATAGCCTTCAGCTATTTTTCAGTATGCTTTGAATGAATATATCTCCATCTGGTTTTTCACACCATCTAAGCATCATTTATCTCACTTCTCCCTCCCCCTGTATACTCTCTCCACTCCTTTCCCACTTAACGTACCCCCTTTCCCCATTTCCCTCTTGATCATAACTGTCTCCTACAATTGCCCTCTCTTGAACTCCATCTTCTGCTTTACCACAATGGTTCCTTCCCATTTTCTCGGTGCCTGCAGTTACATTAGGATATATACTCACGCCTAAAGAAGTGGATCAAAGATCTACATGTGAGAGCATAAGTCACTTGTTTTACTGAAAATGTGTTATGCACTAAGTGTAACAGTTTCTCATTATATGTGTTTGCACACAGTTTTCATGATTCCATTTTTATTTACAATTGAGTAGAATTGCATGATGTAAATATACCACATTTTCATTATCCATTCATCGGTCAAGGGACATTTAGGTTATTTACATTTCTTAGCTACTGTGAAAAGAGTAGCACAAGTATCTCTGCAGTAGGATGAGTCTTTAGGGTATATGTCAATGAGTGGTGTAACCAGATCATATGGTGGATTGATTTTTAGATGCTTCTCTATACTGATTTTCAGAATGACTGCACCAGTCTGCAATCCCACCACCAGTGGATGAAAGTTATCCTTTCCCCACATCCATGCCAATATTTGGTGACATTTGTTCTATTAATTTTAGCACTTCTCACTAGTGTTAAATTATAAAGTGCTTTGGATTTGCATTTTCCTAATTTCTAAGGATTCCAAACAGTTTTAAAATGTTTTTTAACTATCATTACTTCTTTTGAGAGCTTTCTGCTCACATTTGCAGTCTATTTTTAAATTGATTATTTTTCTTATTGCTTCTTCATTTTTTGAGTTTTTGTATATTTTGGGTGTCAATCCTCTGTCAGATGTGGAATTGGTGAAGATTTTATCCCATTTTGCAGGCTTCCACTTCGCTGGATTGGTAGTTTGCTTTCCTGTACAGAAACTTTTTAGTTTATGTTGTCCTATTTGTTGGTTGTTTGCTGACTTTAATTCCTGAGCAACTGATGTCTGATTTAGAAAGTCCTTTCCTGCAACGACATCTTGTAGGGTATCTCCTATGTTTTCTTCTAATAGTTTCAGCATTTCAGGTTTCACGTGGAGGTACTGATACATTTGGAGTGGACTTTGTGTCATGTGATAGGTATGGGTCTAATTTCATTTTTCTACATGTGGAGATCCAATTTTTTTGAAGTTGCTTTCTTTCCTCCAGTGTGTGTTCTTGGCACCTTTGCCGAATATCAGGTGGCCATAATTGCCTGCACTCATATTTGAGTCTTCTATGTTATTCCATTGATCTACAAGTCTGTTTGGGGACCATGCTGTTTTTAAGACTATAGCTCTGTAATAGAGTTTGAGAACTGGAATGGTAATCCCCCAGCTTTTCCCTTTGTGCTCTGAATTACTTTGGCTATCCAAGGTCTTCTGTGTTTCCATATGAATTCTAGAATGAGTTTTTCTATTTATGTGAAAAAGTGTCATAGGGATTTTGATTGGGATTACACTGAATCTGAAAACTACTTTTAGTAGGATGGGCACATAAACACTCATGAAAAAGATCATCTATCATGGTTGAATAGGCTTTATTCCATAGATTTATGAATGGTTAAACACATGTAAGTCAATAGACATAATAAATCATATAAATGAATTTAAATACAAAAATCACATAATTATCCCAATAGATGTAGAAAGTTCTTTGTCAAAATCCAGTAGGCATTTACGGTAAAAGCACTAAAGAGAGTTGTACAAAAAAAAAAAAAAATACATTAACATAATTAGAACTATATGCAAGAAATTCACAGCCAATATCATTATACATTGAGAAAAACTGTAAACATTCTGAATAAAATCAGGAAAAAAGACAAGACTATGCATTCTCTCCACTTATTTTAGTGTAGAGCTTGAAACTCTACGTAGACCAATAGGACAAGAGAGGAAAATTAAAAGGGTACTAATTAGAAAACAAAAAGTCAAATTTTCCTTATTTGCCAATGATAAGATATGATACATAAAATACCCTAAAATTGTCACCAGAGAAATTCTGGAAATGATCAACTCGTTCTGCAAAGTGGCAGGTTACAAAATCAATCTCCAAAATGAATAGCCTTTCTATATGCAAATACAAGCAATCAGGGAAAGAGTTCAGGAAAACACTTCCATTCACAATAACCTTAAAAATATCTAGAGATAAACCTAATCAAAGACATGAAAGACTTGTTCAGTCTTTGAAGAGACTTTGGAAAACACAAAAAATTTGAAACAGCTCCTTGATTTCTGGACTGGTAGATTCAATTTGGTGAAAATGATCATCCTACCAAAAGTAATCCACAGATTTGTAATTCCAATCAAAATCCCTGTGACATTCTGTACATAAATAGAACTATCCACCCCAAAATTCATATGTAAACACAAGAGACCCCAGATAGTCAAACGATCCTGAGCACAAAGAGCAATACTGGGAGGATTACCATATCAGACCTCAATCTATATTACAGAGTCGTAGTCATAGGAACACAATGGTATTGGCACAAATACAGACTTGTAGATCAATAGGACAAAGGAGAAGACCCCAATATGAGTGACCACAACTACAACCACCTGACATTTGACAAAGTTGCCAGGAACATACACTGGAGGAAGGACAGCATCTCCAACAAATGATGCAGGCAAAATTGGATCTCCACTTGCAGAAGAATAAAATTAGACCTGTACCTATCACCCTGCACAAAAGCCAACTCTAAATGGACCCAATATCTCAATGTAAAGTCTGAAACACTGAAACTGTTTGAAGAAAATACAGGCATTTCCCTACATGACATAAGTGCAGGAAAGGACTTTCTATTTATTATTTTTATATTTTATTTGCTATTTTTTATTTTTTGTGTGTACGAGTGTATTGCCTACATGTACGCAAATGCACCCATGATGTGCAATGTCTGCAGAGGTCAGAGGAGGGTGTCTGATTCCCCTGAAACTAAACCTACAGACAGTAGTTAGCTGCTACCTGGGGGCTGGGAATTGAACCTGTGTTCTCTGCAAATGCAGTCAGTGCTCTTAACTGCTGAGTGACCAGCCCCTAGAAAGGTCTTTCTAAATAACACATCAGTTGCTCAGGAATTCAAGTCAATAATGACAAATGGGAATTTGTTAAACTAAAATGCTTCAGTGCAGGAAAGGAAATTACCAATCCAGTGAATTGGAAACCTAAAGAGTGGGGGGGAAATTTTACCAGTTATTCATCTGACAGATGCTTAATATCCAGAATACATAAAGAGCGCAAAAAATGATGAAGCAAGAAAACCCATGACCCATTAAAAAATGGGCTATGGTTCTAAACAGGAAGCTCTCAAAAGAAGAAATAATAGTGGTTAAGAAACATCTTGAAAATATTCAACATCTTTAGTAATTAGGGAAATGGATGTCAAAATCACTTCATGTTTTCACCTAACCCTAGTCAGAAGTACTAGAATTAACAGAACAAATGTCACCAAACACTGGCATTGATGGGGGAGTGTAACCTTCACCCATTGTTGGCGGGATTGCAACCTGGTGCAGCTACTGTGGAATTCAGCATGAATTTGTTCAGAGATGTTTGTTGCTGTTCTTTTTGCAATAGCCAAGAAACGGAAACAACCCAAATGCCACTTAATTTCTAAATAGATATTGAAAATATAGTACAATTACATAATGGAATTCTACTCAGTGGTAAAGAAAAATGAAATCATGAAAATTGCAGGCAAATAGATGGAACTAGAACCTGTTATACTAAGTGAAATAACACAGACTCAGCCAAACAAGTGGCATAGTTCTCTGTCATTGTTGGAGCTTAGTTCCAAATCTATAAATCTGAGTATACATCTTGGTATAACCGCAGGAACTGAGAAAATGGAGAGGAACCAAGGGGATAAAGGGGAAGAAGCAGCTCCAGAGTGGGGGATGGTAGAAGACAGGTGCTATTAAGGGGGAAATTGGGAAAATGGCAGCACTTTAATTGTGGAGGGAGTATTATACAAGGGTAGTGAGAAGGGAGGTAACCAATGCTTAGATGGTATGAAAAACCTGAGGGAAATTCATTAGTTCAAAGTCCTACTGAAAAATAAACATAAGATAAATATGTGAGTGCATGTATATCGCTGAAGGCTGTATGTCCCCTACCCCACCCCCCAGAAAAGAAAAAAAACTTATTTATACTGACTCTAGTGGCTCATGCCTTTAATCCCAGCACTTGTGAGGCCGAGATAGGCAGATCTCTGAGATCCCGAGGGCAAGCCTGGTCTACATAGTGAGTTCCAGGCTAGCTGTAGCTGTGGGAGACCCTGTATTAAAAACAAAACAAAACAACCATTCAAGTCAAGAGAAACCTCCCTTGAAGTTGTTGGTCAGGGTAGTTTAAGAGACTCCCAAAATAACACGGGCTATTTCCACAGTCCTTGATTGCCACCCAGAACTTGAAGATAAGACCTTATTGCTTGAAACAGCCCATACTTCTGGGACCCGGATTTGGAGCAATGGAGCTGAAACTGACCTGGAAGCCTCCTCCCTGAAGACTAACTCTCATAGTATCAAAAGTGCTACACCTGCTGCCAAGGGTGAAAGTCAACCACTGGTCCTGCCAAGCTGTAAAGCCTAATAAGCAACAATGACTTGTCCCTTAGAGTATGGCTTTTGCCATACTTTGAATCAACAGGTGTAATAGTTACTTTTCTGTTGCACTAGTGGCACTTTTATTATTATTATTCAACAGCTGTATAATTGAAACTGAGGCAGACTCAATGAGAAGAAACTCGTGTGTTGTACTGTAAAAAAAAAAAAAACAATTACTAATGACTAGAGGATTCATAGATCCTGTAAGAAATCCTACTCCTTCCCCATCCCTAGACCAACATAATTCCATACTTTATTCTATATTCACAGACAAGTATTCCTTACACTCCTCACCAAAGAAGCTTTTCACAACAGATAGAAACTATTATAGTGTTCCAGAACTGATCAAATAGAAGTAATTCAATGCAACCTCTAATACACACAATGCATTTCATAACTTTCACCATAGAAATTTCTTGTGCAGCAGATGGTGATTAACACAAAAAGCCACATTGGCCAATGTACCGAGTACAAGAGGCCATGGAGTGCTTATCCTTGAATAAGACACCTATTTCAAGTTTCTGCCTCCCAAGGCGCACGGGTCATTGAGGAAGAGGAGGCAGAAAGATTGTAAGGTGGTAGCTGACCACAAGGAAACAGGAGTTTCCAGATAGCTGCTCAATTACTCACATGAGCTGACAGCAATGCTGAGAGCGTGCACAAGTCCTATGCAAGCTCAAAGCAGAAAAATTCACAATATTGTCATGAGGAGTAGGTAAAAAGTTCCAACTAAATCTTAGGAACTTTTGACAATCCTTTCAACTGTAATAAAGAATTCATGCTTGATACACTTTAGGTATGATAACTACTCTTCAAAGCATTCCTTATTGCTATAGGTGTTATGAATTTGTGACCATAAACTCTCATTTGCTTGGTATAGTTCTTTCCATGGAATTTTCTGAAGCTTTTGCATCAATCTGTGTAGTAGTTACTTTTCTGTTGCTATAATAGAAACACCATGACCAAGGGAACTGATAAAATGAAGAGTTTATGTAGCTTACAAAGGGGCAGGAGTTTATCATGGTGGGGAGGCATTGCCAGCAGAGGTGACTGGAGCAGAAGCTAAGGGGTCACATCTTTAAGCAGGCACAGGAAACAGAGAGTGACTGGAAATCTGGCAAGGCTTAAGAACTTGCCAAGCCTGCCCCTAGTGACATACTTCCTCTAATAAGGCCACACCTTCTAGGATTTCCCCCAAACAGTGCCACCAACTGGGGGCAAAGTCTCTGGATACTTGGCACCTATTGTGGGACATTCTTATTCAAACCACAGCTGTGCTTGATATTACATACACAGGCCTTGACCCCCAAAGTGGCTTCCAGCCACTCTTGGGGCACTGCAGGGTCAATGTCACCTGAAGTACAGGGCTTCAGTACATGGAGCTGTTCCTGATGCCACAGCATGATGCTCAGAATCATCTCAAAGATCATGATGACAGCCACCACAAAGGCTGCGATGCCGATGAGGTACAGCTTCTAGGAGAAGAGCTCATGGATGTGGTAGCCGTTCTCCTGAAGCATGTTGGTGAGTATATTGCTGCCTGAGGGGCACAGGTTGTTCCTCAGCACCGAAGTGGTCAGTGTGGTCAGCGTGTTGGAGCCACAGCAGTTGAGTGTCTCATGGAAGGTCTTTATCACAGCCTGGGCATTGTTGGTGTCATTGTTCACCACCACCTGCTGAAGGGCCTGGTCGTAGAACTGCTTCATATCCTTGTCAATCTGGTCTTTGTTTACAAAGCCCCAGATGCCAGCGGCCACCTCACAGGCACATAGGATCACAAGGCAGGGCAAGAACATCCCCAGCAGGCACTGGGACTCCTGGATGGCCCTGTAGCATCCCAGGAAGCCCACAAACATCAGGGCTTCCACAGCGATGAGCTTATTCATTGATACATTGAGCTTATAGCAGCAGGCTTCCTCTCTGAAACAGAACAAAAACGAATTAATGGTGTGGTTCATATTTCATATCCTTTTCTTGCCATGTAATAATAACTGGAAATTTTAGAAAAAAGATTTGAAATTTTGCAATAAATTAAGTAATGGTTTTAAAATTATATTTAAAATGGTATATAAGACCATTTTAAATTCATTTAGGCCACAGCTGTCCAAATAATAGGAAATAAAATATCGGGTAGGTGATTATTTACATTGATTAAGAGAGCCTGCTCAGCACAAGCCATCCCCTGAAGCTTGTCCTGAACTTCTTTATTTATGTATTCTTCCCTATTCCCTTTACACTGAGGATTTTGTGAATTTTAAGCCCTAAATCAAGAGGCCAATTGTTTACGTTGCTAATTCCATCTGGTCAAAATCTTCAAAACATACTTCGTGAAAGTCTAACTTACAAAGTCTCACTCAGAAGTAGCTCTAACTGCTTTTCAGTTGAGTAGGATGAGCTTACATAGAAATGCTAATGAAAGGCAACAGCTTTAAAGAGATTGGTCTTAGTGCTCCTTCTAAGCAGAAACATCTAGGTTTTATAAAACCTGTGAAGGACAATGTTTCAGATTACCCTGATGAATAAAGCATACCAGGTCTTATTGAATTACAGACAGCTGATAGCTTAACTCATGTTTCTAGACTGCAATAAAGTGATTGATTTTGTTGATGCCAGTGAATTCTCATCTACGTATTTGGACAGTTGTTAGAGACAAGAGGTGCTTAAGCTGACAGCAGACTAAGCTTGAGGGGCATATAAGGGTTAACACATGTCAAGAGTGCAATGGCATACACAGCAAAATGCACAGAGTCAACTCAAATTCAGTGAATATGGAAATAGACTCTGCTTGCTTATTTTTTAATTATTATTTATTAATTTTATTTTATGTGTATGAATGTTTTGTCTGTGTATAAGTGCACCTGCATTGTGCAATGCTTCACAGAGACCTGAAGAGAACTGGAAATGGGGTTTCAGAGTATTGTTAGTCACGATCTGGTTGCTGGGAATTGAACCTCGGTCCTCAGGAAGAACAGCAAGTGTTCTTAGACCCTGAGCCATCTCTCCTGCGCCTAGACTGTACTTACTGAGGGGAGGGATTTCAAAGAATTACACTGTTGTATAGTCTAGTAAATATCTAAAAGAAAGGGGAAAATTAAAACACTGCCATTTTCATTTTTGTTTCTGGAAATATCCTTACGATTTAGACTATGAGAATAAAGGCACCTACAATTCCATAGTAATCTGATTTGCCAATCACTCAAACCTACTTATATTTTACTTAAATTTTCATAAAGAATTAAAAAGCAGATACTTAATACTGAAATTCATAAACGGTGACTCTAACAGTTAAATAATATGCCACCTGCCTTTCCTCTGTGTTCATCAAACTGTGACATATTTTTAAAGAAGTTATTATCCTACTGCTTTTCTTCACATTAGGCCTTCAATAGAGAAACTGTTTTAGGAGAAAATATTCTATCTCATAAAAAAGTCACACACTGTAGAAGTTTATGGAAACATCCATCTCAAACCATTAGCAAATTAAATTGGGATATTTATTTGTGAAATTATTACATGTATATATTATGGGAAAGAATAAGAAAAGACAGAGGAAATTTATGTAAAAGCTTTTTATGCAAAATTTTTCTAATTTTATAACTATTTAACTATATTTCTTACCTGTCATGCACAAAAAACTGTGGAATCATATTTAACCCAACAAATTTACTGTAATGTTTTAAGATATTGATAGTCATATCCTAGATGCAACAGATATTTTTGCAAAAAACATTCTGGAAATTGTTTCAGCATTAACCAGTATAAATTAAAAGTGGCATGATATATGCAAATCAGTTATTATGTTTATGTTTTGCTATATCCATTGTTAAGAATACATCAGCATCATTTTATGGGCCATTCTATCATGGAAAATATTCATTTGATAGATTTTAAGATCTTAAGTAACCCAGAAAATAAGGCAGATTAATTTGGACCAATTTTATAGTATTTCATTTGAATCCTTATTTTTATTTTACTCTTGTGTATGGTATAAGCTGTTAAGTGAAGATTATTAAAACAATTTTCTTTGGATATTGAAAAATTTCAAAAGCATTTATATCTTATATTATATTAAACTGTCAGTGTTATTTTACCATTTAAATGGTAATAAAATAACTATAAGAATGTGTAAACAATCAACTGGTCATTACTGAGATTTATTTCTAGAAAATCATCCTTGAAAGTGTTTTCTTTGAAGAAAACATTTGTTTTTAAATTTGTTTATGGAAGAAAATAATTTCTAAATCAAACAGTTAAAGTTTTACTTTGGGGGACCTTTAATTTTTGTAAACATCTTACAGCTTCAGAGTTCAATGCTGTGCTCCCTCTATTTTTGATTGTGGCAACCTAGTTAGTAAAATATATGTTCTTCTACAGGGACACCCTGTTTCAAAATGACCACAAAAATATATTCTTTTACTTTGGTATCATTATTTTATAACCATATTTTAAAACATGGCTTTAAACCCTCTAAAATGTTAAGAAACGTCTCTAGAGTGTTTCTGTTATGGATTAAATGACAATTGAAACAATTGTTGACTTTGTGGAAACTCTCCCTCTATAGGAGCAACATGCTTTGTGAAAATTTTCTAAAAGATTTCATGATGATTTATTATGTAAGAACGTAGATATGCTTCCAAGAGAAAACTGCATGGCACTAATTCTGTGTGTTGGTTATTGCTGGACAAGTTTCAGAGTACTGTATAAGGATACAAATAAAATATTTTATTACATATTATGAAGTTGTGGATGTTATTTATATTGTCAGGCATATGAACATTGATATTATCATTACTGGATTTCAATTTCAGCAGTAAGTGAACAAATATAAATCACACGTATATGTACTGTTGAACACTACCACTCTTTGAGCTTAAGTTTTTAAAATAAAGCTAATATCCTCCATCTGTGTGTCGTGATCTAAAAGACTGATGAAGCTCTGAATTAAAATGTTGTAGTTGATCTAAAGTGATTTATAAAATTATTAGGTGGACTTTTTTATTGTTATAGAGTAACAATTCTTAATGCTAATACTGATTAACTGAGTCAGTACCCCTACAGACCACTTTATTATTTATATTTGCAATCATATAAACCCGTACCGCTTGAGAATAGTTGAGACTGACGAAAAAAAACTATTAGAAAACATTTTAGTTTGCTTACTGAAAAGATCAACAAAGAGAGAAAACTGACTGAATTTACTATATTTTCTGGTTTGGGATATAGTATATCTCTAAAATTTTAAATGATAATCTAAATAACAAAAGGCATTACTTTGAAACAACTAAAATTCGATTACAGAGTTATAACATCATTGAGAATCACAATAGTAAAAACCAATAAATCCCAATGCACAGAGGCTTTTAAGATATCTTCTCTGGTCCACAAGATCAGTAGTTTTTGTCCTGGTGTGTAAAAGCTAATGTAGATTTTAAATAAACTAAGGCACCATACATCACACTGTAATAATTAGACAGACAAATGTCAAGCTGTCAAGTATATGTGTGTATTTAAGTGGCAAATCAAGTAGCAATAGATTGGACTCAGTTAAAGTTCTGTGGCTGCAAATGACACTTTGGTTTTTATTGGTTCCGTCACTTGCTTAACATTTCTTTCCTCCCCTCTTCCCCTCTGCTTTCCTCTCTCCTCTCAATCCCTCTTTCTCTCTTTCCTTCCATTCTTTCTTTCTTCCTCCCTTCTTCCCTTCCTCCCTCCTCCCTTCTTCCCTCCCTCCTTCCCTCCCTCCCTCCCCCTCCCTC